>NW_027517992.1:3000000-3317500 GCF_048772815.1 Callospermophilus lateralis | reverse complement strand
TGTTTACTTTAAAAATGGAAACAACATATAGTTCCATTATAATTGTTAAAAAGTTAGCTTTACAAACATGGGAATTTTAATTTAAAAAAAAAATTCTTAACAAAACTATACAGTGTACAAATTACTGTCTACAAGGTAGGCGGTTCATTAAGAAGACCTTCCGCTCTTCTTGCTACTTGCAGCTTCACAGATTCATTCACATATTTTTTAATGGAGCTGCCCACCCGAACATTGCCCAATAACTATATTGCTATAATTAAGATTTTTTATTTTTTTGCCATGTCTTTATGTACAATCTCCTTCACTGCCTTTTATTTTTTCCTTAGACAAGCCTCAGATGCTTAGTCACTCCAGGGGAAACACGCTTCAGAGGCACTGTGAGTGGCGGGCTGCAAAGCAATGCAACGAAGGCTGGATAGTGCCACAGGCTGGTGGCTGGAGACTCCACCCTGTGGAAGCCCTTGGGTGACCGCCATCCTGAAGCTCTGCAGTTCTGGGTAAGGGAGGGGCGTGCAAGACCTGCAGAAGTGGGGCCCTTCATCAGAATATACTTCCTGGTAAGAGGAGGAGGAGGTCGAAGAATGGATTTGAGATTATATATAGTAATATTTTTAATAGTTTCATCTCAAATGGAAACAAGAAAAAAAATCAATTTAACGGGGGAAAAAAGCAACACTTGCACTAGGCCTTTGTATCCAAGAGGCAGGCAGGAATACCCACAGTGCCACACTTGGTTTAGCTAGAACTGCTCATTCACTGGCAAAAACAAACGAGAGCGACTCTGCCCATAAAGAATACTGTGTGTCCCTGTGAGGTTGAGTTGTTCACCTAACAGGTCAATGATACATGAAGAGCTTGGCTGAGATGATCTGTTTCTACAGGGCAAGCATCACAGAAATGATTGGACTTCCTTTGGAACTTGCTGCTAGGATCCCGCTGTGCTATTCAGCATTTGGGCTATCAAAGTGAATGGGCTAATCAAACACAATGCTCAGGCCCATAAGCATTGTTCTAAAGTATTCATTATGAAATGATATGCTGTGAGAACAATTGACAGTTTATTTTATTAGGCCATGGCCTGGGGGAAAAGGGTCAGGGGGCTCCTCAAGACAGCCTACCTTGTATCACTGATTCTGGAAGATTCTCCCTCTCGCAATAAATCCTCTCAACAGGACTCCGGTGGGGTGGAGAGGACAAAATAAAAATGGTCTCCATTTACCTTCTAGCCCTCAGGGGAAAATAAATCAAATATATATTTGAGGTACCATCCCTTTAAAAAAAATCCCATCAGTATCTAATTCATCCACAGGAAAGTTGATGTCTTAAAATTCTATATTTGTCTCTGCTCTAGTTCTCAGTTTAACAGAGCAGGTAAAAGGGAAAAGAAGATTTTAAAATTTTTGTTCCCTAAAAGCAACTTTGATTTTAATTTCTCAGTCCAAATATATTCAGAAATAGCAACCCTTCATTTACTCTTCTGGATATTAAAAAAAAAAAAAGAAAGAAAGAAAAAGTCCAAGTGCACTCCCATTCATTTGAAGTAGTCACAGGTAAATTATATTCTATTATTAATAAAATGTAGATACAGGGTAGGGGAGTGGCTGGAAAGAATATGCAGCAGCACTCCCTCCAGCTGCTTGAATGTTGTTTGTAGGAGAAAGCATATTCCTGCACTAACCCCCAAAGTGTGAAACATCCAACATCCGCTACGTGGGCATTGCAACAAATGTCTTTGCCAAATATGAGACAGGCTCATTCTTCACTGTGGATATGGAACTTTCAAGAAAAACTACCACCAACAACTAAAATAAGTTTTCTTAGGCCAATTCTGCCTCTAGGGGAATTTGTTGTGTTTTCTAGTTCTTACTATCATGTTCTTCTGAAAACCACAAATGAGTTCAGCTTGCACCCCAGGTGGGAAATTAGAGAGAGGGAACCTGTGTAAGTTGAAGTTTGTCACAGTAGGCAGAACAGTCGCTTGGCAGCCCGGGCCCATCTCAGGGTGCACTGCTTCACAGCTACACTGTAAAGTGTTAAAAATATATATATACTAATGCAAATAGTCATATGTATGAATAAAATAAACACACATATTCTTACACAAATTAGTTACATGTAAGTTATATGTAATTTATGGTGAAATGAGAATTATATGAAAAATCATATGTTCAATTCAACAATCTGTCATCTACCTAGCTACCTAGTAAGAGTCATGAGAATCTAACTCTGAAAGGAGGTTGAATGCAGCTACTTCATTGATATGTCTTCAAGCTTGCATTTACTTTATTATCATTAATTTTCAATAGTCAAATCATCTTTCTTTGGGCAAAGTAAAGATGAACACATTTGAAAGTTGAGAGAACATCTTTAAATATAATATATACTGGCCATGATCACTAAAAAAAGAAAAAGAAGAAGGAAGTGGAGGAGGAAAAGGAAGGGAGAAAGAGAAGAAGAAGTGGGGAGAAGAAAGTGTAAGTACTATGTGAAAAGTCAGGCATTACAAAAAAAAAAGCACAAAGTATTTTAATACAAAGTGCAACTCGCCCTACTGATTTCTACTCTCTCTATATGAGATACTTCATTATAAACAAAATATATAGAAGCTAAATCAAAATTCAAAAATTCAAAAATAAAATATCTCATTGAGAATATTTTCACATAATTTTGAACAAATGTATGATATAGCTCCTCCACAGAGAGAGAAGAGGAAACAAATTATTTTGATCTTGAGAATATTAGTGGTGGGAGATAGCCCTGCTTCTTTTATACTGATAAGACTACCCCCCGGAGCAATGTGCTTCTTGGCATCACTCTTCAAGAGAAACGGACTCAATGGTGTTGCTTTATTAAAGTAACAGTTTAAGGGCAACAGGTAAGACAGAACAGTGGAATCAGAAAGAAATTCAGACTTCCTCTGTAAGATTCACATGGATAAAATGAGCACAAAGGGGGAAATTTTCCCAGGACAACCATGCTGAAGACCACTAAGAGCAAGGTGACATCTTTGGTGTTTTACATATGCTATGTCACTTCCCTCTATCAATGAACTCTTGAAATGACAACAATTTTCCCCATTTCACTAAGGAAACTGAGGCAAGTTGTTCAGTCTCCACTAGTCCTCAGATATAATAAATCAATTCTGTCTGATTCCCATGGCCATTTCACTATAATATATTGCCTTCTTAGAAAGTCAGATGTTGCTAGGAATGAGCACTTGCCTAGCAAGTTCGAGGCCCTGAATGAGATGTTGATCCAACATTAGAAAGAGCTTTTAACAATTTTCTGAAGGCAAAATATATTTACTTCAGTATACAATGAGCTTCCAAGACTCCACACAAGCTGAATCATAACCTCGCTAATACTGAAGAAGAGAGATTTGTGCACTGAATATGTGGTTGGGCAGGTGCCGCAGTCTGGCTGGGCACAAATCACGAGCCACTCAAGCAGGAACAAACTTTATTTCCAAACTCCACCAGCACACTCCCGGGAAACTCTCCAGAACGCCACCCACGTGGCTCCTCCATGAACACACCACACACCAACCGGAACTCCCACCACACAACGCGAACTCTTCAGGAATCCCCGCGAGAGCTCAACCGGAACTCAACGGGAACTCCAACTCCTCGAGAACTCAAAAGTCATCATCTTAATGGCTTGCTGGCGTCACCTCTCAACCACTACTTCAGGCAAAAATGCCATGCGTAATCCTGACTTGGCTGTGGCCCTCAACAGGCAGGATGGCAAAGTACCCTGAAATTCTATGAACCTGTTTCCTTTAGAAACAAATGTAGTTGAAGTTTTCTAGGGTAACACTATAATCAGGACTAAAAGAGAAGAAGGTACCCACTTCTCCCTTTAAAAATGATACACTATTTACATATTTTTTAGCCTAGGAAAATTGGATAAAATAGTTGTTCTTTGCATCTAAGGAATCCATGATCTTTTATCTTTCAATGAAAGAGAGAAAATTGTTCTCTGCAGCCAAACCAACATTTGATGGTTATGGGTTTTTGTTGTTGTTGTTGTTGTTGTTGTTGTTGTTGTTTAATGTGTCCTGTGACTGAGTCTTTGAGGCCCAAAAGGATTGGTCTATTAGCTTTAAACACTCTAACCCATGAAGAACCACAGAGTACCAAATAAACATATTAAGTCCTTGAGTTGAATCAGGAACCAAAGTGAAAAATTTCATCTTTTCTATTAGTTTTGGGTGATTAAAACAAAAAGAGCTACTTGAAACTGGCAAAATTCATTTATTACTAGTACATGTTTATTTGATAATGAATTGGACATTCCATTTGTTAGACAACTTATAAAATGTCAGAGTATCCAATACATTAGTACTTTTCAGAAGAATAGCAGTATTATCCGTTCGGGTTTTGTATACTACATTTACTTCAAAAACAATAAGTGCTCTTTCAAGAAGCTTAAAAAATACTAAAAAATGAAGCACCAAGAATTGAAAATATTCATATAAACTCAACTGTACCAACAGCCATGTTATTTATAAATAGTGATAAAATAAAAATGGTCTGGAAAGCATGAGGAATGTATAAAATAGGTATCTTAACAGAATTTGCCTTTAGTTCTTTTGTACCAGTTTCAGATAATCTCCAAGACTGAAGGGTTGTTTTTTTGTTGTTGTTGTTTTTTGTTTTTTTTTGGGGTTTTTTTGGGTTTTTTTTTAGTTCTTTTCCTAAACACTCTAATTCTTGACACAATATTAATATACAGGTTTTAGTACCTCTCGCAAAATAATTTTCCCTATTGATTGCTAAAGGCATGTCTGGAAAAATCAGGTATGGTGTGTTAGGTAAATATTCATTAAGTTAAAAATCATGTTGTCCTTGATTGTATATGTGTGCATTTGCTGTGGCTGCTTGCTTTAATATAATATAAAGGCAAATCATGTCTTTGTGAAAAAAATGCTCACTCAGACCAGTGGAAGAAATAAATGGGTAGCATTTAAGTTGAACCTATTAATGTTACTTTAGAACAAAGATAATAAATATAATAAATATACCAGTGGCTAGCACTTAGATACTGGTTATTATTTGCCAGGCTCTGTTTTATGTGATTGACCTACTTAAAGCTTTTAATCCCCACAGAAAACCTAGGAGAAAGTGTCTTTATCTGTTATTTTAGAGATGAGGAAACTGAGCTAAGAAGTTAAGCATCTCGCCCAGCTTATATTGCCACTGTGTTGTGTAAACCATGATTTTCCCTCTAGCAGTGTGGACTTAGGATCTATGCTTTTAACCTATACATTTCACGTCAGCTGCGTCTTTTGTGAAATACACTTTCTTTTAAAGAAAAAAAAGGAAAAAAAAACTGGATAATAGTTTATATTACAACTGATTTTTTTAAGAGTCAATAAACAAAGGTCCATATTACTTAGACACACTGAAATTTCCATAGAAGTATAACTCTTGCCCAAACTTCAGCATAAATAACTGTATTTTATCCATCTAATCCTTGTTGCTTTTCAGTTGAAAGAAATATGTGTCTTTTTTTTATGGATGTACAAATATGTATGTCAATAATTTGCTTTCAATTCCTTTTCAGACCAGGCCAGACTGAAAGCAAAAATTACAAGGGCTTATATAGATCTTAGGTTCCTTCGATTTATTTTTCCCATTTTTAAGGATCATTATTGCCATCTGAATGATCCTATTTGCATGCCAGATGATTTCTAATGATTATTACTATTTGTAATAATCTGTATCAGAAAGCTCCCTGGCTAGCTCTTACCTGATCTGCAAAGTACTCTTGTGGGCTCTCTGGGAAACACCAAATATCATAAACTGCAGGTGGCTCATGGAATTATTCTAACTACAAGCAATAGCACTTTCATAGTAATGAAAGAGAAATGTATTTGTTTCTTAACTAAGTAGGTAAATAGCCTTCTTTATTGCTACTCCTTGGGGACCAACAGTTTTGAAAATAACATCAAAACAGTAAGCCATCAAAACTCGTTAGTTTATATTCAATTATTTCAGATGTTTTTTGGTACTGGGGCATGCTAAATTGAGGGTTAACTTTACCATGCTTGAGTGCTAGCATGTTCTAAGTAAAATAATGGAACATTCCAGTGAAATATTTAATCTAATGAAGAGGACAAGGTAAGAAAAGCCCTCACATATGGGACCATTACAACTAAGTATTAAATTACTATACTTTTTCAGTAAAAAGCTCTACATAATCCTAAAAGATCCTTCAACAAGGCAATCTATACCCTTAAAAGTAACAAAAGTCTATTTCCTTAGAATGTTTAATTTAAACAATAATAAGAAAAAGTTCTTTCCCTCAATAGGGCAAATTAAGTAGATTTTTAAAAAATTATCTTTTCCCTTTTTTAGAGCTGAAAGTGAAAGGTGGAGAATTAATATGAAGACAACTAATAAATATGATACAGCACACACATGCACACATATACAGCAACTTATGAAGCTGTGGAAAGTCAGGCTTACAGTAGTAATTTTATCTCCTCCTACAGATATGCGACAGTGGAGAAGCCCACATGTTGATTTCCAGCCTCCTTCTCTAGTCTGTATTCCTCTCCACCCCTAGGCTCCTTTTCAAAGCTATTGTTATAAGTGCTACTTGCTCCTCTTATTTGCATATGTGATTCTTCAACAGCAGACAAAATTCTCTACAAAAATGGTGCTTCAACATAGTGCCTTTCACTACAGAAAATCATCCAAGGCATACTAAGTTAAATGGAAATATAAGTTTTATGCAAAAGCAAAAAGTGATTATTTCACAAATGACTTTTATTTCAAAGCAAAAATCAGCATTACTTGCCCAATTTCACGTCTAAGGGATAGAACTTATTGGTATCAGAATTCTGAAATAAAGTTACCAAGGATTAAGAAACTGAATGCTTTTTGATAGTGTGCCTTTTACTCTGTTCATATGTGCAGAGATCGTCCTTGTAAAACAAAGTGAACAAGCCTAACTTTCGACAATTTCTGACTATTCCACCTTTGTGTTTTTCAATTTCTCAAACCTCAATGGGCTTTTGCCTTTTCTTTTATAATTCATGGTGTTTATTATATTTATTCACTCATGAGCTTTGTTATTTAAATACCACTAAAAATTCACAATACACCTACTCACAGCTCTAGTAAACATGAGGTTCAAAAAAGGTAAACTAATAAATGGTGCATTGGCTGCTGAAGGAGCTCATTCCTCAGGGACCAACAGTGAGAATACAGCACTTTATGTAAAACATCTTCACGTAAGGTAGGTGTTTGATAGACTTCCTTTTGTTGCAAAGGGTTAATCAGAAAGGTTTACATTTGGGAGTGCTGTGAATCATGCTCCTCCCTCTCCAGGAGCGCTGCCAAAAATCATCTGACAGGAAACGTAAGATTAAGTTTGTCCTACCTAAGCGAACAAAGAGTGCTCTGAACAGGCCACCGGTTTACTGCAAAGCGGGAACTTTTCTAATCCTGCTGGAATCTGCAGTGCTGCTCAGAAAATATCACGGAAAAAGTTGTTTTCTTTCCTCTAACATCTTGTCTCTGGATCATCTCATTTTGGTCACACTGCCGATCCTGCTGCTTCTCCCATAAAGGTTAACTTAAAGCTCCAAACATAATCATGTGGAAAATGGACATTATTGATTCCTATGGCCCATTGTTCCCCCATCCTAAGTCCCTGAAGTTCAAGTTCAATCTGGAATTACATCATGTCTGGTTTCTCCTGGTTACCAGACGGCTTGAGACGTGACCACAGCTACAGAAAAAACAAACAGCCTTCTTCACGCTTCGGCTCCCCTATCGATTCAAACGTAAACTTTTTTTCTTTCTCTCAAGTATGCTTCAAGTATGGAGCATGGTTAATTTAGAGATTAAGTTCCAAATTAGATTATCTAATGGCATCTTAATGGATTGCTGACCCATTTCCTGTGGGATGACAGCAGGCAAGTCTGGCTGGAATACAATTAATTTCTTAGGAAGTGTTCTGAAGAGTTTGCCTAGATAAAAAGGAAATGTCGTATTGCACAAATCTTTCTTTATAAATGGGCGAAGTTAGGCAAAAACTACAACAAATCCCAATGTATTTTTCAACAGCCAGATCAGAGACATTGTGTGTTTGTGAAAACCGTATCAAGATCATTTTTAAGAATGGTAACCTTTCTAGTTTTTGATTTCATAACAGGTGCAAATAAGTTTGATGAGAATAGAAAGGAATTCCTTTCAAGAGAATGTTCACATGGGGAGAGCAATACTGGTTAGCAGCCCTGTTAGCAAAAATTATCATGTGAAATTTTGGCTTTTTCAATTTTCTGCCTTGAACCAAAGTTTCTTCCATTCATCTATCTTATCAGCACTTCTATCATGGTCCCAGAGTGGTGCTAGGGGCCCAGGATGTGTATAAAAAGTTGTACATTCTGAACACACTTTAGAGCTAACAGCTGAAAAGGAAACTCAGCACTCTGAGAATAAAGCTCCCCCCAGGAACTCCAGGAACAACCCAGCTGTTGTATTATAGTTATGTGTCAAGATAACAAACTGAGAGCAGGAAATGCTAACCTAGTCAATTCTCGGGGATGGCCTAAGTGTAATGTTGAAACAAAAGTTAACTCTTAATTCCACCTAAGAACAGGCCATGTATTGCCACTACCCCACACATGCCACAAATCTGTGGATATAGCCACACTTATATCCACACTTACACACTTATGCATAGATATATCCATACATTTATGTGCATATGAACATACAGTTGCAACCCAATATTGAGAATTATTTTTGCTTCAATATTCCTTCTTAAGCCTTTTGAGAGCATACATTTTACCAAGAAAATGTTATGGACAAGGGCCATGTTATGCAAAGAAAGTTTTATACACACACACACATATATATATATGAAATGAACACTGTTACTCCTTCCTTTTTGCCCTCTCTTTCCTGGCCAAGCAGATCCAAATAACCTTTACTGGCTGCTAAATTTCTCTTGGGAAATCAAGCAACTCTCTAGAATTGCAGTAATAAACGACAATTTCTTACAAAAACATGTGTAAAGTAACTACAAAATGAAGTATTGAACTCATGGAAAGGAACTGCTAACACATGTGACACCGAAAAGAGCTGATAAAAGTCTTTTCGGTGCCATTCAATTATGGCATCAGCAGAGACACAAAAATCCTTCCAATTATTTTAGTAAAATCTTCATTTATTCATTATTTCAGAGGCTGAGCAAATGGTTTGTGTAAACATATCCTTCAGTAACACGCGCATGTTTATTTTAGCCATCTGAAGGCTTCTTCCATGTTTATATAAGCCATCAGACACATGCAACCCTCACTTGTGGCTTTGCGTCTTCTTGAAAAGGGTGAAGGGGGAGAAAGGAGAATGAAACAATAAATCCAGTTTCTCTTTTGCATAAAGCACTCCCTCCAATGTTTTAAAATAACTTATGTTTATATTATTCTTGGATTGTCCTTCAGCTTTCTTTTTTATTCAATTATATTGCTCTTTCATATTCAATAGTACAAGTAAAGTTCTGCTTATAGTTTCAAGAAAGAAAGCCAGTTAGAGAGTACCTGCTGTATGTGTTTACGCCCACAGAATGCACATATGCAAAAAGAAAGTGTTTTGTCCACATAGAACAAAGCACAGACGGATCAGTGCCTATCACAGACACATCAGTGCCTAGCTTGAGCAAATCTGGCACCTATGACCCTCCCAGGAGTGGAACCCATTCTCACTGACACGAAAGTGAGACAGATCTTCATCAACATTTTATTCTGTGTTAATGGCAGTTAACTGAGCTCTCAAGGTACAAGAAGCTCCTTAGCTCAAGACCACACAAACACACATGCGCGCGCGTGCACACACACACACACACACACACACAGAGAAAAATGGCTCACAAAATTCTAAGGTCAAAACAACAAAACACCTTCAGGCTGCACCCTAGGAAGGCAGTGAAAACTTTCCAAAAGTCAGCTCTGGTTCCTTAGGGAATGTTTACAGCCTGAGGTAGGGTGGGGAAGGACAGAGGAACTCTTCCAGCTTTAATTATACTACTTACACAGCTTCCTGGCCATTTTCATTCCCAAAAAGGAGCTGCATTAAATGACATGCAAACACCTCAAGAGGGTAACTGGCATGAAGAGGAAGAGAAGGCAACCATAAACTAGTGAGATGGCAGCAAACAACAGACAATTCAAACTGCACCAAGCCATATGGAAACACTACAAAGTCTCCAGGGATTGCCTTTATTAAAAAAAAAAGCAACACCCACAACAAAAATAACCCATGGTATCTTCTCTATTCCATCAGGTCAGAGCTAAATTATTTAATTCTCTGGTTGACCATATCTACATTTGTTGTATATTTTCACCCTATGGAGATGATTGCAAAACTGCAGCTGTGCCCACGAGATTTTAAATATCTATGATCTGCCTTAAAAATGGTAGTTCCAGGGGGCTGGGGTTGTAGCTCGGTGGTAGAGCACCTGCCTAGCATGGATGAGCACTGGGTTCAATTCTCAGCATTGCATTATAAATATATAAAATGAAAGTCCATAAACAACTAAAAAATAAGTAAATATATATAGAAATATATATATGTATATTATATACACACACACAAATATATATATTTAAGTGGTAGTTCTACAGGAACCGAGAGTATAGCTCTGTGGTTTAGCACTTGCCTAAGATGCATGATGCCCTGGGTTCCATACCTAGCATTGAAAAAAAAAATAGTAGTAGGGTTATAGTTATTATTTCCCTTTGCAATATTATATCTAGAAGAAAGAAAACCCACTAAGTTTTAAAAATAACTATAGGATGGGCTGGGATTGTGGCTCAGCGGTAGAGCGCTCGCCTACCATGTGCAAGGTTCTGGGTTCCATCCTCAGCACCACATTAAAAATAAATAAAATAAAATAAAGATATTTTTTAAAAATCTATAGGGCACAAATTATAAATTACACATAAAGCCACCAAAGCCACAGACATGGCATATTTGTGTTATAAAATATGGATTGTGTCCATATTTGAAAAAGGTAACAAAACAAAGTGAATTGCTGTCTTGTTTGAGTATATTTATCCTAAACTGCCTGATACTTAGATTTTAAGAACTGTGGATGTCTTGTCCATCACAGTGTTTAAGATAGCCCCACACAGAGATGCAATAAATCCCTGTCGAATGTATAAGCAAGACGCCTGCCATCACCAATTATGCGCTTTCTGAGTCATCACAAAAAGGGAAGAAACAAACCCAAAACTGCCTGCTTAAGAGCTGTATGAATCACTAAAGGCCATTCTACACATCATTATCTACTAACCCAAAGAAAATCTACTATTTTTGAGACTGGAAAACAAAAAAAGAAATATTAATTCTGAATTGTCTTCTATGACCTGAAACCGATTACCATATCAATTTTTCACCAAGAAGAGGCTTTGTGAAATGAACAATACCCCCCTCAGAGCTGAGTTTAGTTATCATATTCATTCACTCCACATACGTGTGTTCTGATTCATTGTCCACTCACCTTTTCTTTTGGGGGGATATCAACTTTGATTCAAAAAATTATGAGGAATTAGGTGAAATTGTACATCTTTATTGGATTTAATGTATTTCCGAGATGCTATCCAATTTTAGATTAAGTAAATGCCAATAAGTAATCCACAGTTGTGGAAGTTCAGACAACTATAGGAACACTTACAAACATAAGTACATTTCATTCTGACTTGAAATTCTTATATATATATATATATAAATATATATCAAGCTTGTATGTAGACACGAGCCATTTTGCTAATTGATGGGCAGATAATGGAATACAGGGAGTTTTTTTTTTTTAATAAAACAAAATGCAAACAGTGTGTTATCAAACATAATTAAGTTAACTTTTAAAAGTTTATTAATTCAGATTTTTTAATAAGATACTTTTATTAAATGTAATTAACACTATTAGTCATTAAGGCTATTTAAATAAGATACTTCCACTGAGTTTATCATCTTTTTTGTAATTATATGTATTTTTTTCCAAAAGGAAGAATAACACAAGCTTTAGGGCAGGATCATAATAGGTAAAAATGTATCTATTTTTAAATTTGATGGTTTGTCACTCTTCAAAAAGTAAAAGTCCTACTGTAATCATTTAGATACTGAATTACTAAAAAGCCATCAAATGTTTTTGAAAAACAATAAAAATAATTTTCTTAATTTTTATCTGAGCAAATGCAGACATTTAATCTGACTCAAACATTACTCTTCATCAGTTTCTATCAACCAACATAGAGATGAGCAACGAGCTCTATCATAATTAATATCTCAGCATGTGACTTCGTATAGGCATTTTCTGTAAAGGAAGGATCACAATCATAGCAGGGCTGAAAAATTAAGTTGACTCTACTTTTGGTGAACTCAAGGAATGACTTACTCTCTATTGCAAAAAATTTTTATTTCTTAATACATATGATTCTACCATGAATTTTAATTATTTGATTTATCGATTTGAAATAATTTAATAAAATAACACATATGAAGCTACCTTGGAACTACTTACTATCTAAAACCAACACATGAAACAGTATCCAAATTGCTTTTGAAAATGAAGTTTTGGAATGATTTTTTTAGCCAACCAAATTAAATCAACCCTCAATGGGTTACATTAGTATATGAACAAACTAACACTTTATTTAAACCAAATTCCTTCATAGCTACTGATTCTAACAGTCTTCCCACTCCAAAATTTTTTGAGTGCTGCTAGTAACAATCAAATTGAATAACTTGAAATTTTTCTTCTAGCTTTTCCTCTCTGACAAAGGAATAAATGAATAGTAACATGGCTTAGAGGCAGCAGTAAAGGAAACAGTCAAAATGAGAAGAATGTATAATGTGAAAGACCAATGCTTTATCCTCAAATAGCTGAAAAATCTTCCCTAAAGCTGGAATTTCATTTTTCAGGTTCTAAAATGTAAAAGTCAAATTCCACCCCCTCCCCCACCAAAAATATTATAAATTTTATCAAACATTTCACAATATTTAGAAATTCCAATGATCAGTTAGCATATGCTATATAGTCCGGAATTAAATTGATGTTGCATTTAAATAGGAAATAAAGGAGAGGGGAAGGAGAGGAGGAATGGCATAGCCAAAACAACTAAATTTTTAACATATATTTTCCGTAAAACTAGTTAAAAACAAACACTATAGGTCATGGAAGTTTGAGGTGTAAGTGTAGGGTTGGAAATAATTAAAATGTTACCTTTGCCAAGTAATTCCCAATGTATCCTCACTGGTACTGGGGTATAAATGCCTGCCGTTTTGATTCATGGTCCAGTCACAAATCCTCAGCTGTCAATTGAAACCTAGCAGTCAGATATGGATCGAGCAGTACTACAGTTTTTAGTATTTAAATGAACACATGCAAACTAGTACTGTATATGGCATTAACCTTATTTCCCCAAGAGGCAACTTAAAGAAAAAAAAAAAAAAAGCAAAAGAAAATCTTATTCTGAAAAGCAAAATTCCTTAGACTCTTTTTTTAGAAAAAGCTATTGCAATATGCTTCTCTATTAATTAAAGCATACAAGAGAAACAAGTGCTTAGAACATAACAATTAGCCATTATTAGAGTACAAATTGAGCTGAAATAAAAGCAAACGTTAATGTTCAATAGAGAGATATATTTTAGAAAGAAAATAAAAATGCTTTTTTTCTATGCAACATACAAATTATCTGCACTGAATAAAATAATCAATACCTTTAAGCATGCAGTTTGCAAAACAAGAAGACATGCAGTTTAGAGGAAAAAAGACCCACCCTACATAGACATTCACCCTAACTTACGCATTCAAGCATCAAGGTGTTCAATTTTAGGTGTTTACTAACTGTGTTTTACTTAAAGTGACCTTATTTGGAAAGAGTTGATAAGAATTTCTATTTTTATTTTAAATTCAGAGCAGTGGTATTTAAAATACTTTACTACATCTGAAGAAAGTGAGGAATGCACTGAATACAAGCTGAAACAAATTCTTCCCAGATCCAGGAATCATCAGCTCTGCCCTTCAGAGATCCTTGAGTAACCCTATCCAGCTCTGTTTGGTTAACAGCTGCCCTACAGTGCTAGCAGATTTATTGAAAAGATATATTGCTTATTTTTATGCTTAAGAAAGTAAACTTATCTGACTTTGGGGGGAAACAGTAGAAAACCATGATTTTTAACCTTTAGATAGCTGAAAAATCTTCCCTAAAGCTGGGATTTCATTTTTCAGGTTCTAAAATCTAAAAGTCAAATTCTACCCTGCATTGAAAATTCATCCTGCATTGAAAAGGCCTTCTTCACTACTATCCATGAAACCTGGTCTGATACTTTTCAGAGAGAATTTCAGGATGATGATTGAAGCCAAAATGCCTTTAAACTTGTGATAAACTGTTTTATCTATTTTTCTAACATTATGGCTTTTAAAAGTTGGCTATTAAGCATCTTTTCCTATCAGACTCTCAACTTTCTGCACACTCTTGAGGAAGGGGGATTTTGGAGTTTCAGAATGACAATTTTTGTTCAATTTTCTTCTGAATATCCAATATTACAGTCAAAGTTTTCCAAAATATATGTTTTAATTGTGCTGATATTTTAAGTAAAAGTGATTTTATAATTTATAAAACTAAAAAATTCCCTTATATAGATGGATCGACAGGCAGACACATGCATTGATAGATATGTAGATTCTGTTCAGGAAATACAACATTAAGAAGTCATAAATTATTAAATTAGAAACAAAAATAAGAAATCTTAAAATTGACCATAATATTTACATAAAAGGGAATAATGTAGTTAGTTTTTACTCAAATGGATGACATATTTTTACTATTTCAAAGAAGTAAATTTATTCAGTCTTGTGTGTGAGAAGCAATATGGCAAGATTTTTTGAAGTTCTCAAAATGGGTCATCTAATAGAAATTCAATATGATGGGATAAATTGTTTATTTTTAACAATAATAGAGTAAACCGATTGTCTATTTCAAAATACAAGTTATAAAAGGGCTATGAAAATCTAAAAACAGTTCAAGAAACTTGACTTTGCATAAAGATTACCTTAGAGACCACTTATTGATCCTATTCTTATCAATGAAAAATGCTAGTTTTTACTTACTTAAAATTCTCAGGAAGGGAGGCTACATTTAGACACAGAATATCCTACTTCTGTTAATTGCTAACAGATTAGTTTCTACGGGATGCTCAGTTTAAAGTTTTCAGAAAGTAACCATACTTCCACAAAACCAAAGGAATCTGAGTGTCACTCAGGATTGGATACTGTCTCACAGACAACTGGTAGGGTACAAGATCTTGGAAAAATATTATGTAGTTGGTTAGGTTTTTGTTGTTAAAGTTGCTCATTTTTTGTTTGTTTTACCATCCCTAAAAATGCCCCCTGTAGGCTAGCTTTGTTCACATGCTAAACATCTAAATCACCATATTTTTGGACTATTCTTTCCTAAACAGTCTCAAAAGGGTTAGACCTGACTAGAGGTATTCATTTTTATCCATCCTTAAGATGTGTGTGTGTGTGTGTGTGTGTGGGAGCGCGCGCGCGCACACACACACACACACACACACACCCGAGAAATATTTTTCCTAAACAGAAAATATGCTTAAATAAATAAAAATTAATCAAAATAGTCAAATATTTAGCAGTAATTTCAAAGAAGTTGATAGGATATTAATTAGCATTAAATTAATTTCTTTTCAGTGGCTAAAAACTTAAAATATAATTTAAATTTATTTGCCTATTTAGATAGTAGACCAGCATTATCACAATTTTCAAAAGTTTCTGAGGAGGCACACTTATGTTTATATGTTCAGTCAGATTACCCGAGTAAGAGTCTATTTTTTTTAATTAATAAGCTTTTTTTTTGTAAAAGACATTTTTCATTTAAGGACTGTTTGATTAAAGTGACATTTTGATGGTTATAGTGTGGGGAAGGGAAATAAATAATTAAAATAAAAGTTACCTATTCACTAAAGATTCCCTTGATAGTCATGTCTAAGAAAATCTATTCCTAAAAATCTTATTTGGCCAATACAGACCTGACCAAGCAACAGTCTATAGGTATTGGAAGATTAACACTAAGTGTAGTTAATTGGGGGATGTGTTAAATAGAATATTATTATAATTCAATAGTCCTAATAAAAATAACTTTATATTAGTCTTTAAATAAATTTAAAAGAATAAGTAATAGTCTTTTGTGAGTTTAGGGTAGTGATTCCTCAGCTTCTGTCCTATTAGAGGACAGATGTCAGATAATTCAGCTATCAATTGTTATTTTTTAATTAAATTTTAAAACTTTAATTTTATGTAGCACATAAATACACGGTTTTCATTTATCAAAATAAATAAATTCCTTAGTTCAAAGCTTTAATAACAGCTTAATGATTTTTCCAAGTATTTTCTCTTAAAAAATAGGTATTCACCCCTGTCATTGTAATCAAACTTTTTTAAAACACAAAGCATAAGTGAGTTCAAACTTGATCTGTTAAATCATGTGTTTTTATGTGGAGGTGGGGAGAAATTCTTCTTCTTCTCAGTCAGACTTTAAGTCAAACCTGATCATATTCATATTCCTTAAAAAATGCTTACTCATATAAATCATTTTAATTCTTTATATACACCCACCAATATGAACTTAAGTTATCTAAATAATTAAGGTAAGATGTATATTAAACTGACTATGCCCAGAATTCCAAAAGCAAACAAAAAGTGAAGTAAAAATATAGGATTTCGGGCTTCGGTTGTAGCTCAGTGGTGGACTGCTTGCCTCACATGTGTAAGGCACACTGGGTTCGATTCTCAGCACCACATACAAATAAATGAATAAAATAAAGGTCCATCCACAACTAAAAAACCAATATTTTAAGAAAAAGATATAGGATTTCTTCCCAAAGAAGTTAACAATAAATGGTCAGGCTAAAATAGTCCAAAGTACTAAGAAAGAAGTGAAGGTGAAATTTTCACTGCATATGTTCTTAGGATGGAGTCCATGAAGTCTCTGAAGGGAGAACCTTGTTCCTACACAATTCAAATGAGACTGTCTCCCAATCATAAGGATGGGGAACCATCTGGTTCCCCTCAAAAGCCTACTTAGATGGAAAAAAACCTAAGCTACTATACTCGAATAATTATATAAGTAGTTGATAACCATAAAGAATCAATACTGCTTGTGATTTCAGAATAAAAGTTTGTTTATTCAAATGAGGGCCTTTCATTTTTATTAACGGGGCTTTTATAAAATGCATAGCAATTAGCTTTGGGAACAGAAGAAGGCTAACAAAAATGTTCTACTTTGGGAGACTCAGCAAACAGGATGCTGCACCAATAGTCCCTCTTGAGGACAACAGTTCTCAATTGACCCAATAAGCCATTAAGTGCAAAAAGAAAAATCAACATAGGCAAATTTACCTTTTCACTTTTTTTCTTTTAGGTTTATAATGACCCCAAGAATATCTTGAAAGGTATATTTTATGTTCTCTTGAGTTTATTTTTCCAGATGCCTCAAGAAAACAGATTTTGGGGGGAATTCATATTTTTCTCTTAATGCCTGGATTAGTAGAATTTTATTTTATTGATAATTACCCGCTATAGAGCAAGTGAAGTGGTCTCTGAATAAATAGTATATAAGCTTACTGAACAAGCAAAGTATTCAAAGTAAAACTGATGAAAAGGAGAAAAAAAAAACAAAAAACAACAACAACAAAAAATCCAAAATCATTCTGGTATCTTAAAGTCATTTCTAATATCAATTTCTGAAACCCATGCTTCTTGAGATTTAATTTAGTTAGCACAGTAGAATCAAAATCAAGTTAAACAGATATGCATAAGCCATGAGCTTAGTAAATGTTACTGACCATAAATCATAAGTAAGAAAATGAAAGGGTTTTTCTTTTTCTTTTTCTTTTTCTTTTTTAATGAAGACTACTTTAACATGTAAAATTTAAGGTTTCAAGAGATGGAATCCATCATCTTCAATTTCCTTTCCAAGATAAGTTTCCAGGAGAAAAAGGTTTAAGACCTTGTTCAAGGTTAGCTGTGCCCTTCCATATCAACACTAACACTCCAATATCCTGGCTCCTAATCCCTGGTTCTCACCCTCTGCACCAGTTTGTCTATCATTGTTCCTCTCCTACCCTGTTCTTAATGTGTAGTCCAACAAGATTTAAGACTAAAATAACTGTAAATAAAACACCTTCAGAATGTCCTTGATTCAACTTAGATCTTTTAAACACTTTGAGAAAAGTAGATAACTTTTCCCTTGCGTTGACTGAAATTTAAGGCTACATGGCACACAATTTTATTTTTACATCAATGAGAATAGTTATCTACATATTAGCCTTTGGTAACCAGAAAAGGTAAGAGAACAAATGAATGAGTGATAAAAGACAGACAATGGAAGGATTTTTCTTTTTAATTTTAAGAATTAGCCCAAAAGGTAAGCATTTGCATAGCTATTATTTTGACTGAAACTTCCTTTAAATGTGTTTCCTTTCCAGCTAGCATATGTGAAAAGTGACCTCTTATCCATTTACATACCTACCCAGAAGGCATGTGATAGGGTTTTACGTCAAGCTGTCAATTATGATAACAGATACAATAAGAATGGCTCAAGTGTTGATAGCCTGCTTCCTGACTTTATTGAAAAGTTTGTTGATAGTCCACTTGTGTCCTTTCAATTGCTTGCCTCTAATAAATGACTGCCTTTTCAGTGGTTATACTACACCAAGTTTAGGCTTTGCCATTTGCCAGTATAAATATTACAAGGGGATTTCAACTCATAGCTGAGTTAAAACAAAATTATAGAGGCAATTTTTTAAAAGGTGATTGTGTGTAACAGAAATTTTCAGTATAATGAAAAGTACTTTCAAATGCTAATTTAATTTAAAAGTATAACAAGAAAAGTGTAAAAAGCATTTCAATGTAAACTACCCCAGTAACTGAACTTGAAACAATAGCATTACATAGTCATGCAGGAGATGGTACATGCTGAAGCTCAAGCACTGATAAAATCCATGCAATTGTGAGAAGTGAGGCAAGGACCTTAATTGATCAGGCCACTCATTCATTAGCTCTAGGAATATGTAGCATATAGAGTCAGGAGATTATAATTTTGAGATTGTGAAAATAATCATTTCTTACAAATTAATTGACTTAATTGTCTCAATAGAGGCAAAAGGGACCTCCCATTTATTCCACCTAAAATCTTGAATCTGTATCAAAATTAATATGCATTTCAATGGCTGTCTTGAATGATCTTTTATATCTGAGCAAGAAATTTCTTATCTTCAAAAATGTTTATTTCCAATTTGTCAAAAGAGTTTTTTTAAGTCATATTGATGTGTAACTGTAGGAATTTATGTTTCTAATATGATCTTAGCCTCAATTGTAATGGTGAGAATCATATCAACTAGATTGTCTTATATTACCAAACTTTCTATGATAGCTAATAAAGAAGGTCTCAAGTTAGCAAATTAATGACATAAGGTTGATCAGATAAGAAACCGGTGGTAATTTAAGTAAGTTGCTTCATAGTTTCCATTTATACAAGATTTTTAGGCTGGATTATACAATAATTTCTGTACTTTCTAAGCAACATCCAACATTCTGTTAGATAGTTTCCATTTCCTCAAGATGATAAAATTTGGGAAATATGGTTTCTTCGCTATTTATATAAGGAATAGGCACAGAGTATTTATGAAGTATGAGGTAGGAAAACAAACACTGCACTTTGCTAAATTTCTACAGAAGTAAAGAGGACATTCACACTTCTAAAAATGTCCCAAACCATAAAAAGGCATTTCTTTGTAGAAACTTGAGTTCAGTTGCTAAAGCAGGACTCACAGTTCTTGAAGCCGCTACACCATCTTCCAATAGAAAAGTTAAAGAAGAATGAAACTCCAATTGAAGTTCTGATTTTAAGATTTCCCCCATGCCAATAGTGAATGCATTTACAGTCAGTAATGCTAAAGACAGACTTGTTCCAGACCTTGAACAGTACTCAAAATTGTGTTAACAGATAAAGGAAAACTCTAAAGTCAAGTCCTGGTCAGCTGGCATGAGCTGATTATTATGGTAAATTAGAGAGGATTGTTTTATGGCAAATTATTAACTTGGTTTACATGAATCTTTTAAAAATATTCCTCATAATTATGTGATTTTATATTTTGGACTCAAATGAAATATGATATTTGCAACGATGGGTGAAATTCCAGGGTTGGAAAAAAAAAAAAAACCTAGTATGTCAAGACAGTTAGCAACCAGCATCAATCAGTAATAAGCATTGTAAAAAGGAGCACACAAATGTATAAAAAGGAGAGCACAACGGTATGTGTATAAAGCATACACTTTTACTATTCAGATTTGCCAATTAATAATATTAATGTATTATTATGATAGGTAGAATATGGGGTTAATTTTAATATTTTAATATTCTCCATCTTAATTTAAGAATGTTTCTGTGTTAAAACTATATTGAAAGTGCTACTCTCGTGCCATTTTGTGGAAGGATTATAAGATGGTCAAAATTATTCAGTAACTTAAAATTTATTGTTAACTCTAATTTATGTAAGCTATATTAAGATTCTTTTCTAAAGAAAAAATAGCACTCAACAATGCACATCAATACTATTCATAATCTAAAAGGATGAATCTTTATAAAGCAACCGCCATGAACTCAAGTACGTACCTGGTGACAATATTTATTCTTAAGGGGTCATGTATATTAAATGTTATGGGGAATGTTTAAAAGAACTCTCTTAGACTAAAACCATTGCCTTTCTAATTTTAAATTTCTCCTAGCTAATATAAAATGATTGATTACCTTTATTTCATGTACCCCTTGATTTTCCTTTTCATTTATCATTGAGAGCTTTAAACCAAATGCATTTAGAACCCGCTGCTAGAAGACTGGTCTCCTTTAAATCTTTGTAAAGTAATGAAAGGACACAGTAAATCAATCTCATTTCTACTGTAGGAAGGAATAACCTTTACTCTACTGCAGTCATTCATTTCTGTCCCTCCTTTCCTACATAGTAAATATAAAACTTTATCTTTATGATTTTTTTAGAATTTGGAAGGATAAACACCATTGGATTTTAACTGAAGCCTTAGTAATACAATGTTTACATGATATAAATTTATATTATCTTCTGCAGGCCTCAAAAATGTACTTCATAATAAATTAGACACATTAGGCGTCTTCAAATTCAAAAGTGGTACTTTTTACATAGAGAACAAACAACCTATCTGCATGGTATTTAAAAAATTTAACTATGAAGTATATATAGCTTTTTATTGCAAGGATCAATATATATCATGTATTTCATAAATATCAACTCCATTTGATTGAACAAAATATATTCATATTGTAAGTTGTCTTCACTCAATGTTGTCCACTTAAGTAAAAATTAGTTTTTTGATGAAAAAGTTTGTTGTTCCAGAAGTCATACATATTTTTTTCAATTAAAATATGCCCATATTTCTATGCACATTAAGATTAATATTTTTATGATGTTTGCTAGCTTTTCCTGATTTATCTTTAGATAAATGAAAGGAGAAGTAACTTTTATATTAATGAACTTTCATGATCATAATTACATGAGGCTCCAATATTAATCAGAAATGATAAGAAAATTAAAGCTGCCATGGGTTAGGCAGGGAGAGAGGAAGATTGCTCCTAAATACATGGAATTGGTTAGAATATTCTAAATGTATTTAGGGCTAAAGGTTTAAATAGTGGAGGCATGTTTTTATGAAATAAAAATTAACTGGAAATTAGAGATATGTCTTAAAGAATAATGCAAATCTCATGACAAAAGTATTTCTGAAAAAAATGTGTAATGATTTTTGAAAGAACAAGTTTCTAAACCTATAAATCCTGCATAAGTTTTAAAAAACACAATGAACACATACATTTGTCAAACAGAAACATATTATAGTAATTATAACACATTTCATATTACAGCAATTTTAGAGGTGAAAAAAAGCAACATTCCAGAGAATTACATTGAAAAGCCATTGGCTGGCAAAACCACTAATTATTATTTGGTATTTTCATAAATGTATACAGATGTTTTCAGTTAGTCCTCACTCTTTTGTTTTGTTTCACCTTGCTTTTTTTAAACCTGGCAAAATGACAAGTACCCTGAATAAGCTATCATCTTTACGATTTTCTCTAAACTCTGCATGTGGTGACCTTCATAAGCACAGTCTACCATCTTGGCCTGCAACTGGGAAGGACCCAAGAATTCCATATGAAACATAGTAGAGATAGGCCACAAAAAGTCTAAATGTGTCGGATCGGCCTAGAACAAAGTAAGTGGGCATAAAAGTAAGCACCTGCACGGGCTTGCTATACATGTGAAAACTCATATAAATGCACAAATAACTTACAAATGAAGAGCAAGTTAGTTAATACTGGCTCTTTCTTATTTATATAGGCTATTTTCCCCATGTAATATTTTGAATTCTGTTATTTGAAAATAGCTCTGCTATCAAAACTTGAAAGCAGCAAACATATGCATCATAAAATATATTTGAATTCTGAAGTGTTTAAAATTATCTGTTATCCTTTAACTGGAATCATGGGATTTCTGCATTGGTATGGTCCATGCTTTTGATTGTGGCTAATTTGTTTATAAGCCACCATTAATCCTGGCTGTATATTTTCACAGTTTGGGTAAACACTTCATTTGCATTAAATTTACAGCATTAATGAGATGTGAAATTTAAAATGCTACTTGAAACATAAATGATGTAAGAAAGCAGAACAAAAAAAAAGTGTTTTGTCACATCTGAAATCACTAAACCAACTTAAACCTATTAAAATAGCAATGATGTGTCGACTGAGATTTTAGCTTCATAACTCATCTTCCTGGACTAAAATACAAAAGTAAGGAGTAAAACATCCGGAAAATATAAAGTTGCTCAAAAACACAAATTATGCACTGCTTCTACTCAAACTGGAGTTTAAATTGGTTTTCAATGTTTGCCTTTGAAAACGACAGGCTACTAAGTTTCAATAGCCAATAAGATTGAGAAAAATTCCCATTGACTGAATCACAATAGTGTTTGTGGATGTTATCAATATATGCTAAAGAGAAGATGAAAGAGGTCATGAGCCAATTTGAGAAACTCTGTTAAGAGAGGCAAGGAAACAAGGTATAAATGAGAAAATTTTTTGGAAGACAAAATGATCAATGTTGGTCTCAGAAGCCCCGTGAGCCCCATTCTGAGTTCAGATCTGAGAGGCAACATGGAGAAAAGCACCGAAGCAAAGCATAGCTACACCATTACACCTGGGTGAAACGTGCCCACCTGTTGCTGATGTAGGAAGGATGGGTCTCTTGGGCTTAGTCCCACATATCGATTGGCTTGAGATGTGCCTGAGGCTGTGTAGGCTGATTAAGGAAGAACAAAAACAAAGATAAAAATTGTGAACTATCAGAATGAACACCCTGTCCATGAATAAGAAACCCAGAGAAGTGGGATTTGCAACCAAAAAAGTTGTTGTCTCCATTTCTCTTCCTTTTTGACTGAGTGATAGAAAAGAAATGGTTGATTTCAAATCAACGAGCTTATCCCCCTTAAAAAAAATCTATCTAATAAATCACATGCTTTGGTGTAGTGTTTCACACTTAAATGTCCAGGTACAGTCCTGCAGTGGTGCTCAAGATTGGCTAAGCAGAAGGGTCCTTTGCCTGGATGTGACCATTTACTAGATGTTAGTGATCTAATAGAAAATAACCAGTTATGGTCTGTGATTCTAAATGTCAGAAAAAAGTGACAGCTTTTAATGACAGGACTTAAGCAGATGTGCTTGATGATGAAATGAAAAATGTCTTACTTAAAAGTCTTCCTAAATAGAAAATCTAATATTACTATTCTAAAGAAGGAATCTATTTTTGTGTATTTATATAGTGAATAAGCTCAGTGTTTTATTTAATGTAAAAATGCCCTCTAGTTTGATAAAAAGATTTTTGGAAAGAAATTCTTTATTTTCCATAAGTGTAAAAATTCAATGTCTTGCAATTAGTCAGAAAGGGAGCTGGTGGCACCTTCTGAATACTTGTCACCAGGTAGTTAAGTACACAAGGTGACCATTCCTTATGTTACAGGTGTCTTATTTGTGAGTACTCTTTGTACAGGTGCTTTTTAGTACAGAGTGAGCTTTCCACAGAAAAGTTTCTCCTGTTCCTAAAGATTTTTTGCTTGTTTTTACAAGAATAGGACTAACACATTTTTCTAGCATTAAGCAATTCCACTACTCCATGTCAGAATACACAGAAGAACTAAGTTTTTACTATATATTACATTCATAGATCTGAAGAGATCTGCTTGGTTTAAAACCATCAGGTTAATGAGGAATTCAGACATTAATTTTAAATAAGCTGCCTTTAAAAAAGTCAGTATGTTAATTCTGCCATGTTCATAATAAAGGACTGAAAAATTTGAACATTGAGGCTTTTTTAGATCAACTTTTCAAAAACATTGAAGATGTTCACAACTCATCTTTTAACTACTCCTGAATAAAGGGCTCATGCAAAGGCAGCCATCAGCAACCAGTGACCCCCACTCCATCACCACGACTCAAACTGAACACATGGGCCAAGGACAGTATCACTCTTGAAGAGTTAGCATTCAATCTGTGCAGTCCTTTCTTCTCAACCATGAGAAGAGGTTCCCCTTAGCCTGTGTGTTTTCTTCAATGCTACTATCAGCTCAGTAACCAGTTCCTCATTATCAGTGGTGCTTAGGGAACTGAAGCTACAAATTCATTTCTAGAGAAGAAAAACTACTCACTATATTTCTTTTATGTAAGAGTGGAAAATGAACTGATGCAGCCATCTTTAGACAACCAAGGTACTCCTTCTGAATGTTTTGTGATTTGACTAGTCAATTTAGATCCCTTTTTGAACAACCTGTATGTGCATATAAAAACAATCCATTAACCAACAGGCTGAAGGCATTCCTGTAAGTGGGCTGTGACTATTTGGGTCTGCTAATCCCCTGAATCTCACAGTAATGTCACTATAATAGTAGGCACCAGAAATTTTTAGAACTTGGCTTGAAATATTTATTCTGTGAGAATTTAATTACTTTATTAAATCTTGCTTTCTATGTGCTTTTATTTAAATCACTGACTTGTTTGTTCAAAGATGCTGTGACATTCATTTTTAAAATTTGCACATAGCATTTTTAGTGATACAACATGCACAAAAAATCTTTAAAACGAAAGAAATCCAGTGTTCTCTAACCAGGTCTCATCCACCTATGTATTTAAGGAACTGTTTGCTGAGTCAGGACCCTCTGCCAACAAACAGATTTTAAGCCTTAGTAAATACTGAGGGGTAATACAAGTCCTCATTTATAGGGGCTCATAAATTTTGAGAAAGAAATGCTAAATATTCACTGTACACACAAAGTATTGTCCATTTTTCTTCCTAGTCTTTCAGAAGTCATTAATAAAGAGTGTCTTTCCAATGGTGGAGAAAGAGGGAGCCAATGGTGCCTCTGGTTGTGTAATTTCACATGGGAATTTCCAAAGCAAAAGGATTTTCTTGCTCTAGGAAACAAAAATAGTTTAAATTTAAGGCATATGTATAATTGTGGGGGCGCATAATAATTCTTCTCTACTGGAAATTTATTCGTTCCACTTTGCTAATCTGTGTACATCAGCTCCAGTTCTAAGAAGCTGGTAATTTGGGTGAAGCGGATTGAAAATTTATTCCTCATAAACTTCTGAGTATTCTAAATGAAGAAGCAAAGGAATCATTTGTCCAATGGGCTATGTAAGTTTACTAGCAAAACCTCCAACATTTAAAATGTCATGTCCATGCTAATAAACATAATATCTGATATACCATGATATGCAAAATAATTAAAACATTTAAAGAAAAAGTTGCAGGTAATGAAAGTGCAGGTAGCTTAACATGTGCCTAATACTAAGCTTTGAAATGTTCTTGCCTACACCCAACATTGTATGACTGTTTCTAACAATGACAGGACCTACGTTAAGGTAAACATGCAATTATCTTACAGAGGCACTGATTCAGTTTGCCTGATGGAGGGGCTTGGTTTCTATAGGAGTGCTCCAATAAGTAACAATTATCTAATCTCCCTTTGGTGATATAAAAACCTTATACACTGCATAATATTATTCAGTGCGATTTCAATGTATACCTTGAACAAGCAGGCATGACTTATTATTTTTGTTACAACTGTTTACTCAAACAAATTTGCTTCTCCCTTTTCAAATATGATGCACTGAAAGACATTTGATAAGAGAGAGCATGTGACAGCCAGGCCACATACATGCCTGCTAGCTCCACTTAAATGAGAAATCTCCATCTGGTCAGGTAGCTGGAAAAGTTGCCATGTTTTCCACCTTGGATCAAGTATCCAATGGTGCCTTTGATGGACATTTCTCATTTCCTACAGAAATACTTACTGGTTGCTGTAGGTGAAGCTGCCTCACCTTCAGTGGATGTAGTGATGGGTTTAGTATCTGTCATGGTCAGGGTCACAGGTCGCACTGCACTGGGATGGGGAGAGGGTGCCAAGACAGGAGTGAAATGGCCAGGCACTTTCCCTACTACTTGACCACTTCTGTTAGGCTACAAAACAAAAACAGAATGCCGGGTGAAACAATCCAAAAGGCAGTCATCTTCTCTAACAACTCCACTCAGCACATGTGGCCACATGGATCCTGCAGGCTGTGTGGAGCCATCACACAGGCCCTCCCTCTCAAGTCCGAGTCAGAAGCCAATCAAAGGTTGGTAGTATAAAGCAACAGTGTTTAAAAGAAGGTTTTCATCTTCAAAGCATTTTGCATAGGTTATTTGGTCTTCACAACACCCTCAGGACAGAAGTAGACTTGATCCTTTCATTTAGTAGTCCAGAAAACTCAAATGGAGACTCAAAGGCTTAGCTCAAGCTAAAATGGAATTCCTTACTAAGCTACCTACAATTAAAACCCAGTGATTCCTAATTCTCTGCTCTTCATTCTCTATACAGAGTCCGTTTGGCTTTCACAACAAAATTTTCCTCCATTTGGATATTATCACTGACACAAGAGACACAAGAATGCCTAGCAGAGAAAACACATCCAGTTCTATAATTCCCATCATTTATAGTGAAGGCCTATTCTTCTGCATACAAAAACTAGGTTTCTCTCACATGCAGGTAATTCAGACTCAACTAACATAAGGCAATATAAACTTTTCCAGGCAATCATCAACTTTTGATGATTTACTCATATAAGCAGTTAGATGAGATTAAAGTATTTAAAATTTCAGATGCACACAATGATATAAAATGCTGAAAGAGGTCTGACCTTATACCTACAAATAAAAGATTTCCAAAGAAAATTAAAATGTACTAAAGTGAACTAGAGGACAATCAAATTCACAGTGCTGTTTGTGTTACTCTTCCATTGTTGTGCACAGAGAATTACACAAAACATGTATCCTTGACATTTGTGGGAATTAACAGAGAAAATCCCTAGGGCAATGACAGAAAAGATATCATTATTTGAGTCTTAGCCCCTTGGTGGAAAAATAATTTCTGTGGTAGGAGACAAAATCATTAGAGTACATTATTTAAAGAAATCCTGAAATATATTTTTCTAGACAGAGAATGCTAGTTTTGATTACACCCATGTTACAGTGCTCCACTGCATGGTATTCCTAACAATTTGCCAGGTTGTTATTCTCCAAAAGGATATAGTCTTTATAATCTCAACTATCAAAGGCAAAGAAAGTAATGAAGCAGATTATTTATATATGCATAAATTACAAGTAGATTTTCTTTAGAGGAAAAGATAAATAGCTGATAATATTTAAGTATTGTGACCGGAGGTATGAACTAAGACTTTGCTTGGGTTCCTCAGAGTCCACTTTCTTTATTTTATAAAGAAAATGGACTTCTTGAATATCCTGACTATTCATCATAGGTAATTTTAAGTATTTAACTTTATGTCAGGAAAATTGACCAGAGATTTCCCCTACGGAAACCTATGGGAGAGTTATATCTTTAAACTAATTTTATTCAAAATATTCCATTGAATAGCATGACTGTCTCACTATAATTGGTGCAGCAGTAATGCAATTAATCTCCAAATTGCTGTGGGGAGGAAAAGGCATCTCAGTTGCTTAACAATCCAAATCAGTGCAATGCTAGAGGAGGTTGGGAAGGAGCAGTTGACTGGAGGTGAATGGTCACCGAGTCCTTTTTTTTTCCATTTCTAGTGCTGAAAAGGTGAATATCAAGAATTCTATTTTGAAATGCAAATTAATTGGTTTTGAGCTGGAGTTTAACATCAAAGCAGGTATAATGTTCCTAATAAAAACACTTCTGTAGTTTCCTATAAAGACCCAATTTTCTTTCAAGTGGAAATAGTTTGTTTCTAAAGCAGACCATCAACTTCTGGTTGTGTGAACACCACAAATGACTGCTTTACATATTTTACTAGAGAAAGAAGAAAGGTCTTATTTTGTCACTGGGGGTGTGCTAAATGGTAAATGTGCTTCTGTATAGGGTTCACCAAAACACTTTGATAGTACCTACCTGGCACAGGACCAGAATGACAATAATTACCAGAAAATGCTGCCACTGCATATGACATTACCCTGCCTAGTCTGTAAACTTTGTACACTGGAACTGAATCAACATGAACTGACAGATATGTCTCCTATTTGAAAAAATAATAAAAGGGACAAAGAAAAAATTCTCAAGCTAATACAGACATTTTTTTTTTCTGAAACTTGTGGTTAGAAGAATGGGGAGGGTTACTTCTCTTTAGTCTTCTACTAGTTTAAACAGGTGAAGCTAAGATAGAAAGCTTCCATCTTTCAAGGCTGCTAATAGATGAACTTTCATAGTGCAGATACAAAAAGAGAGGTGTCTTATCTGAAGATGAAGCTGAACAGCATTAGAAAAGGATTATCCTACTTAATACATTGCTCCTATTATACAAAATCTTGAGAGGGATTTTTTGGTTTTTGTCTTTTAATTGAGATGAGAGTAAGATGCTTCTCTTAGAAGTTAGATTTTTACCTTGAAAACATAAAGAAAAGCTGAGAACAATATAGGCAGATTATCACCTAATATGCCCTCTTAACTTATAATGAATTTAAAATATACGTAAAACAAGCACTGAATAATTAAAGAAATGCGTAACACTAAGGGCCTGATTTTAATTTGCATAATTTTTCCCCTAACACTGCCTAATTAAGACATCAGTTAAAAAAAATCCAATGGAACTCTAAGATTTTCCACACTGAATTAACGTTAAGGACTTTTAATGGATGTCTTAATTAGACTTTGTTATTCATGGAAATTCTACACAAATTAAAATCAGACCTTGTGTGCACTGTTCCCAGCTGAGTCTAGCAAAATGCTCTATGGAACCAGGATTTTTGAATCCATGTTCTGACAGCAAATTTCATTTCTAAACTGATAATACTAAGATCCCACTCTTTTACTTAGTTGTCATTAGTACTGCAGTTATTACACCATTTGAACATTTTCTCCTAAAATACAAATGATAAGTTTAATGTGAAAATTCAACACCTAGTTTAATATATTAGTCAGTGGTACTAAAAGCAAAGGTAACTTTCTAAGTAACTCAAAGGTACTGGATGCACTGTCACTCAAAATAAAACATTCAGAAAGGACCATTTTGCTTCATCTTAACAAATTAAGACTCAAGAGTTTTTTCCTGACCTTTGCTAATTATGATTGATATGCACATATTATTTACTCTAATTTTAGTAATTTAGCAGCAGTAATGATAGAATGTTGTTAAAATTCCCCAAAGCATAAATCCATATAATAAGAAGTAGACAGGAGTCTTAGAGGTAAAGCAGCAAAGCCAAATACTATACTATAAGATCAAAATTATATTGCAGATTTTGGATATTACAATTATCAATAGACCCAGCTTTGGCACAAAGACTGTCTACTTGATTGTGAAAAATCCTCTTCTAGCAAATCCTTATAAAGTGACTAGGGAGTAGGAAATGCACATGAATTACTACACTTAATACAATGAATTGCCTAAAACTACTATACCATGTTTATTAAAAAAAAGATACCTATAATAATGCCACTTTTTATTAAATGTAAGTCATGTCACTGCAAAGAATATTCAAGTAGTCATCAAACACTGAAAATGTTTACATTATCAAAACTTATTTTAATACCTAATAACGGGCCTATAAATACACCAGTAAGTTCTTTTGTGTGTGTTTATTTTAGCATATACCTTGCTACTACATGAAATAAGCATTTTTGTCACTATGTCAAACCCGGTATTTTAGGTGTGAACTCCAGTTTGGAGCTTTTTGGCAATGAACACTCTGCATAAACTTTCTCTTCAGTCAATAAAAATCCAAGAACATCAAATCAAAAACTTCTTCACAAACACACCCCTTTGGGGCAATACACTTCCTACCTGTCATTTAACCACCTTTAAATAAAAACTTAATGGGTCACCAAGAAATTTCTTGAAGATGGATTGCAAGGCTTGATATTCTGCCAGACATACTGTCTGACAAACCTCCATGTCTTAGAGTTATACCTGTCCCATTTCCCTTAAGTTCTATTCTTATTTTCTCTTATTTTTACCTGGCTGGTTTGTGGACTGGATGGGTCATAAGAAGGTACATAGTTCTTCAGAGTATCCTGAGGATTCAGGTGGGGAGGATATCTGATTGTTGGATGAGAAAAGTAGCTCGATGGGGCTGGAGGAAGGATAGCTTGTGTTGGAAATGGCAGCGGTGAGGGTGGAGGTGGAGTTCGAGTTGAGATGACTGCAGAACACAGAAAAGGAAAGATTCACTGTCAGAGCCAATTTCCTTATTATTTCGTCCAGATTCTATAAAGATGTTGTAAAACTATCATTGGTTTTCCTACCACAATTTAATCAAGTTCTTCTAAAATAAATTACTCTTCTACTTATATTCTCAATGATAATACAGGTAGGGACACAGAGACAAAATCACACCCAAGGGAAAAAATGATCTTGCTTTCTACATCCGAGAATGTTTTCAAAAAAGAAGTTTTGCTTTTATAAGGTATGCCAATACTGGATAAAACATTTATTTGAGCAGTTATTTCCCATCAAAAACACATTCTTTGTTTATAAAGTCTTTGTCTTCCTAAGTCCAGACCAAGTCAAAGCATTAATTATAGGGCAGGAGACCCACAAATTGTCTACTAATCAATTTCAAATAAATTATTTTCCTATACATTCTAGCTTACAGTTGTTCAGAAAGTTGCCTGTCATGAATAATAATTATCTGGTCATTGTATAAATACTTTTTGAGCATTAAAACACAAGACCTGGCAACTCTTTCTTCTATGAAGATATTCCTTTCAAAACCAAAAGAGCTTTATTCTGCAACTATTTTTCTTCTACTCTTTTACTGGGTGTAGCTTTGAAAATATTAAGGTAAGACCAAGAATAAAACCCACAAAAATGCGAATTTGAATGTCAATAGAGGTAGGTATATTACATCATCCATAAACCATGTATTTTATAACTTTATAGAGGCAACTATTATATAAAACATATGTAATATGTATAATGTTTAATTTTAATATAACTTTTAAATATTAGTATGATCATAAATAATTGTCTAATTTTTAATTTAATATTAAGTTTGAAAGATGGGGAAAATATAACTTATGATCATTATCTTTATAAGGTTGAAGAAAATAATTATGTTATAAATCAAGAGAACCAACTAATACATGTAGGAGTAAAGATTAAATGTATATTTCTATTTAATTTTGATCCAAATTATAGAAAATTACACATAATGAATATTTAATGTTTTATGAAATAACTTAGCAAATAATATGAAAAAATAAATTCTTTCCATGACCTATAAATGAAAAACCTCTGGAATGATTATCTTCAACTTTGTAAATATGGGGGGCGAGGGAAGGCAACAATTTAAAGGATGTTGCTTATGTCCAACGAAGAAAACTTTCAAAATATACAAGAAATTAAGAATGTATATTACAGAAGAATCATTAATTTTATGGTCACAACTTTGCTCCTTGAATGTCCAGGGCACTATGTCTTAGAATCCTCTGGACTGTTTTTGCAATGCAGATTACTGGGCCTACCACAGAAACCCTAGATAAGGACCAGCAGGGGTCAGGCATCATGTAATCTTTTCATGCACTGAAATTTGAGCATCCTCCATCAAAGAGATACATTTCAGAAAATAACTGTATAGATATTTAAAAACAAAATTCCTTATTGAAGTATTACTTTATTTAAGAAATATGCCCTTTGGGTGGGGCATGGTGATGGACACCTGTAATCCCAGTGGCTCAGGAAGCTGAGGCAGGAGGATTGTGAATTCAAAGCCCAGCCTCAGCAACTTAGCGAGGCCCTGCCTCTAAATAAAATATAAAAAAGGGCTGGGAATGTGGCTTGAAGGTTAAGCGCCCCTGGGTTCAATCCCAGGTACCAAAAAGAAAAAGAAAATATGTCCATCTGAAAATCTATCTAAAGAAATACAAACCTCTACATAAAATCGGACACCTTTTTAATTGGTGTCTAAGTGCTCTTATTCTTAGTCAATTCAACTATGGTCTTTGCTCACATCTGTACACAAACCCTTGAAAGATATATACACAGTTCCATCTTGGGTCCTCTGGGTTTAGGGATCAATTTGGACATAGTAGTTCTGAAAGAGGTCCCTTTGCAACTGAAGTGTTATAAATCACATTTGAATTCACATCTCTGAACAATCTGGCCTGTGCTGGCCTGATATAACTGAGTAGCATGTCAGGCTTTAAATAGCAGGTAAAAATGTTTACCTGATATCAATAAAAGTCACTCTAGTCCTTTAAAAAAAGGTTTAAAAAAACACAAGGCAAAAATATGTTCCTTAATTTTGAAAGCATATATACATATGGGTGATATATATGGATGTGTGTATATGTATGAGTGTGGGTGTGCATGTGCACACACATAGCCTATTTTAATGCAAGGTCTTTCTAATTGTCTTCCTTCCTCCAGTCTTGCTTCTTTCAGTACATGCCCTACAGTTCCATAGACTGACTTTTTAAAAATGCCATTACAGTTGTATAACTTCTAAGAAATCTCTAAAAATCTCTGCCTTCCTATTGCCTCCAGAATAAAGCCCCAATAATGTCACAGTGCATATGGTTCTCATGTGCTTTAGAAGCCAGTCTTGGATCACTTCTTTGGCCTCATCTCCAGCTGCATGAAGAAAGTTGGATATATGGAGTTCCTTCCTGCAATGACCTCTGGTACATTGCTGCATGCTGTGGCGTCTGCCTGAAACCTCCTCCAGGCTGGCTGTTCCTTCATCCTTGACACTTAGTTCAGAATATATTTTTTTTCCAGGTATCTAAACTTCCTCCAAGGGTCTGCTCCTGTTCAGATTAGATGCCCAGCCAGTGATATCATTCCCTCTCTTCTCACTACATCATGATCTTTTTAGGACAGAAACCATCTTTTGTTACCAAGGTGCCTATAGACTCTAATATATTTGATATTTAGTAAATATTTGGTGAAGGACTAAGGTGGAAGGCTTATTCTAGCTCTCTCAACTGTCTTTACCTATAAAAGTTGTTCAGTTTTTTCCAGTATGAATTTTTATTCAGGTGCCACAATATATAGATGATATGACTTCTAAGTTAATTTTGCTGAACATACTTTTCAACATATATTTCAATTATTTCTATGAAATAGTTACTAATTTTTTCACTTATGTCAATAGTCTAAACAATAAATGTAAAAAATCTTATACCACATTAAATTGGTATGTTTCCTCTCTCAACTTCTTAACTTCCTTATCGATAACAACAAAGTCCATTTTTTAAGTTTAGCAACAATAAATATCAAAATACACTGACAAACTAAACCTAAGTACTTTATTTGAGCAGATGCTACATCATAAAGATTTTAAAAAACATATGAAGGATAAAAAATTGCCTAACTGTAAACTAAAGAGTGTCACTAAAAATACATATCTATTTACCTTTGTCTATATCTATATCTATCTATATATATATATATATATATATATATATATATATACATATCTACACATAAAACTTTACAGTTATATTAAAACTTTTAATCTCCTCATCCCTAGGACTTAAGAGTAATTATGTAGAAAGCATACAGTATTGATTACTGATTATATATCATTTGTAACTTGTGAAAAAAGACATCATCAATTGCTATTTAAAATATAAACATGAAATATTGAATACCTTTTCTCATTTAGATTAAGATATTAGACATAATATCAAGTGTACTAGCCCTAAGTAGTTGGCATAGAACACTACCTCTTTCATTTTCTGATTAGTTTCATTTACAAAAAGTAAATAATCATTTGTGTATAGGAAATAGTGTCTATGTATCTTAATGTCTTTGGAACAACTCTAAACTAAGCAATTATAACTGAAAATACAACTTTCTCTTAGTAGAATATATAAAATTAGGACCAATCCTGAAATTAGTAAAGATAACTATGTATTCTACTTTTCTAAGTCCTTATGATCATAAGCTTTCCAATAAAGGCACATGGAAGGAAAAAGTACATATATAGATATTATTAAGTTGCATAACTGTGATAATATTTTCTAACAAATTGATAAGAAGAGCCAGTTTATGGGATCATGACCTTCCCCTTTGGGTTAATAAAACATGGTCACTGTAGCTATAACTATGAACCTTTGGCTCCATCCCTAAGGGTGGGAGCCCTGCGAACAAAGGAAGGCTTCTCTTCTAGGACTGAGAGTCCTCACCACTGTGTGCAACTCCAGGTATTCCGGGATGATGGTGCTGGGGGAAAGTGCTCAATCTTGGGGAAGAATCCTGCGGAGATGTAGAGCTGAACAATGGCTTTTCAGGTTTCTTCATAGTAGTTGGAGAAGACATATCTAGAAAACAGGAGGGAAAAATTCAAGTTGCATGACCTTCCTATTTGACAAGGTTCACCTCAACATAACAACAGATTTCATTTTTCAAAGCTTTAGTACTTTTGTGCTTTGGCTCTTACAAAATCTATACTGAAGGTTAGAGCTCTAAAATATCGGTCAGAAACATTCTCAACAGAAAACAACCAAAGTTTTTATTAGAATTATGATCAGAATCATTCCATTACTAAAGAAACCTTGAAGTTATGAAAATCTAAGTATGTTTCTGTTAGCCCCTTGGTTCACATAAGAGTCTTTTTTTACCTCACATTTTGTTCTTTGAGTTATATGATTCAGGTGTTGACCAGCTACACCATGAAAACAAATCAAGGACAACCTGGTGTGGAGTGAAAAATAACCTTTGGGTGTGCTGGTAAATATATCGTGCATTTAACATTTTATGAAAACTCATTCACTTGATTAGCCAAAATAAAATAATTCTTAATTTTTCTCACTCTACAAATATATTTTAGGTTCATCTATTTGCCAGATAATGTGCAGATGTTAAGAAAAATACAAAGTAATTCCTGCCCTAGGACGCTCCCTGGCAGTGAAAAGGAAAATGATAAGGAAATAGCGATCAGCAGGGACATGATGGCATTTGCTGCTGCAGCCCCAGTCTCTGTTCACCTCACATGATCACCTCAGCACCCCCAGGTGAAAGAGGCATTCCCCAATGGTGCAATTTTCAAAATGGAGATGACATCAACAAAGAGGAAATGTTCCCCAAAAGGGAGGTATGAAACATATAAGTCGCCCAAACAGTCTATGGAGAGGAAAACAGAGTGATGAAGGGGAGCAAGTGACAGACAAGACCACACAACAAAGGACAGTGTGTTTCCTGTACTTCCTGTACTGCCTTTCTGAGAGCTTGCCCTGATGAGGGAAATGCTATGGATGGGCAAAATATGATCACAATTACAGTTGAGAACAATCCCTCCAGAAACTACATGGAGGATGGATTATCCACAATAGACCCAGAAGACATGGAGGCCCATTAAAAAGAAGATATATTATTAATACATGCCTTCCATAAATACTATAGAAGGCCTAATTTATACCAGACACCGCACCAGTTGCTGGGGACACAATGGTAAATTGGATTTACTTTCAGCTTCTACAAAGCTTAAAATCCAGTAAGGGGATAAATGGAAGTAAAAGTGAATTACAATACGGTGTACAATGTGCTGTGATAGAAGTATTCAGGGCTTCCTTCATTCATTCTCTAGATATTTAACACTGCAAAAAGATAGATCATAAGAGATTGAAAAAAAGAGTGGGGATAGAGGTAATGCAATCAATAATTAAACAGAATTAAGTCAGTTAAATGAATAACTGATGTGGAAGGTCACCATCTCAGGTGACCACAAGATTGCATCATGCAGTTAGTTGGAAAAGGGAATTCAGTAAGAGCCTCTCATTAACAGGAGAGATGACCCTGAGTTTAACTTCTTGAGTAATGCTGACTTTTACTCAGATTTATAAATTTGTAGTAAAATGTCCTAACAATAATATGAACTATAAGATTTGTATTTTATTATAAAATTTTTAAATACACACACAAGTACATAGGATAATAATAGATTCTCATGTTTCTATCATCCAACTTCAGCAATTAGCAACTCAAAGCCAATCTTATGTTATCTTTACTCCATTCTATGCTTCAACCACCTTCATTACTTGAAGCAAATCCCAGATATCACCACTAAACAGTAAGAAATATTTATTAGAAGAAGGAAAAATCAAAACTGTATGACACATAAAAATACATACAATTAGTATTTCAATTAGGATTTTTTTAATGAGAAAAAGATCTCATAGTGCTATTGAAATGAGAAACTACTCATAACTATGATTTTACCATTTGAAAAATTATCTAAATTCTAGGAAAGACATCCAATAGAGTTAGATATGTGTTTTCATCATGCTTGTAATTACAGAAAGTTTATGCTTCTGAAGACAGTAGATGTCACAGTCCACAAAAAGTGACAGGTGTGCTTGTAGATGTAAGCTACAATTTGTTACTAACTGGCTGTCATTAACCTATTGGGACTTTGATGAGTCAAATAACTTTTTCCTTATATCTTTCTCAAAAAGAAAAACAAAAGAAAGAAATTGTTCATGAAATCATAGCAATTAATGCCACTACAAATATGAAAAAAATTAAACCAAGTTTTAAAAAATATAAAAAGGAAGTTCACTTCAGCTAAGTTTTCAAAATGCTAAAAAACAAAACAAAACAAAACAAAACAAAACCCTTAAAGTGGGCACAGTGGTGCACACCTATAATTCCAGTGGCTTGGAAGGCTGAGACAGGAAGATTTCAAGTTCAAAGTCAGCCTCAGCAAAAGTGAGGCACTAAGCAACTCAGTGAGACCCTGTCTCTAATAGAATACAAAATGGGGCTGGGGATGTGGTTCAGTGGTTAAGTGCCCCTGAGTTCAATCCCTGGTACCAAAATACTACTACTACTACTACTAATAATAATAATAATAATAATAAAATTTTACTTAAAAGCTCTTTGATTTTAAGAAGCAATAACACAAATACAGGTTTTGCCTACTAGAAGTTAAACCATAGATATGTAGACTGTTAGAGGTTTAAGAAACTCCATTTCACTCCTTATAGTAGGGATGACACCAAAAGTTTGCATTCTAAATATTTAAGTTGAAATTAACTCTTAGGAAAAGAACTTATTATTATAGCTTATTGTTGACACCCTTATGCTTACCTGTGCTTAAATATAAATTTCAAATAAAATAAAACTGTATAAATTAGTTTGTAAAAACTCCATAATATAAATAGTATAGCACAGTAGACATCATTTGAAAACCATTAAATGCAATCCGAGCTTGGGAAGTAAAACAGTGTCATTGTAGTTATCTCATTTCTTTTCTTTTAGTTATATTATTTCTGAATTAAGGCAATTCCAGCTACTGCCACTATATGAATGTTCATTAAACCCAGACAACTTCCTAGAAGTTCCTTTGTGTAAAGGGCACATAAATCAAAGATGTTTGTACAGAAGTTCAAGCATATAGGCATCTATGTAATTTTTAATTAATAAAATTTTATTTTTTTTTTTACTAAAATGATACAGTTGGCTTTATAGGGTACTTGTTATGTTTCTATTTATTTTTACTGGTCCTCTTTTAGGCATGTACCTGACAATTAGAATACCCTCATGTTCAGAACACACAGAAGACCAGCACAGCACAAATAGAATAACATTCACAGTTCACAAAAGAAAAAGGGCCCACAAACTGTCTCTTTTCTTAAACAGCCAAAGTAACTTAGAATAGTAAAAATAAAAATGGGAAGGTCCATTGGCCAAACTAAAAGGCTGTGCTTTAGAAACAGGTAAAGAATGGTGAACCAGAATGTGAGCTCCATTGCCTTTGTTTTCATGTTAAATGAAATTAATTCTGGGCCCATTAATCAATAAAGAAATACTGCTACGCAGCATGTAAAAGGCACTATGCTGAGTACTTACAGAGACACAAAAGTGAATCCCCTCTCAAAGAGCAAAACAACTCTCTGAACTGAAGAGAGGATAAAAGGTCAATTATGTGGGGGCAGCAAGGGTAGAGTTGCTAGCCACTACATTTTAACCATGAACCAAACTAATACTGTTCTGATTCTAATTTTGTTTTAAATGTCTGCATCTAATGGACTTCCCACCTGAAAAATGATATTATTTCTATTTTTAATGCACTCCTATGCTACAGAAAAAAAATTTGAGGAATAAATATGTAGAAGAAATAATTTTCAGTGACCTTTCTGTGAAGAAAAACAAATGCCATGCTTTGCACAATCTGCTGTCCCTCAAGCAGGAAGAATAATACATAAAAAGATTAAAGTGAAAATAAGCTGAATAATACAGCTGAATAATGCATAAATATATAATAAGTTGAATGATAATACATACACAATAATGCATAAGTTGAATAATACATAAGATAAGGAAGCTGAAGAGAGAAGCAAGATGGTAAGAAAAGAATGAGCTGATATTTCTGTTAGTAGGAAGAAGGCAGAAATTGCTGATGACTGATAAGAAGGAAAGAATTTTAAATTCTATTTAGAAAGAAATGATGTCTAAGTGCAGTGGTTTCAGAATGGTAAAACTTTCCCCAAACTTGTTTCTTCACTGTTCTTATAAGTTTCACTAGGCTTCTCCCCTTGTACAGGGTTAAATGAAAAAATTTTCTTTCTAGTCTTTATCAGGCCTTCCTCATCATGGCCTATTATCAAAACAGTAGTTGAAACTATATTCCTCAAATAGTATCCTTCTCATATTAAGACCTGTCATGGTGCCACATTTTAATATAACATTTTCCTTGTTGATTTATTTTATTTAATCTTTAGCTAAGCTAATTTACCATATAGACCTTTTGACTGGCAGGAAGAATGTGCTCTGTCCTTCCTTGCCTGTGACCTTCCTTTAGGTTAGAAAATTATATCTTTCTACTCTTATTCAGCCTAGAGAACAGTTTAATCCACTGAATAGTTATTTTCTTCTTAAGTAACACCTTCCAGGAAAGGTTGAGGTCTAGATTTCTTTAATGACCTTGTGTTTAATTCTTAAATCGCTGGGTGATTTTGCATTTTTATTATTTTTTACTTGTTCCATCCTTTGTATGTACTCTTTTCAAAAAGGGCTGACTAACAGCTAGGCATAGTGGCGCATGCCTGTAATCCCAGTGACTTGGGAGACTGAGGAAGGAGGATCACAAGTTCAAAGCCAGCCTCAGCAATTTATCAAGGTCCTAAAAAATTTAGGCCCTGTCTCAAAATAAAAAATAAAAGGATTGGGGATGCAGCTCAGTGGTTAAGTGTCCCTGGATTCATTCCGCCATACCAAAAAAAAAAAAAAAAAAAAAAAAAGCTAACTGATTACCTTCTATGGAAGATGACTTTAACAAAAACACAAAAAGTTGTGGAAACTAGAAGATAATGCTACTTGGAAAACTTTTTTTAAAAAAATAATCTAGGATTGAAAAAAAAGGGAAGAGATAAAACAGGCCCTAGTTCTAGGTAGCATATTTTATAATCTCTCACACATGCAAGAAGCTATATAGTGAAGTGATAGCTAATGGTATAGGAAGACAAAGCAACTACAGCCAGTGTAACTTAAAACATATGCTTCATGAATAAAAAGCTCCAGATGAGAAGTAGTGGATGTAAAGTGAAAAAAAAAAAAGAAATCAAAGTCAACCACCAAGTGTCCAAAAAGGGAGAGGAACTATAGCTATGAGTAAGGGTCAAGTGGGTAAGCAAGATGACTTGGACCCTGTCCTGGTAAGGCTTATAGTCAGGAAAGAAGGTAGACATTAAAGATGAAAGTTCATTAGATAAATGTAATTGTTATAAGTAGACTGTAGAAAGGACTTTTAATGGCAGAAGATTAGAGAGGCTAATATTTTTTAAGAGATTCACATTAATGATGCTATTTTTCAGCATCCACAACTGTGCTTAGATTTATAATTGGACAATTAACTATGACTGTTAAAACAACTATATAGTGAAGTATAGAATAAAAGATCACCAAACAAGAAAAAATTCAAATAAGCTACTAATAAAACTTGGTTCATCTAGACTTAAGCTTATCTTTAAATAAGTATTTTGCAAAACCAAGTTATCATATGATTGTTACTAGCTATGCTATGATTTTTTTGGCACTGTAAAATATATACATCCTAAGCCCTGATGTGTCATTCATTTCACAGCATCACTTCAAAGAAATAAAGGCTTAAGCAAATAAAGAGTTAGATCAACTCATCTCCCAACAAGGTAATTTCATCTACAAAAGAAGAGAGCTGCAGTGAAACACAGCGTATGTACTCCACTCATCGGCAGCTTGCACAAATGGCGCTCCAGATGTATATCTGTTCAAGTCAGCCCAAGGCAACAATTTTGATCAATTCTAATGTGATAAAATGCTGCAGGGAAAGTGTGCAGAAACGTGTTTACGTCAGCCCTTAATTAAACTGTTGTTCACTTCCAAAGAACCTTAGGAAACACTAATGAGACATGAGTTTTGGCAATTTCTTCATCAAAGCGAAGACCCCTTCCTCAGTCTGTAGCAGCCTGTCATCCAAGTCGCTCCCGGGATAAATGTCACATGGCACTCCAATCAGTTAGCCACCTGTTAGTAGAACTTCACTGAAGTCAACTAGTGATCTGGGGCAAGCTCAAACAGCCACCTTAACACCTGCCTGTCTGGGACACCTGCTCCTTTTTCACATATAGTGGAGCAATATGTTAGCTTTTCCAATATGTTTGAATAGATTAAGGTTACAAATCAGATTTTCTAGAGCCTACACAGAAAACATATTATTTTCGTTCTAAAATAGTTCCTATTCTTCTTACGATTTATAATTGCTTCAAATTAATTATGTAAAAGCATACACAAATTCATGAATCTCTGGAAGCTATTATTTTTAGCATACCATAATATTAAATTAAAATATATTAACAATCTTGCCAGTCTTATGATTTAGACAAACATATTCCTATCTAGTTAACAAAGAAGTAAAACGTCTCAAAGTGTTTTAAATGTCCCATTCTTTCACATTTTCCTAAGTTATTTTCTTTATTTACATGCCATACTTAAACACAACTTTAAACGGGCCATATAAATACAAGTCAACATTGGCTGGTTTCTCTTATTTATGAGTATTTATCTTTAAGGTATGTTTCATTGCTCAGTACTTAAAAATCTATCATGGTTATTTAAAATATCTGTTTTTCACATTATCAACCTACAGAACATTTTGCAAGATCACTACCACCAGTCTCTGCCCCGCTTTTGATTTTTCAGAAGACAAATCAAGGTGTAATAGAAACAGTTGGGCAACTTTTTTTTGGGGGGGGGGTACTGGGAATTGAACCCAGGGTCACTTAACCACTAACTTTAGTGAGCCCCATCCCCAGCCCTTTTTATATTTTATTTAGAAATAGGGTCTCACTAAGTTGCTTAGAGCCTCCCTAAGTTGCTGAGGTTGGCTTTGAACTTGCAATCCTCCTGCCTCAGGGAAACTTTTGTTAACTTTGACCTTATAGGATGATAGAGAACAGAATATGACACAGACCAGAGGAGGAAAGCACATATGTGGGAACATTTAGCTTAGAAATTTTGTTGGGGCGTTTAAAGGTTTCATACTTTTATAGGTTTTTAAAGAGTTTTATGGTTCTACAAAATCTCTGAAAATTGAGAATCTCTTCAGAGACCAAATTCATTGTTGGATGAAGGCAAAGGTAGTCAACACTTTCAATACTCCATTCAAATTGTCCATGCTATGCACAGTATTAAAAGTGAAAATGAGCTTTAGCTAAACTGGGGCACTCTGTTTCCCATTAAAATGTTGAGTGGAAGCTGGAAGACAATATAAAAAAGATGAACTATCTTCATAAAAAAATAGTCATTTAAAGTAAATGGGAAGCCACCAAATCAAGTGTATAGGATGAGTTTGGGAGCTGAAGTCTGGTCTTTTGCTTTCGGTCACAAATTCAAAGTCAATCTTGAGGCAAGGAAACAGCGTGGGCTGTATGCCCAGAGGACAAGGAGAAGGCAGAGCAGATACTCTGCCAATAAAATGCTAAAAGAGACCATGATTTCCTTTCCTGTTTTTGCCTCGAGGTAGATAGTGTTGAGGAGAGGAAAGTTACAGGTTATTTACACTGGTATAAATGTTATGTGAAATATTACAATTATCATGGCTACATTGAGGCAGAGTCTTTCTTGCTTTGCTTGCCTGATACTTCAGCTCTCAGCACAAAGCTTTGATGTATTTATGTTTCTACCAATTTCCCTGTGGAGATTGACAGTGAGTTTCACCCATAGGTAAAGGGTTGATGTTGGGGAGTGTACCATGGAGGAGGAAGAAAGGAAAGAGAAACCAAGTCACTTATGCCTTTATTTGAAAGCTTTGCACTATCCCCTAGGTACTAATTTGATTTCTCCATTTCCTTCTCAGTATAATGGAGCTAGCCAGGCACATGGAGAGAGAAGACATGGTATGATCCTTGATGGCTTAAATGGAATATAAATGACAAGAAAGAGGTGCAATGATGGAGTCCCAAGGCCACAGAGACTGTTCTATAAATACAGTTTGGAGCACATGCTTCAAAATTTCTCATAGAGCCATGTGCTACATGTAATTGTTGTTCACATGAATTAAGGGAGAGTTAAGTCATTCATGCACTGCTAGTGGGAATGTAAATTGATAAGACCTTTCTGGATTCTATGCCTATATTCATCAAAAGCCTTAGCAATGGACATAAGATTTAACTCAGTAATTCTACAGTAGGAATAAATTCATTCCTTTAACAAAATTTCATCAAGATTCTACTTGATGAAAAAGGAATAGACAGGAATGAACTAATCAGATTAGGCACAAAGATTTCTGTGCAATGGGGTTCACTGTATCTTTATAATATAAAAATTCAGGAAGTACTTTAAAAATCCCTCATGAGTGAAGTAGACATTTAAAAACTTACAGTATAGCCAAAGATGGCATATTGCACAGTCATTATAAAGCAGAAATTGAATGATATGATTCAATTATAAAGTGCCATTATACTGTAAGTGAAAGAAAAAATAAATTATAATAGCATATATCATAAACCAAATTTAGTGCAAAATTATAGGAATCAAAATAGAACACATAGAAAATGCAGAGAGAAAAAACCAGAAAAACAGACTTTCACCTAATAGGGTTTCATATTAATAGGAGTTAATTCAGTCAAATATGAAGAGGAGTTATGTCTACGTGGTGGAATTATAAGTAATTTTTTTCTTATTTATATTAGATGAATTTTCCAAATTCCCACAAACAACCATTGCGTTTATCAAAATGAATTATAAAATACATATTTTGGGGGATAAAAATACTGCCTGTAGCACTACAGAATATTATAAATAATTCCCAATATTGGGTTGACAATACTGGATCTTGGTATGTGTCCAACATTACAAAATTCGAGGAAAGTACCTTGTGCTGCAAAGAGGTAAGAAGAATGCTTAAAACTAACTTTTGCAATTTAGCTGGCTAAACACAAAGCAATGTCTTATTGAAAACAGAGTGAGGAAACGAGAATATCTGAATATCTGTTTCTAAGGACTCTTTTAGATGTAAAATTCTGTGATTGTGTGGCAAATGTGAATAAGTCCTTCCCACACACTCCAAGTTAACAAAAAGCTCTGAATGTTATGACAAGACATATGGACTTAATCCCACTACAGTAGTTTGATGGTGATGCCAGATGATTCAAAAAATAATTAGCTGCCATGTTAAGAAAGTAGCTCCATATATATATATTACATTTATCACACTCTAAAAAAACTCTAACTCTAGGAAAAATGGCAAGCTACGTTAAGAGGAGATAAGATGTCATCTTCAATTAGAATTCTCAACATTTAAAAAAAACGAAATCAGTTCTTTTTTAAAGGAGAAAGTATGGTAGTCTTTGTGTAAAATAAATGGATTCTTACTTTAAACATTGAGTTATTTAATCTTAATTAACTTGAGCATATTATTGTATTATTCAGCAACTTGAAACATTTTGTGATGGCTGAAGTCTCTTTCTTACTGTATGTTTTAACCCCAGCACAGTTGAGTAGCACATTACTACAAGTCTCTTCTTTTTTTATCACATCTCTATAAAAAAGGTCTCCAGGCTACACCTACACCCAATACAAAGTTAAAGCTCAAACCCCTTTGAAGCTCATAAACACCTTTCTGAGACAGTTAAAAAAATGCTTTGAATAATAAAGAACAGTGCTAAAAAAACGAATACTAAACAAATGAAACAGTTTCTCTAGCACCACAAAAAAAAACTTCAAAATGCCTTTATCCGTTAGCAATTTCATTTTAACAGACAATGATAAAGTGCCTAGAGTAATGTCAGTAAATGTAATTTAAAAGGGGAAAAAAAACACCAAACAATTACACAGGATTGGGAGTATATTTTAGTCACTTATTAAACATCAGTATAGGTAAATAGCTGCTATTTGCCCTGCCTCTTGGGAAAACCTCTTAGCTATGGAGGCTTATTAGTGTTAAGCATCTGAGAGCCATGGACTATAAAATAAAATAAATACCGTAACCTTAACTGTAAAAGTCAGAAAGATACTGGAAGAGTTCTAATTTAACAAGATTACAGATGAGTTTTTAGAGGGGAAAATTTGGGAAAAAGCCATGCATTTAGAAACATTTATGCTACCAGACATCTCCAGGCTTCTGTTGTACTAAGGCTGTTGTTGCTCACACTACTAACAGGGTTGATTTAACTGATGTGTTACTTCAGTGGGTTTACAGGAAGGTCCTAGAAATAATCTAGAACTTATTAAAAAAAAGAAAAAAGAAAAGAAAAAAGAAAATCATTAAACTAAGGTAGTAAACTAATTAGGAACAATTATGATTTGATGTGATTTAGCAAGGCAGAAAAAATCATGAAAATTTGAAGTTTGTCAGTTTAGCAGCTCAATGCAAATAGGATTACTCTGCACAATGTTCTGTTTCTCTTAATGGAAAAGTATGAAAACTAACATAAATCATAGTGTTTAAGCTCAACCTAAATCTATATTTTTCCTTCAACAAATGTAAATGATGAAAAAAAAAGAACATCCTGTCAATGAAATTACTACGATGGCATATTTATTATCCTAATGGTTTTAGAAATAACGTGAAATTGATCAGTAACAAAACCTCTATTTAGTAATGGACCAATTACATTTGTGAGATAATGTAAATGAAATAGAATATTGTCACAGGATAATGGTCTCCTATTGCTATGTCCGTAGTCATTTAGAGAAAAATAAATGTTGCCGTCTGGCTGAGTCATTTGTTTTCAAAGTAGGAGACACTGATCCCATAACAAGGTTCTGTTATAATAATTCAATCTCTATCAATCATTTGTTGTAACAGAACAGTGCAGGACAGGACATGTATTTTTGAGAAATGTACATTCCTTGGGTATAAGGCAAAACATGCCTCCAAGTACATAAACAGCCTCATTATTTTGTTATTCAATGAGAGTATTTAAAATAAACATTTAAAAGGTAATTTAAGAAATGGAAAATCTTCTGAATTTTCAAAAAGTTTCATGTTAATGAAAGCTCAGTTGAGGAGAGGATGGGTATCCCTTAAACAAAATGCTTGGAATAAGAATTGTTTTAGCTTTCAGATTTCTTTTTCAAAGTTTGGAATATTCAAATATACATAATGAGATATCTTGGACATAGGAGCCCCCATAATGAGATGTCTTTGGGGATAGGTGTAAGTTTCACATATGCCTTATGCATAGCCTGAAGGTAGTTTTATACTACATTTTTAGTGTGCATGCATTTAGACTATAGCCCAAAACATGAGGTCAGGCGTGAAATTTTGAACTTGTAGCATCATGTTGGTGTTCAAAAAGTTCTTGGTTTTTGGACTAGGGATTATTGAAAATTATCAAATTCCTTGACTGCAATTGATTTAAAAATCTAAAATGTTGGAAAACAAAGGAACTTTAGAATCTAACACTGTTATCTTACACATGGGAAAATTCTAAGCATTATCAGCATGGGTAATGATCAGTTTAATAAGTTGTAAAATGGAGTTTTTAACAGATTTTAAAAGAAAAAAATATATGTAAATATATTACTTAGCTAATCACCTGAGAGTAAATGTTCAATAAATGGTAGCCACAAATAGCAACAGGCTCTGGTTTGCCTCATTTGCATGTACTTTCTGAACACAATTTTAAATTTATGTGGTTTCTTCAACAAATTAATGATATAGGAAAAGCGAGAGGGTAGCTAGTATAGGGTAAACAGGCTGAAAGTTTAAATAGACTACATCGGAATTCTCATTCAAAAGAACAACCTTCAAGATGGACTGGGGAATTAGAACTTATATGAGGTTATATTAAGGAACTATTATTGTTTTTTAAATTGAAAATGGTTCTGTATGTAAAAATTTTCTTTGTTAGGGGGAGAACCATTAGAAATATTTATATGCAAATGGCATAATATACTTAAAAATAGTTTTTAAAAACTGGAAGATAGAAAATGAATAAGATTAGTAAAATATTGTTAATAGTTGAAGCTGGGTGAGGTACAATGTTCTGCACTTTACATTTTTCTCTACTTTCCAAAGCAAAAACTTTTAAAAATAGTGCTTAGCCATTCATTTTATATTAGCTCTTCTCCACATTTATCTATCAAAAGCATTCATACATGCAATTTTTTAACTTCAAAACTGATTATATATATTTATATATTGAAGCAGTTAAAATATTATATAAATATATAATCATATACATTCATATAAATATATATTTATATATAAATAATCCTAATAGTAATACAGTGTAATATATATGTATATATACATATATACCTCTGTGTGTGTGTATGTGTGTGTGTGTATACATATACCATCGAGATTTTTGTTTTGGCAATTCTTTCAGAACTCTGAAAATGACAAAGTCACTTCAGTTCTCCCATTCTAGTTCTACAATTCAGAGCTCATCTTGAAGCTTTTAAGGAAAACTGTCCATTTTCTGAGACTTGTGAAGTGGTGGTAAAATTCTGCTAGTCCACTTCTCCCCACATAAGTAATTCTCTAGGGAAACTGTAGTATAACAGAAAATATTTGATTTTAAAAAAAAGAAGATCTAGGCTCTGCAATTAGTTACCTAGACACTGGACAAGTCAGCCTTTCTGATCCTTGGATTGCCTAGCTGTAAAATAAGGAGTCTGAATTATGTTTCACTATTATATATGATATTGATAGTCTAAAACTAAAAAGACACATGCTTTCCAAACTACTGCAAAATAAGCTTACACATGAAATCAATGTGTGAAAGGATTTGAAATAAAAACCTTTTATTATGCCACTGAACTTTGTATGGCACACTGTGACAGTCTCCCATGGGTTTCTGATGTTCCTATTTTAATCTGCATTCCATCAGTCCAGAGATCCAGTATTACAAAGAAAGTTATTATTATTTCAAACTAATTTGCTATTTCATTTTTTCTACAAAATGCTGTATTTTCAAATTATTAAGGCTCCAGAGAACAGAAATATGAGTGAGTACAACTTTTCCATATTAATCAGCGTGGAGCCTTCAAACATATACACGAGTTAGCCCCGCCCAGAATCAGATCACATGAAATGAGGACAGATATTTGTTGATTAGCAGGCAACATAAGGGATTCTGATGAAAGCCTTCACCAACAATTTAATGTTTTCCTTCTGTTTCAAAGATGTTCATGTGATTTTTTTTTTAACTTTAGCAATGTAGCTGAAGAGAATAATATACACCCCAGTGGAAGTATCCCTGAAGTTTGTTTTCCAATGTCATGAAATACATGGAAATTCACTTGTAGTTCTCAAGTTCTGATGTTTTTCATAATAAAAAGCTCAACTGGAAATCTTAAAAATTATGTTTATACATTAAACTCATACGAGCTCTTCTCCACATTTATCCCCCAAAAGAACTTGTATCTCTGTTTTTTCTCTTGCTCAAAAATTTGATATTTGGACATTTGCTACTTAATCCTGTGATCTGAACTCTAGGAATGTAAGGAATTGGTGTTTGATCTGCTGCACAAAGGCAGGTTAAAAAGTCCTTCCACCAAGGTTACTGTTGCCTTGCTATTCTCTAGGACTCCACAGAATGCTAGTGGCTCCCAGGCAGCAGTCACTCAATCTCTGGGAAAGCTACTTAACATGTTCTGCTCCCATAGCTCCAGAGAAACCTCAAAGTTGTGTCATTTATCAGTTGGGAGTTTGGGCTTGAGCACTATTTCCCAACGTCTCAACCTTGTGTTGCCTGTAGATTCTTCCATGGAAAAAAAAGGTTCTGAAATCACAAACTTAATAAACATGCTTGTTCAATTAGCAGTCACTCCTAGATAACCACAGTAATGTGTTAAATATTTGACATTTTCATTCATGAATGACAAAAGCTTAAATACTGTTAAAACGGAATTTTCTAAACTTAGTTGACCACTCTTCTATCTTGCTTATCTAGAAACATTCTTAAACTCACAATAAGTGATGCTGGTGTCTGCTAGCAGTTCTGTTAGGATGCTACCACACTCTTATTTACTGTTATTTATTTTTTGATTGAGCTTATGATAATAAATTGGCATTATCACTCACTAGCATCCAGGGTTCCTTTGAGCCCTTTGTCTTAATTCATCTGATATCTAAAATTACCTTATAAAATTCTATAAAATGCAAATTGAAATTTAGTAAAAAGACTGCATTACTAATGAGAATGTTTATAAAATTATCATAAATCTCCACACTTGCAAATATATTAAAATTTCAGAAAAACTTGCCAAGAAGACTTAGATAACAGAATTTCAAAAAAAAAAATTTTTTATATTAGCCTTTTTATTTTCTAGTACCTACAACAACCAGAACTCAATGCATAAATATAACTTATTTTAGAGTCAATTTATTTTTTTAAACTACTCTTAAAATTGTAATTACACACCAATACAGCAAGTAGCACCAGTTTTGTTCCAAGGTGCCAATTAACTGACATATTATAAAGATTTACCTCTTACAGTGCTTAAAGTAAGTTAGTTCTAAAGCATGAATATAGTCACTTTGCAATCTGGTTTATATTATTTATTTTCTGTGAAGTTCTTTTTTTTCATAAATAGTACAAAACTATTTTTCTGTTCAACAGGTCAAGGACTGTAAAATTAATCTCATTTGTGTGTTCAATGCCTATAAAAATTCCTGGCATATAACAGTCACTTGATAAATGTTAATTGAGCCAAATTATCTCAAATCCTAAAGGTGTAGAAATTAATAAAATTGTACTGCACGAAAAATCTTTTTGAATTTACATTTTATCTAAGATCATAAGCTGTTTTAATACTCATCAGACTGAGAAGTTATTACATATTTCATTTAGAAATCCATGACTGTATATTACAAATATATTTACCATATCATGTTTTTCTCACTGTTTCTTAAGTAGTGCTTTATTAGTGTTACATTCAGACTTGGATGAATCAATGACTATTAGAATGGCAATGGCAAAGTGACCTTGATAAATGATATTTCAAACATTCAAGCAAATAATAAATGAGCATAGGCATACAACTAGATTTGGTCTCATGAAGATAACTTGAACTAGAAATAAAATCATGACTTATCTCATTTTTCCTCTTATATCCAAAGTCACAAGAATTGCTCTAGTGATTTCTAGAGAAGTATATTAACTAGGAATCAAGTCTCTGAATTTATTCAAGAAAGCTTAATGTAGATAAAATTTCAAAAGGAATATTTTATAAATAAGTGTTATAAAAAATAAATTATTTACAAATAACAATAAATGTTGATGAGGTTATGGGGAGAAAGGAACACTTGTACATTGTTAGTAGGGCCCCAGACTAGTACAACTGCTCTGAAAAGCAGTTTGTAGATTCCTCAAAAAAACTAGAGATGGAACCACCATATGACCCAGCTATCCCATATTGGGTATTTTTCCAAAAGATCTAAAATCAGCATATCACAGTTACACAGCCACATCAGTGTTTATAGTAGCACAATTCACAATAGTGAAATTACAGAATCAACCCAGATGTCTGTCAATAGATGAAGGGATTAAGAATTGTGGTATATATGTACAATGGAGTTCTACTTAGCTATTTTTATTTTAAAAAAAAAAATGTAATTAAGGCATTTGCCAGTAAATGGATGGAAATGAAGACTATCATGCTAAGTGAAATTAGCCAATTCAGAAACTCAAAGGTTGAATGTTTTCTCTCATATGCAGAAGTTAGAGAAAAATAAAGGAAAGGAGGAGGGAAGGATAAGATTACATAAATAGATAAGCAAAATGAAATCTATTGGAGTAGAGGAAGAAGAAGGGGGAGGGGGACTCGAAGGAAAAGGTAGAGGGAAAAGGGGGAATCATGAACTGAAATCATGTATGACTTTGTTGGGATGAAACCAACCATATGTATAACCATAAAGTTCTAACAAAAAATTAAAAATTAAATAAAAAATAAAAAAATTCTCAACCTGCATACTATCACTGATAAAATAAAAAAATTCCCTGATAAAGATCATTAAGATCTTAAATGATGGAAAACAGTATAAAAAAATGCTCAGGGCTATGAATATATTTAGTGGTAAAGCACTTGCCTAGTATGTGGAAGGCTAGGTTTGATCCCCAACTCAAGAAAGGAAGAAAGAAAGAAAGAGGAGGAAAAGAGAAAGAAAGAAGAAAAAAAAAACATGAAAAGGAATTTATTAGAAATAGAGGCAGTCAGAAGTTTAAGACCTTAGTCTTAGACTAAGTAAGGAGAACTAATTTAGAACTTAAGAATGAAGCAGTTACTCTTTGCTTATAGCCCAGAATTATTTTCTTCGTCCTTTCCTTCTCTATGTATAAAAGAACATTAAGTAAAAATATAAATATTACATAATTTAGATGCTGACAAATTAATTTCTATCACTATTCAATTAGAATAAGCAAATTTTATATTCTTCTACCAATGTTTAATACCATTAAATACTGTTTAATTTAAAAGTATTTGTCTTTTTTGCAAAATTATAAATAACAATTCTTTCATAATCAGAAAACTATAACTTTTTTGTTTTGAAAAGACAAAATTAACTGTAACGTACTTAAAAAATAGTTTTTCATTAAAGTATTGAATATTACATGAACATATCTCATTACATGAATTTAGATTTTTGTAAAATGCCTAATTTCTTTCTAAAATAAAGTATACTAACTTGGTCATATTATAGTCTTTATTTTTGCCTATTTGGAATAAATCTCAATGATTCATACTGATGTTTAAGACTATAAGGGAAAACAGAAATCCACATATTGACCACAATTTTGTTGTTTTTATTTGCCTATTTCAAAAATCAGCTTTGCTAAGAGTTATGGCAAGAATAGATTTCAATGCAAAGTTAACACTAACAGAATAAGGCATATAACCAGGAAATAATAGTAAAGTTAAGTGTTTCTGCTAATCATAAAACAAGCCATGTTACAATCACCCAGTAAGTAGTTATTGAGTACCAGTTAGTACTGGGTTTTATGACAGAAAGAAGTATAAGACAGATTAAAGCCATTACAAGTGTCAGAGTAGTATTCAGCCAGTGCTTTAAACAATTCCCTTCATGACAGACACGTATGTCTAAGGAACATTTGAAGATGGACAAGAACAACTATGAGGCATTTTATTTTGTGAATTTTAAAAAGGCAATTTTCCAAGAACAAAAGGACTGCATTTGGCTTAGCAAATTTATAAAGATAGTACTATCCTGCCCTCATTTTTTCATTATAGTTGAAGTCTTCTACCCACAATGGCTTATTGTGCACATTACAAAGTCTTCAGGGTCTTCAGAATTAAAGTGTCAAGAGTTTTTATTTTATTTTTTTTTAAAGCATACTTGAGAATGGAACATTCTTCCTTACCCTTAATATAATATGCCTTTACAGACTTCTCCAGTAATTCTAGTCATCTTGACAATAGAAAATCACCAAGACAATACAATGATTTTACAAAGAAAAAGAATGACAGTTTCCCTTCTACTTTTCAAAAATGTTTTATAATATGATTTGAGATTGGCTTTATTGAATAGACTGAAAGAGGAATCAATTCTTATAAAGTGACACTCTCTATAATAAAAAACACCTACACTACTGAACAACACAGACATTCTCACACATTTACAATGTTATCATCATTACCATCAGAACCTTTCCAGAACAAATTTTTGACAAGGAAAACATAGCTTTGTTTAGAATAAACTGACAATGTCAGTAAAACAAGTAATAAAATATAAAGGGTTGAGGAGTTTGTTTTTACTCACAGTTCTACACCTCAGGTAAAAGTCTCTATTATTCCCTGACTTCACTAAGGAGTCTGGTTTTCCGGTCTATTAATGGTTCATTTATCCAACAAATATTTATGGTGCCCCTACTATGCACCAAGTCTTGAGTTAGATACTGGCTGCAGTAGTAGTCTACTGCCTTCAAAGTAAATAAATATGGAATTATACATTTTGAAAACAATAAAGGAATGATAGGATAATAAGCACCAGGAGACAAAACAGGAAGTCCTGATTAAGGTTGAAATTCCTCAGACTAAGTTGGTCCCTGAAGGATGGAAAAGAATTTGCTAGAGCAAGAGTCAGGAGAAGAGCATTCCAGAGAACAAGGATTATAAGAAGGTCCTGGGTGTTACATTCCTAAATCTAAACAAAGCCGCAGGCTCAGGTGCAAACAGGAAGGAAAAGCCCAATAGCACCTGCTGAGCTGCAGCTGCAGCCAGAGGCCAAGCCTGTCAGTCAAAGGAGGGAATTCTGATCTTCCCCTAAAAGTACAGAGACCAAAGGACCCAAAGCGAGTGTGATACAATGCTGTTTATGTTTTATAAAGATGATTGTTGTCTCCTACCTAACAAAAGGATTGGATCTAGCTGATCTTTAAGTCCTTCTACGAAATGACCCCTGTCATCTATCCCTTCCTTTCCTATGCACAATGTCCAGTCACATGGTACACAGAACCATTCTCAAACTTACCTACCCATCTCAGCAGTTGGGCTGTGCTTTTGCCTGGCCCTACTTTTGTTAAATTTCAACAAGCTGAAAAGACCCAAGAGACTCAAAGTCCAATTCCTCCATGGAGGTTTTTCACTATTTTTTAAAATACTGTGTCACTTAATATAAAAATTCTGAGCAACAAAACAGGAGTTGAGTTAAGGAACTGACCTTAGCTTTAAATGTCAAGCTCCGTCGTTATTTGTCTGCTAAGATTGTTCAACATATACTTCTCCAACCCCCACAAATACACACCCAAATTTGAGTTGAAAGCAGTTGATAAAGAGCACCTTTCTTTTATTTAAAGGCAGAATTTGACTTAAAAGGCAATTTTCAAATACACTTTATGGTGCCAATATAAAAATCTTATTTGCACACATGTATAAACACTAACAAAAACTGCAGCTAGCTCATTTGTCAATTCCATGCTTAATAATCTCCCTGTAATTGTGGGAAAAGGGGTGGATATTTATAATGAACTATATTCAATCCAATAGACATTAAAAAGGGAAAAAAATCTAAGTCTCACCCCCAGAAAGCTAAACAACACCTATTTCTTAAAATTATATTTCTCCTTAAAGTTGCCCTAGCACTGGGTTGTAGTTTTGTCTAGAAAATATAACTACACTGACTCAGACATAAAGTTTCTTACGTTATACTTTTATTTTTTATTTATGCTATATTTATTTCCTCAAAGAACTGTGGATTTCTTTAATCAAGAACCTTCAGTACTGACACCTACAAAGTGTTTAGAGTTTGATCCTCCTGGAAATGTCCCACAGAAAAAAGCCATCTAGTCTAATCTAATCAACACTTGAGGTTCTGTTGCAATCCAACCAACTAATGAAGTCAGAGATGATCAGATACACACCTGTGAGTTCTCAGAGATCACTTTGTCTAGAAAAAAGGTCTAATAAAATAGGAAAAAATGGGATTTTTGTAACTTTGATAACATCTGACTAGTATATTATCACAAATAAATTTACTGAAATCATTTCAGTAAGAGAATATAATCCATATTGGTTTACTGATATAATTTTTATTAGATGAAATTTATGAAAGGAGCCAACATTCTATTCTGATGTCCCTGGAGTCATCTCCTAATCACCCACCTTGATCTCTTTCATGCCATGTTCGACTTCCAGCAGCTGGTGAATTTGGAGAGGGGTAAAAGTCTCCTGTAGGACTTGGTTCCATATTTTCATCTATGGATATAGTTTTGGGTCTTTTGCTGTTAAAATATAACAATAGTCACATTAATTGGATTTTGGGGAGGATGTACAACATTTAAAAAATAAATGACTTAAGAAGACTCTTACTATGGAGATTTCCATAAACACAAAGCAATCCAGTTATTCTAAAGGAATGATGAGTATTCAAGACATGAAGACCAAACATTTCTGGTTGTGTATCACTTGTCACACCATCTCTGCCTATATCTACTTTTCAAATGTTTATCCCCAAGAAATTTCTGTCATAAAAAGTGAACTCTTAAGCATGGCTTGTCTGCCAATATTAATATCATGTTACTAAGATTGCACTTGACACTTATTATAATGATCATCAATATTAATAATTTTATTTGCATAGCACTTGCCATAGACAATGTAATTCATATTAATTCACAGGTAAGGTAATGGAACTTAGAAGTCTGAAGTCTTGACTTGACCATTTATTAGTTCTTAATAGTAAGTTCCTTAACCTTTCTAAACTCAGTTTAATCATCTGTAAAATTGAAATAATAAAACTGCTTCAAAGGGGGATGACTGAGAAGATTAAATGAGTTATTAACTATAAAGCATTTAGTTAAGTGGCTGGCATTTATAACATACTTATTAAATATTAATTATTAGCATTAACCCTGTAATTCACAATAAATTTTATAGTACTTTACTGATTATACACTATCTCATGTAATAATCTTTAACTTTTTCTAAAATATGATATTATTGATCCTTTATTGTTTAGATTAACATAAAAAAAGGTGTTTCCAAATTCAAACCAAACACATACTTTCATTTCAGAGTGAAACACCCTAATAAGGAAAACATGATTCATGCTAATTATTTAAAACAGTGAATACCTAGAGCAAAATTTTTAAAACTATTCATGATATGAGTCACATTGCTTGATACACTGCTTTTATATACTCCTACCAATACCTTATTCAACAGTTAATTATGACTATGAATATAAATGTTTTTCTTTAACTAAAAAAATTCCTTATTTGTGCCCATGCAGATAAAAAACTAAAAATTAAAAATTAAAAAAACCTTCTGAATCAACTTTATGCAGTGATAATAAATGTAACGTCATCCAGTTTCAGAAGTCAAGATGACCTCGAAAATTCTATAGAAAAGCCAATCCTACTTTTTTTTTTTTTAACAAATGAGGAGACACATTTGTTAAAATTCAGTGAGAAATTCAGTGAGTTTCCAGAACAAGTTAATGGGACCAGCCAGACACAAAAGAAGGCCCTGGGACATCCAAGACCACACTCCTCCCACCACACTAGGTCCCCAAGGCTTTGAAGCCTGTGTGCCTGGGTCTATTTGTAGATACACTTGTGATTAATATTTGACTCACAACTCCCAGAGTATTAACATGATCAAAGATGGTCATTTCTATGCATGCTCAACCACAGCAATAATAAATACTTTCTTTAGTTTCTTCCTTAGGTATCCAGAGTTTGAGCTTATATTTTTAAACTCTCCTTTGAAACTAATTCTTCCACCTGTGAGTTAGCATAAGCACAAAAAAAATTAAAATAGGAGAGGAATTATTCTCAGACTGAAGTAGTAGAGAAATGTTTTCAAAACTTGTTTATTCTGAAGGACATAGCACCTGATACCGAGTGACCATGAAAGATCTGTGCTGACAACATCCTGATCCAGCAGAGGGAATGAAAGTTAGTACTCACATTTTAAATCTAGAAAAACTAAAGTACTTTTAAGACCTAAACAAGTCAGAGATCAATTTAGTGAGAATAGATCTAATTATCTTGATTTATAATCTAACTATATGAAAATACAGTTTGATTATAAATGATATTAAATTGGCCTTAATTTATAAACATACAAATATAACTATTCCCATAACTAATTCAAATGCAATTGACTTTCTTTACTGAGAATACTCTAATAAAACAATTTTATAGGGCTGGGAGTGTTGCTCAGTGGTAGAGAGCTTGCCTAGCACATATGAGGCACCGGGTTATAACCTCAGCACCACATTAAACAAACAAACAAACAAACAAATAAATAAATAATTTTAAAAATAAAATAGTTTTATAGATATTCTTTTTACTTCTAAAAATTAAAAGAATAAAACCTGTTTTGCTCTGCAATTCATTAGGGTCTTTTATCTGATCATGGATATATTTAATGCTCCAGAAATAAACGAATCTTCTTATATGAAAGATATAACTCAAAAAGAGAAAAACAATACATCAATAATAATTTATTCACCTCAACTGAAAGTCGCAATCAAAGGTCAAGAGAGAAAATGAGAACATCAAGAGAGAATGAAAAAGCAAAGAAACTATTCACTCTTCATCCACATTAACAAAAACTGGTTAGTCTCAGAGCAGGTAATACTTTACTGGGACCTGAGAATCAACTAACTTAGTCAAAGAACCAAAGAACGTTAACTTATTGAAAACTTTGGCCTACAATGAGGCCTTTACTTTTAAGGTTAGGTAATAATACATTTTTCATGTTTCATTATCCCAGGTGTGGATGTGGTATCATGAGTTACCCAGGATGGATCACTTATAAATCAGGGATCACTGACACCGCAACATCATCAGCTTACCAAAAGAATTAGTGAACTTGTACAACTATAACATTTCACAGGACAGGATAAAAATCATATTAATATATTTTCATAGTTCCTTTGTCCTCTCAAAGATTTTTTATAAATGCTTTGTACATTTACAGTTGATTTGCAAATATCAAAATAAATTATACCAGGAAAGATTAAGCGTCTACAAACTATCAGCAAAAACTGTTTCATTTCTCTTCTCTATCAATTTATCTACTGTCTATCTGCACATCTACCTTCCCACCTATCTGCACACAGATGCAACAAGATTAGTTCCTCTTTTCATTACCTGCTTGGTGGAGAAGACAGAGACCTCTGAAGATTAACCCCGGAGTTCATGTCATGATAGTATGGTTGGCTCGGAATTTCTCCAATTGGGAAGTTGACTCCAGTTCCCTGGGTTATGGGTGCTGAGGAGGAAAAGGAAAAGAAACACTGGGACTGACATTCATACTTCTCATCTCTATGCAGATGTAAAACCTAATATTTTCCAAGCTTTTGGGCAAGGAAGAAGAGAATCCTCTTTACCTCAAGGTTCTAATACCCACAGTACTGGGACTGGGGGTAGGACTTGAAAACTTCCTCATCACATTGAGCATTCAAACTGTGATCACTGGTTACCACTTCCCCTAATCCCACTCCCGATCTTCTTCCCTCACTTCTTGACATCAGTGGTCATTGCACCTGTCACCTCACTGCTTCACAGATGCCTTCAGGGAAATAGAACATTTGATTTCAAAAGCACGAATTTGCACTAAACCGAATCATTGTTAAACCAATAAATATAAAGCAGTTTCACAAATACCAAGGATTATTATTTTATGATATTAATAACATTAACATTAGAATGAATTGGAAATCATAATATTTATTATCATTTGATATAAAAAATTATTAGGGTAGATATTTATTTAAAAAAGTAAAATTTACTAATATGAAATAAGTCAAGTTTTTCCCAAATACATATTTAGGTTTCATATATAAATCCTAAGTGTGGCTGCACTTAACAGTTACACTTTGTTTACAAAAAAAAAAAAAAAAGTTTATGCCATCACTTTATAAATCATTTAGAACATACTCATGGACCTTTATATTTTAAGATAGTGCTTTGTAAATGAAGAAGTATGTTTGAATTTGCAAACATATTATGAACTAAATTTTCATATAGAATTATTTTTTTGCACAATGTAGTACATCTGTTCAAATTTTTTAAATTAATTTTTAGACATCTTGAATAAATCTGAGAGACAGTGTGTTTGTTAGAATGAAGAGTGTTGAGAGATAAATAGCCTTTTAGTTCAAACCACCTCTGCCACTTAAAAGCTGTATGCTTCAGTTTACTAAATTTTAAATTGCGAAGAATAATAATAAGTTTTACACGTAATTATTTTGAGGAGGAAATGAGGTAAGTAATGATAAAAGCCCAGAATTGTGCAAAATAAATCCTCAGCAAACATGAGTTCCCTCCCTTCTTTGCTTTCTCCCCCAAATGTTTCCATGGTAGTGTGGTTAACAAACGTGGAACAACTCAAAAATGTCCTCAAAGTAGGGAAAGCAAAATAAATCTACTTGCTGAAAGTTTATTCACTCAAAAGTCGTTGACTATGTCCATTATTGTCAAGTATTTCAAATGGCTACAAAATAATCTTAGAAAACCCTTAATAACTACAGTGGGCAACAAATTGGGTGAACAAAACATTTGTTCAAATACAAATACCAACACAGTGGGATTGCCCAGATGAATAATATGATAACAAAATGCTAGAAGATTTCCAGAGAGAAAAATCTAATGCGGGCTTGAATGTGTCAACAAGTCTATGGAAACAGTGTATCTGGCACTGGGTTTTGGAGAACAAGCAAGGATGATACTGAAGGAAGATTATTCCAAACAGGGTTTACCATAGAAGCAAAGTCAAGAACAGAGACCATCTGCAAAGTGAAGACAAGGTAGGTTGGTGTCAAAGAATAGTGCTGAAGGCCAGTATATATTTCTTTACCTTCAGGCCTTCAGAAACTAAGGGTTTCCTAAGGTGTGTCAACAAATTCCAGAAAAGAACACACCATCTCTTAAATCTCCCCCTCTCCTAACTGCCTCCAGTTGAATAAAAAATTCCAAAGGGACTACAGATTTAAAGAACATTTTCTTACCCAGAATTTGTAATAAACATTCTAAATATGTTTATTATCAGTTGAATTGTGCTTTAATATCAGGCCATGGTTAACTTAAGATATTTTTAAGAGAGTATGATTAGGAGGCACAAGCTTTATTATAGAAAAGTAATCATGGAATGCAATGAACATCACTATAAAAATTAAGTAAATATACACACAGTGAGTCTCTGCTCCAAATTTCTGGAGCATCTGCCTTCCGTCAGATTGTTCATTTTATATAATATACTTTAACTTCCTTTCACAGAAAATATTTATATGCAATGTGTAACTGTGTCTGATGACTTGAGTTATTTAGACAGCTAAGATGGAGCTATGTTTTTTTGTGGCTTGAGGTACACCAGAGGTTAAAAAAAAATGAGGTAAGAAATTCCACAGTAACCACATGCTTTAAAATTCATTATTAAAACCAGGTTGTATGTGACATTGGAAACACGGTTTGTGTTAGAAGCAGGCACTTGAGGGGTCAAGAGAATGTGAGCAATCTCTCTAGTTTCCTACAATAGTCATGGATAAAATCCAAAGAGTTACGAACAGGAAAGGTACAGGTTGTATCTTTTGAAAACAATTTGTAAACTTATAATATCATATAATATTCAGACAAAGTTTTGAAATTTCTATCAAATATATATGACTTAACATAGTCAACACAATTTACTTGGCCATAAACATAACTGGTTGTAATTTATATTCAAATGATAATTTTTAAAAAAATCTTCAGAATTTTTTTTCTAAATTTTATTACAGAAGGATTATGGCACAGTATCAAGATAGCAATAAAAATAATGTTTATACATGGACACTATAAAAATTAAGTATGCATTCTTAGAGTAAATAGTAGATGACAGAAAGAAGAGTAGGTTAATAATAAATATGACCAAAATACTAAACCAGCACACACAATTTATTTAGAAACAAGGAGAGCATGTCTCAGGCAGATCTTGCTGTTGAAAAGCTCTGGAAGAACTCAGAGCAGTTGCAGAGACTGGCAGTGGGACCTCTCCCAGAGAGCTACAAGGGAGCTGAGAGCTGCAAATCATGTTTAAGAGGTTGCCAATATCCTCTTAGAAGCGAAGCACCAAAGAACCTCAGATTCTAAGGGTTAGAGGCCAACCCTTAATCTCTCTTATTGTTCTCCTCACTCCAAAAGCTGATCCTAAATCAACTTTTAAGATGGAGATAATATCATTCAACAGAGAGATCACTATCCTAAAACTGAATAGCTTCATTAGCTAAAGTCAACATACACATTAGTGGGTCATATGATAGTAAAACCCTAGAGGACAGAACCATTAACACACCGTGAACCTTCAAGAAGTCAGAACTGTGATATACAGCATAAGGGCTGTACTGAGGTTTATGTTGACTTAGCAAACCTGTATTTCATAAACAATGAAGTTCAATTGTGTAAACAAGATTATAATGTGAATATATTAAAACACTTAGGAGAATAACTTCTCAAGCATTTTAGAGATACCTATTTACATATGGAGAAGAAAATAAATGTTTGTTGAATAAATTAACTAAAGAATGAATATGGATAATTAATGTACTAATTACAAATCAGTTATGTTCATTATAACAAATAACCTAAAAACCTCTAAGAAATGACAGTATGAATTAAGAATGGATGAATGAAGTATGTTAAATTCACCTTGTTTCTGAACTGCTATTATAGAAATGTATTTTTCAGCTATTGTTTTGTTTTTGAAATTCAGATTTTTCAAAATATCACTCTGGGCTTTTGAAAGTTCCAGACTAGTTCTCCTTTGACAGCACTTTGCATAGTTGCCTATTAAATAAACATTTTTTGACAGATTATTCTACTGCCCTTTCTCATAAAAAGCATGCAAATGCATCATGAAACTTAGTACAAATTTAAGCAAATAACTTCACATACAACCTCATAACGATTGCTAAGTAGCAGTAGAGAAATGCATAAGAACATGCAAATGTTCCCTTCCTTACATGATGCAGGAATGTGCTAATGATCAAGTCAGCTATATTCCTTTCCAAATAAAAAACTAAAATTAAACTAAAAATTTTAAATGTCAGAGGCCTTTGCATATCACATTTGATCTGGAAAGACACAAAAGGCTTATGGCCTTGGGCAATGGAGTAGACCATAGGAATCCTCTTGTCCAGCAAATACATACCCTAGAGATACCAGAATATATGATTTCATCTTCTACACTGTCCCCAGGTAAATGTACCCATGACAGCAGTCTTTTGGGCATACATTTTTATTTTATTTATTTATTTAGTAGTTGTAGATGGGCAGCATGCCTTCATTTTACTTGCTTACTTTTATATATGGTACTAAGGACTGAACCCAGTACCTATATGTGCTAGGCCTGCACTCTTCCACTGAGCCACAGCCTTAGCCTCTTGAACATACATTAATCTGCTCATGAATTATGCCAGAAAAGATGAGTTCCCACAGTATTGAAGTTCATGTGTATCATTCTCTTATGAACATGCTGTTTGTTCTGCCACTTTAGAAATCAGAGCTATTTGAGAAACTATGGTTCAAAAACATGGTTACCTCCTAGCTTAATGATTCCCTCACTGAACAGGACTCCAAAGCACTGCTAACTTCCACTCTCAGTAACTGCTCTTTCTGTTTTTTTTTTTTTTTTGTTGTTGTTTTTTGGATCATCATAATTCTTGTTCATGACCTCTGAATTTGATCCAAATAAGCAGCACAACAAGAATCAGAGTGCCACCTAGTCATCTGAATAACATCATTCCAAACTGTGACACTTCCTATCAAATCATCAGGTACAGAAACACACCATTCAAAGTTTCATGAGCAAGCTAAATCATAGAAAGGAGTGAGGAGAGTAGTCACCCCCTTTACCATAATCAGTGCATTAAGAGTTCATCTCACATAATTTGCATACATTAGTAATAAGTCAAAGAGTTAATCAAGGGAACATACCCCTTGCTTAGGTAGCCAGCCAGGTAAGTTTTCCCTGGAAAAAAAATATGATCCAGCATGCCAAGAATGGTATCCAGGTGAGGTGGCCAGTTAAAACAATTGGACATTGTGTTGGATAACAATGCTTTCTATCTATATCCAACTACAATCTGCAAAGTTAATTTCTGCATCCCTTTACACTCTGCATGTTAGTGTGTATATCCTGAACATCTCCAACCCCCACCAAAATGTTAGTAAAATGAAAAAGCACTTATCTACAGGAAACTTATGTGGGTTATCATAACAACACAGAGTACATTTAATTAATCACACTTCCTTTGATATAAATGCCCAACTATGGTCACAAGAGAACTAAATTAGATGAATACCAATAACATGGCAATAAGAACAACCTAAAAAAATTAATTTTGCACAACAGAAAGTTTTGATTTGAATGCAAATAATTTAGAAAAACAGACATAATACATTCACTTAATGATTTCATCAAAAGGTTTAAGATTTTCAAATGCAAATTCTCATAAGATGTAGTCACTCTTCATACTGTATTTAAGGTTCAAAATTTAAAATATTTTTACATCATACTGTACACTTGAGTAAAAAGAAAGCCATTTACTTACTTCTGGATACCCTCACAAGTTCTGATACATTGAAGACTCCAGATTTTACAAAACTATCCTCAAGGTATCCTGAAAATAAACATCAAGAGGCAAAAGATCAACATAAACAGAAAGTAAAACAAATGATTAAACACTAGAATTTGTTCATTGTTTGACCAAAGGTTAGAATAAAAAACAAGAAAACTTATAACCAGGACAAATTAAAACAAAGCTCTTGGGAGCACAAACACTGGTTCTGTTTGAACAAAAGTAAAAAGTTTAGATGCTAAATAATCTCATAGAAAAAAATTTCCTTAACTTTCCAAATGTGCAAATTTGGTTTTATTTGCCACATTTCATGCATTGAGAATGTTTAGGGCACTCATTGAACGCATTTGACTCTGTAGCACCTGGTAGGCTAAAGTCTACCCATTAACAAAAAAGAAAAAAAAAGGAAGAAAGAAAAAGGAAAACCACAACCACAATTAGCACTTTGTTGGAAAGACTTCAAAGATCTCTTGAAACCACTGTTCTTTCACAAATCCTTCACTGATTAAAGAAAAGTGAGTTGCTGTTACCAGCACTCCCACCCTTGTTCCACAGTCACTAATAAAAGTAGAACTTGTACACACAACAAATACTACTTTGCACCAACCCATTTCCATGCATCTCTAGTACACCTTGCATGATTTCAGTGCTTTCCTTACTCTTGCTATTACTTTTTGGACTCCCTTTAATTCAAAATGAGACATTTTAAGCAACAAAGGACAGTGAATCCAGGTCTCCAGGAATGACACATGATCCTTAGGTGACATCTTGGGCACAGGGTCCATGATTCAGGAGCCTAAGAAAATTCATGCCTGTCTGCTAGTTCTGGCTATGTCCAGAGCTAAAGATGACACCCACAAACAATACTGTCCCCTCAGTTCTCATGCATGTCAAGGGAGTGTAATAAGAGTGAGGAGGAAGAGAAGAACTTAGGAGGAGAGAGATGGCTTGCATCAGAGTGTCTGAAAATCCTCAGAATTGAACTCCAGGAAAAATTCTCTCCAGAGTCCAAGAACTGGCAACTTGATTGGATTTCCCATAAAGCTTTAAAACTGACCAAGGCGTTAGTTTCAGTTCAGGGAGGTGAGAATGGGTGGTTAGCAACCTGAGTGTTCATGTTGGAGAGCTGGGATTTGAATTTCAGCCACAATTTACTAGTTATGGGATCTTGGTCATATTATTGTACTTCCTTGTGCCTCGAATGCCTCATCTAGAAATTGGAGATAATAAAATCACCTACCTCATAAAACTGCTATGAATACAAAGTGAGATAAAAATATAAAACCCATGCATGGTAGGCACTTGTTATTTGTCACCAATAAATTAAGCCACAGAGCCAGAAATTAGCCATATAGTGAATTAAGCACACTGAATTCCACAAGTCCCATATTACTTGTGAATCTTTATTTAGAAAGTTTATCCTAACAAAGGTCATTGCCAATGCTCTCTAATCTTAATAGCATGGCAGAAATCATTTCATTGGCATATACACTTCACTGCTGTGGACTGAGGGATCATGTATGTCCGAACAGTTTTATACATATCTAGTTGCCCTCTTTAGAAACAGAATGAAAGAAAGAGTAAAAAGCAATTACAAGGTCTCAGTTGGTGATAAAACTTAGGCCTCATTATTAAGTCATTCCTCTGGGGGAAAAAAAGTACATTTTTAGGAGAATAATAATAAAACATCCCCACTCGATGCACTTTTATTTTAAGAAACTTCTTGAGCAATTTATTTTCGCCCAGTTGAATTCATTTCAGTAATTATTGAGAAACTTCTACTTAACCAGCACTGTATCAAGGGCTAAAAGCTATGAATACAAAAAAGGATAATTGATTCTCTCTGCCTGGTTAGGGACCAAATCGTTTCAATCTTCTAGACCACTATGTTACCATTGTATGCAGAGATTTCTATTGTTTTTGTTGGTTTTAAAGGATAGTTTATTTTATAGATGACTAACAATAAACATATTAGATATAAACACATTATTTAAACTTATACATAACCAGACAAGATTACTTGCACTCTGAAAATGCCTGCCCTCAGGTTTCCCCTGAAGTTCCCCCTGATCAAAGGCTCTTCCTACACACCTTAATTCCACCTTGCAGTGTCCAGCTTGACCACCACCCACCCCATAGGCTGCTACACCACTTTTTCCTTCTTTCCCACCAGGGGCCCAGCCAGAAAGAATCTCTTTCTTCTTGACTCACATCACACCCACCTAGTTTGTGCTTATTTCACACTTTCCATTTTCAGATTTTTTAGATAATTGTTTTTGAGTCTGTAATTCCTTGCTGGTTGACCAGCTCCTTTATTGAGGGGAGTGACTAGATTTTGTTCATCTCTATATCTCCCTCAGCAACTCATTTATTGGTTGTATATAGAGTTACTACTAAATACATGCAAAAAACTTTTTAAGTTCAAGTTTTAAAAACTAGTCACAAATTAACAATTTAGTAGTTTTATAACAATGTGGATACAGATGGCTAAAGATTGAGAGATCAATATACTAACATGTGTCATCCCCTGGAACTCATTTGCTGAAGAGTTTTTAGGCTGTTGGGCAGAATGGAAGAGAGTAATGATTGGAGTCAGATTATATCCCTGCTTTCATTGTATACTAATGTGTAACTTTGAGCATTTAGTACAAAATAAAAATCAAAGGACTAATAAAGTATTTAAAGAGTAGGTGCTCAAAAATACTTATAAACTAAATTGATGAACCAGAGAAAGTTTATATAAATTACATCACATGTAATACATAACATTTCTGTGTGTAGATCTAATGTGAAGTTCATTTCTCTAGAAAACTAATGAGTAGTCAGAGGTTCATCAACTTCTAAGCCATGTTCATTAAGATGGTGTGAAGTATGGGTCTGTTAGGAACCAAATCATGAGGGAAGAATGAGCCTCCTCATGGCTGGTTTTACCCAAGATAGGCACTCAGACCAAAGGAAATGACTATCTCATAGAAAAGGCAAGACAGTTCAGAATGTAGTAGGGTGTTTCTCCATTCCCCACCTCCAATCTTCCCAGGTCTGAGAAACCAAAATCTACAAGGAAAACAAGAGTCATTTTACTAAAACTATGAGAGCATTGGAAATATGTCAGAACCCACAGGATAAAATGCAATCCCATAGATTCCACTGGGCTCTAATCCTACATGGAGCATAGGGACACTTCAGTGAAAGCAAGGTTCTCAGAGACCCATGGTAGTACCTAGTGATAGTGGGCCACAGGGGTGGTTGGTGAGTGGCTGACAAGGGGATAGTCTGAGAGGGAATGGAAATCGGTCAAGAGGGTAGCCTGGGAGAAGCACCTGGTGCAGACAGCTGCTACCTTCATGCATCTTTGCACACAGCACTGTTTTTGCAGTGGAAAAGCATTACCCAAGACAGGCAGAGTAAAGAAGTACTGGATGACAGTATTTGGAGAACAAATAGTATTTGCTCAAGCCTATAGGAAATAATACTTGAGGACTCCAGCAAAAATAACTGGGGAGGATCCTGCAGTGGGTTGGAGCCCTGTAATGGTATAGAGGCTGAGACTCAGCAGAACAGACAGCTATTAACATAAAACCTCTGTAACCTACAGGATACTGGGGCCTTTCAGAAACATGGTTTTCACATGTTACACTGACCACTGTAAATATCAATAGCTTATACAAAGGCCAAAGATCTTAAAGTAATTTAGAGACATTCATGTAGAAAATTCTCTTCATCTACCAAAAAAAAGAAAAAAAAAGAAAAGAAAATATGAGCATCTTTGAGACAGAGCAGCTGCTGTAGGGTTATGGAGTAATATTACACTGCAGCTTCAGCCAGGAAGAAAAGAATAACTCTGAATTTGTGTGATGCTGTATTTACACGACAAGTATGCTTTTTAAAAAAAATAAAATAAAACTGAGTAGGAAATAAAGAGCTCCACAAACTGAAAAGTCTCAAAGGCAATATCAAATTATATTATTTTACTTCTTTTTTATTTTTCTCTCACAAAAGCAACAGTAAATCACTGCTCAGAAGTAAATATAGTGTTTAACCTCCTTTACAAACAATAACAGAGAGACACAATGGCATATCTAACTGTTAATATCTCAAATTATAATCAGCACCATTTGAATGTTAAACAACATTTACATAGAAAATCCAAAGGAAGACTGATAACACTCATTTTTATGGTCTACTGTGTTCTATTCTTGAAATTAAAAAAAAAGCCACACGGAAAGCAGTTATTAAATTCATGAAAGCTGTCTTCAAATATGTGAAGGACTGTTAATGTAGATGGTGGATTAGACTTACTTTGCATAGTTCTAAGAGCTGATTTTTGGCTCAATAAAAAGATTTGTCATCCAATGAAAAAAAGTTCTAAGAAAGAATGTGAAACTGCAAAGGTAATAAGAATCCACATATGCCCTGTTTCACAAGAAAGAATGTGCTTAATTTTCACAATTATCCTGTGAACTATGCTGGAATATTGTTGTCATTTTACATATGAAGAACTGTCCAACTTCATGAGTAGGAAGTTTCTCAATAGCTCTAAATACTACCATTGGGCATAAGAGTTCATATTTTGGATAGAAAACCTGATAAAATCACCTCTGAAGCCCATGGTAACCTTCAGATTCCACTGTCTTCGATGGTTATTTTCCTGTGTTCATTTTCTTGCATAGCTCATTTGGAGAAAGAGCAGGTAGACAAGAGACACTGCAAAGGCATTTTCCAGCCCTTGATTCCAGTTAATTGATCACTTCCTTCAACAGAGTGCAAAAGATGGCTTAACTCTTTGTTTATGGGGTACAGGGGAGAGGATGAGATGATTTCAGATTAGGCTTTGCCAATCTTACAATTTCAGACATGATAACTGACCCACTGGTGTATTTCTGGTAGTGTATGAGACATAGCTCTATCTTTAGTTCTTCAATTGACTTGAACTGCCTATAACTAGGTATGAGAACTGAGTATCAAATAAAAATATAAGTACTGACATGATAAATGATTCTTTGCACAGAGACTGAATCTCAGCCTATAGGAAAGATTAACATTCTAATATTAATTTAGAATTGTTTATCTTTAAATATGAAACATAAATGGTGAGATTTAAGTGACCTGAAAGTCAAGAATTTCCTAACAATTACACTCTCTGATAGTGTTATTTTAATTTTTTATATTGTTTCACTATTTCCTTCCAGTTTTTTAAAACTTTTCCTGCATATAATATAAAATACATGTATCTTTACAAAATCAAGATTATTTTATTTATGTAAATTAACATCTTAATTTTTCTGTTAACATTCTATCTCTCCTTTTAGGTTAAACAGGTTTTCAAAAGCATGATGTTTATGAGTATCCATCACCTTGACTGTATCACACTTTAAGGGGCCATTTATTTGACCATTTTTTTATTGTTTGGCATTTATGTTATTTCCCATTTTTGAAAAATACTATAAACAGCACTGCTATTAACATCCTTACACACAAATCTTTGTCAGCAATTCTCATGATTTCCTTGGGCTGGAGTTCCCAGAAGTAGGCTTACTGGGTCAAAGGACATAAACTCTTGTAAAGCTCTTGGTGAAAACTGTCAAACTACTTTCCATAAGGTTTTTGCCAAGTTATACTCCCTCAGGCAGTGTCCATCACATGAATGTGTCCATCTTACCATCCCAGCTACTTAGAAGTAGAGATATGTCTCTAATTGTGACAAGCTGATAGAGGAGAGATGTCATTATGTTAATGTTATATTTTTCATTTCTTTAAGATAAAATTAGATTTTTTTCAGATATATGCATTATTCTTTCAAAAGAACTTTCAAAAGTAGAACTTTTGAAAAAAAACCCACCACATTAAAAAATACGTAAAACAGTAATTGTTAATAAGAATAATTTATTCTTAATGAGATTACTTCTAGAAATTTACATTTAATGATAATTACATTACTGATATTACTTTATTGATTTTTTCCTCATTATTTGAAAAATTGTTCACTTGGTTTTCTCAATTTTTAAAATTTCTCTGATGATAATGCTTTTTGGAATTAGAAGATATTATACTCATTATTTATACCATATATTGGTATTATATATTACTGGAATCTTAATTATCTTTGTTCATCCATGGAAGATAGTTATTTTAATTTACTGATGAACTGGTTTGTTGACAGTTTCTTCCAAATTTTCTTTATGTACCTGGAAACTGTTTGCAAGGACTTCAGCATGTTATCTGTCAAATTTCCATACCAGCATTATACACAGGCACTATAAAATAGTTTAGATGACAACCAAACACTTTTTATGCTCTGAAAAAGAACAATATATGGTTCATGAAAATTTCCTGAAACTTTAGGAAAAATTAACTGCTAAAATCAACTTCCCCAAATCTGCTTCAGAAAAAAATTATAGACAACGTTGAGTTGTTTGTTTTTTTGTTTTATTTATTTATTTATTGTTTTGGTACTAGGTATTGAACTCAGGGGCACTAGACCACTGAGCCACATCCCCAGCCCTATTTTGTATTTTATTTAGAGACAGGGTCTCACTGAGTTGCTTAGCCCCTCACTTTTGCTGAGGCTGGCTTTGAACTCGAGGTCCTCCTGCCTCAGCCTCCCAAACCACTGGGATTACAGGCATGAGCCACTGTGCCTGGCCAATTTTGAGTCTTTAGTGGATATTACTCTACTCTTGTTTCCTACTCTTGAATAATTTAATACATATTAAATCATATAAGAGACATATTCTATTTTTAGTTTCTCAACTGACCTGGACTGCCTACCATCGCTGTTAGAAACAGTGACTACAAAACAGAAATATTAATCCTTACAAAGAAAATTATTCTTTGTAGAGAACCTTAATCTCAGTCTATAGTCAAAGTCGACATTCTCATATTAATTTAGAATTATGATTTTTCCTTCAATATGAAGTGCAAATCCCTTATGGTGACTGAAGAGACCTGGGAGAGACTCAGAAATTAAATATATAATTAATATATACATCAAGAAAACTCTCAACTCTTCAGATTTTTTAATTCATTAGAACAGAAATGATATAGTTTCCTAAATGTGTCATGTATATTATATGGCATAATAAAGTTATTAAATAGAGTATAATACAATTATTATATGCTTTTCTCTTATCTAGGGACGTAGAAGGTAGTTCTCCCTCCAAATGCTTAGTACTTAAAAGGTGGCTCTGGAGTAATATTTCCAAGACTCAGTTATACCATTTACTAAGAAAAACAAAGGCAGGTATACCTCACAGTACTCTTCTCTAAAATGCAGATGATAATCATAGTAGATATGAGTTCACATTAAAACCTGCATGTTCTGCTGTCATATATAATTAACTAGAATAAATAAAAAAGTAAATAAATAAATAAATAAATTCCTGCATGTTATTTTTAGATAATAGTAAAATGGCAGACATTTGTTTTTAATAGCAGGGAAAAAGATATATTACTTCCAAATTAACACAAAGAAAAACACAATAAACGAGAATATAATTCAGGTAACAAAAATAAGGAAGTAGAATATGAAAACATGTAATAAATAAAAAGCAAAACCGGAGAAAAATCAAATTCAGCAAGCATTTAATAAATTTAAGCAGATTGACTTTTCCCATAATGAGAGTATTAGATCAAGTGAAGAAAATAAAATCCAACTATTTTTAAGGAATACACTTAAGGTAAAATGATAACAAAAATGAGACAAAAAAATGGAAGTAAATGAGTATTCAAAGAGAAATCAGGCAAATTCAAGCAAAAAGGAAACTGTTGTTAATTAGCACTGGCCAGAGCAATTAGACAGACGAAAGAAATTAAAGGCATAAAAATAGGAAAAGAAGAACTTAAATTATCACTATTTGCAGATGACATGATTCTATACCTAGCAGACCCAAAAGGGTCTACAAAGAAACTATTAGAGCTAATAAATGAATTCAGCAAAGTGGCAGGATATAAAATCAACACGTATAAATCAAAGGCATTCCTGTATATCAGCGACAAATCCTCTGAAATGGAAATGAGGACAACCACTCCATTCACAATATCCCCCCAAAAAATAAAATACTTAGGAATCAACCTAACAAAAGAGGTGAAAGACTTATACAATGAAAACTACAGAACCCTAAAGAGAGAAATAGAAGAAGATCTTAGAAGATGGAAAAATATACCCTGTTCATGGATAGGCAGAACTAACATCATCAAAATGACGATATTACCAAAAGTTCTCTATAGGTTTAATGCAATGCCAATCAAAATCCCAATGGCATTTCTTATAGAAATAGAGAAAGCAATCATGAAATTCATATGGAAAAATAAAAGACCCAGAATAGCAAAAACAATGCTAAGCAGGAAGGGTGAATCAGGCGGTATAGCGATACCAGACTTCAAACTATACTACAGAGCAATAGTAACAAAAACAGCATGGTACTGGTACCAAAACAGGCGGGTGGACCAATGGTACAGAATAGAGGACACAGAAACCAATCCACAAAACTACAACTATCTTATATTTGATAAAGGGGCTAAAAGCATGCAATGGAGGAAGGATAGCATCTTCAACAAATGGTGCTGGGAAAACTGGAAATCCATATGCAACAAAATGAAACTGAATCCCTTTCTCTCGCCATGCACAAAAGTTAACTCAAAATGGATCAAGGAGCTTGATATCAAAGCAGAGACACGGCGTCTGATAGAAGAAAAAGTCGGCTACGATCTACATACTGTGGGGTCGGGCTCCAAATTCCTCAATAGGACACCCATAGCACAACAGTTAATAACTAGAATCAACAAATGGGACTTACTCAAACTAAAAAGTTTTTTCTCAGCAAAAGAAACAGTAAGAGAGGTAAATAGGGAGCCTACATCCTGGGAACAAATCTTTACTCCTCACACTTCAGATAGAGCCCTAATATCCAGAGTATACAAAGAACTCAAAAAATTAGACAACAAGATAACAAATAACCCAATCAACAAAAGGGCCAAAGACATGAACAGACACTTCTCAGAGGAGGACATACAATCAATCAACAAGTACATGAAAAAATGCTCACCATCCCTAGCAGTCAGAGAAATGCAAATCAAAACCACCCTAAGATACCATCTCACTCCAGTAAGATTGGCAGCCATTATGAAGTCAGACAACAACAAGTGCTGGCGAGGATGTGGGGAAAAGGGTATACTTGTTCATTGTTGGTGGGACTGCAAATTGGTGCAGCCAATCTGGAAAGCAGTATGGAGATTTCTTGGAAAGCTGGGAATGGAACCACCATTTGACCCAGCTATTCCCCTTCTCGGTCTGTTCCCTAAAGACCTAAATAGAGCATGCTACAGGGACACTGCTACATCAATGTTCATAGCAGCACAATTCACAATAGCAAGACTGTGGAACCAACCTAGATGCCCTTCAATAGACGAATGGATAAAAAAAAATGTGGCATTTATACACAATGGCGTATTACTCTGCATTAAGAAATGACAAAATCATAGAATTTGGAGGGAAATGGATGGCATTAGAGCAGATTATGCTAAGTGAAGCCAGCCAATCCCTAAAAAACAAATGCCAAATGTCTTCTTTGATATAAGGAGAGTAACTAAGAACAGAGTAGGAACGAAGAGCATGAGAAGAAGATTAACATTAAACAGGGATGAGAGGTGGGAGGGAAAGGGAGGGAGAAGGGAAATTGCATGGAAATGGAAGGAGACCCTCAGGGTTATACAAAATTACATACAAGAGGTAGTGAGGGGAAAGGGAAAAATAATACAAGGGGGAGATATGAACTGCAGTAGAGGGGGTAGAGAGAGAAGAGGGGAGGGGAGGGGAGGGGGATAGTAAAGGATAGGAAAGGCAGCAGAATACAACAGACACTAGTATGACAATATATAAATCAATGGAAGTGTAAATGATGTGATTCTGCAATTTGTATATGGGGTAAAAATGGGAGTTCATAACCCACTTGAATCAAAGTGTGAAATATGATATATCAAGAACTATGTAATGTTTTGAACAACCAACAATAAAAAAAAGAAATAATTTAAAATAAATTACAATGAATCATTATTAATAGAGTACAATTAACAAAAAAATATAAATCATAAACCCTATATGAACAAAATAATATTGAGAAAAAGTATATAATCCAAAAATTATAAAATATAAGAAACTAGATAAAAATATATTCATCACTGGGAATTAGTAATCAGAATTTTTCATCTCTCTTAGAATTGAACATAACTATTAGGAAAAGGCTAACTTTATCTCATGAAAATATAAATTAAATTTTATTAATATGCTCCTGAAATTTATTTTATTTTTATAATGATTATTTTTATATTTACATTTATTTGCTTTGATCAGTAATATATAGATAGTTTTGTTTTGGTGTTTTTTGGTGGTGCTGGGGATTAAACCCAGGTCCTTGTGCATGCAAGGCAAGCACTCTACCAACTAAGCTATACCCCCAGCCCTGCTCCTGGAATTAAAAAAAAAAAAAGATCAAATCCTTGTCCAAAGAGACAACTTCAACAAATTCTTAAAAATAGAGACTTTTCAAGACCATATTGTTTCATCTTTAGCAAATAAAAATAAAAGTAAGTAAGTGACAAAATGTAAATAAAATAAGTATTCTGAACCACCTGGAAATCAAGAAAATAAACAAACCAAAGAGAACCCCAAAATAGAAATTACAATCTAGACAGCAATGAAAAAGACAAAAGAAAATAATTATTTATCAAGAAAGAACAGCAACATAATCCAAGAAAATTTAAAAGAATTAAAGATTAAAGCTGAAATTAACAGGTTAGAAAGAGAAATATTTAAAGTAATACATAAAACAACAACAAAAAATTCTCTGAAAAGACCAGCAAAACAGAAAAATAAAATCATTTCCAAGGCTGATTGAGAAAAAAAAAAAAAGAGGCATGCACCACTACACCCAGCCTTATGTACAAAAAATACAAGCCCAAGAACAGAAAGGAGACAGAAGTGACCAAATACATTAACAAGGTAGAGGATAACACATACAACTTATTGACCACAACTTTGAAAAGTGAAATGGCAATCACTTAGTCAAATGAAAGTAACCAAAATTGCAAAGAAGTGGAAAACTTGAAATAGACCAATTACCTTGGTGCAGTGGTTCCCAAAATTTGTTCAACACTGGAACCACCTGGGGTTTTGAAACCAATTTATGCTTAGCTTCCAACCCTGGCTATTCCAATTTAATTGCTCAGGGATGAGACCTGGACATGAGGACTTTTTAAAAGTTCCCCCAAGTGATTCAAATGTGCAGCAAAGTTTGGGAACCACTGTCCTAGCAATGAATCAAACTGTAGTATCAAAAAGCATTGTCATAAACCAGAAGCTTATTACAAATGCAGAAGGATAGGTACCACCCAGCTCCAGGAATCAGAGTCTGAAATTTAATAAGACCTGCAGAGGATTCTCAGGCACTTGTGTGTGTGTGTTGGGGGAAAGGGTACTGGGGACTAAATCCAGGAATACACTGAGTCATATCCTCGGCCCTTTTTATTTTTTATTTTGAGATAGAGTCTCACTAAATTGCCAAGGCAGCCCTTGAACTTGCTATGGTCCTGCATCAACCTCTTAAATTGCTAAGATTACAGGCTTGCACCACTACACCCAGCCTTATGTACTTTAAAATGTGACAAACCTGGAACAGAAAGGTGATTAAAGAACAGCACCAGATGGATTCACAGCTGGATTTTATCTATCTTTAAATTCCAATGCAATTTAAACCGTCTCAGGCCCTTAAAAAATTATGACAAGCTTCATGAATAAGAAAACTTGTACAAGCGTTTCTGGAGACAGCAAAATTTGAATCCCTAAACTTGTAACCTACTTCATCAAAACAAAACAAGCAACCACCCAGCCAACAAGAGATTAAACACAGGGGCTGGGGATGTGGCTCAAGTGGTAGCGCGCTCGCCTGGCATGCGTGCGGCCCGGGTTCGATTCTCAGCACCGCGTACAAACAAAAGATGTTGTGTCCGCCTATAACTAAAAAATAAATATCAAAAATTTCTCTCTCCTCTCTCACTCTCTCTTAAAAAAAAAAGAGATTAAACACACGTATAAATGCAACTTCAAGAACACTAAACAAAATATCATCAAATTGAATATAGTGTTGCTATCAAAAGAATAACATATTATTATCATTATGGTTTATTCCAAAGAAAGAATACAGTTTACTATCAAAAAAACATATCCTTGTGATAGAGAAAAAAGTCCGTGACCCACAAAAGAATGCTGAAAATGTACTTGACGGTTTACCTAATAATCTAATAACTAATAACTAATTAACTAATAACTAATCTAAGCAAAAACAGATATAAAATCAAAAGACTTCAGCAAAATCCAACATCGAATTATTTTTAAAAGAGGACATAAGTGTGGCATTCCTAGGCTCCCAACCTCCTTCTACCGACTCCTCCTATTTTAAGTTTTTAAGAATGTAATCCGGAAAGAAGTCAGTCACAAAAAGACAAATATCATATGATTTCACTTATACAAGATACCTAGAGCAGTCACACAGATAACAACAAAGTAGAATGGTGGCGGCCAGGAGCAGGGGAGAAGGGGCTGTTGCCTAACCTATGGCACAATGCTGTGCATATCTTTGACACTACTGAATTGTGCACTTCCCAAAGGTTAAGATGCTGGACTTCATGTGTATTTTAAAACAATAGTTAATAAGTGTAATCTGACATTGGCATTTACGTCTATAATCTTATTTATAAAAATTATTGAGGCATTACTCTCAGCTTGTTACTATTCTCATGGTTAATCTGTATGCGTACCTGTGGGTATATATTTATAGTTATACTTTCCTGTTCCTATTTTATTTTAAATTTTGGGTTATTACCTTGTCAGCTGGAATAGATTCTCAAAACTATTACCAAAAAAAATTGCTTTTTGAGACAATTAATAATAAAGAAAATATCTCTATTGCTTTTGACTGGAGGTAAAACTCCAGTACAAAAATAGAATTTTTCTTTTTTTAAATCATAATTCTAAGTATTCTCAGACAGTTTTTTAGTTTATTTTATTTACTTATTTATTTGGTACTGGAGATTGAACCCAGGGGCACTTAACCATTGAGTCATATGCCTAGACTTTTTTTAATTTTTATTTTATTTTGAGACAGGCTCTTGATAACTTGCTAAGGCCGGCTTTGATCTTACAATCCTCCTGCCTCAGCCTCTTGAGCTAGTGGGATTAAAGGCCTCACTATATAACTTACTTTTTGTCTAGGATGATTAGAAAATTATTCTTCTTCATCTATGAAATATAAATACTTCAACAGAATATATTTAGCTACACGTCTCTCTTTGTTATTGTGGGCTGGATATAGTTAGGTCTTGTCATCTGCATATTTAGATTATTTTTAGCTCATAAGAATTTTCTTCATATGCCTTTGATTCTGTTTCTCTCCTAAATACTCTGATTTCTCTACAAAAACCTCGTAACAACACTGAATTTTCTAAGCTACCATAACCTTTTTCTCATTCATTTAACTTCTTTATTTCCTATGCTCTGGGGGCAAATATCTTAAGTTTGTTCTCTATAGCAATGATTATTTCCACAATATCAGTTCTATTTCTTTCTTCACCAATGGAGACTTTAATCATACAAAAACAATTTTAGTTTTCCTAGTATTTTTCCTTTTCTCACATGGTACCATGTTCATTGAAGACATTATCTTTTGGGTTCATTTTAAGTCCTTTTTTCTGAATAAACAAATTATTTTCTCTGAAATTTTCTTCTAGTTCTTCACTGTTAAAGATATATTTTTCTGGATTTTGACAATGTACCCTTTTATTGTTTGGTATTTTCTCACCAAAGCATATTGATGTTTTTTTTTTTTTTTTGGTTTTTTGTTTGTTTGTTTTTGGTACTGAAGATTGAACCCAGGGGTTGCTTTATCTCTGAGCAATATCCCCAGACCTCACTAAGTTGCATGGGCTGGCCTCTGCCTTTCAAGTCACTGGAAATATAGTGATATGCCATCATGCCTGGTATTGTTTTCTTTTTACCTTATCCAGATTTATGGTTTGGGGTCAGAAAAGTATATGGTATTCCCTTAGCTACATAAGTCAAGTACATAACACAGAATGAGAATATGACTACACAACTGGCAGAACTGATCTGAACTCTTGTCTGACCACTTAGTAGCTTTGCACAAGTCACTTGACTTGTGCAAAGCTACTACAATTTTTGAAGACAAAAATTGTAATAGTAATGTCTATCATTTATTGAGTGTTTATTACATAACAGTCTCTGCACTAAGTGCTTCAAATTCTAATTCAGCTCAAAATCCAGATTTGCCCCTTTCTTATTAATGACTTTGAATAAATGATTAAATTCTAACTTCCTAATAATATTGATATCATAGATTTGAGATGAAGACTTAATAAGAAAGTACATTAAAGTGTTTATGATTCAATAAATGATTATTGATCATGGCAGTAATGTAATCCTATGATGAGTCACGGTTGATAACACAGCTCCTAACAAATTCTAATGATTGACTGTCCTTTATTAATGAGATCCCACTATAAAGAGGTGGGCTCTTCTCTTCACCCCACCACTTAAATAAGTAAGATTCTACCATGATTATGCATGAAAACACTAACCTTCAAGCTAGTGTTTCAAATGGACCTTGTCTACCAGGGTAAGGTGTCAGAGTATAAATTAAGGAGGCTGTGTCTGGAGGAATTACATTAGGGCACAGAACCAGCTGCTAGCCTTCCTGCACTCCTCCTCACCCTGTCCCCATTTTCCATCTCCTAATCCTGTTGTTCTCTGGCCTTGAAGCCTTTTAAAATTGAAACCGAAATCTTGTACCTAGAAGAGGACAGTAGAGTAGAATCAAACCTATCTGTTTACACTTTCACAGGGAACTAACCCCTGTCTCTCTTTCATGAGACAGAAGATGAGGAAAACACCAATTTTTAAATTCTATCTAAATATACTGGCTATATGGTTTCAAGATAAACCTCCAAGACTATAGCAAAAGGTTATCCTCAGTCCAGGTCTACTGTGATCAGAAACATTTTTAAAACCTTTTTAAATATTTTACATATCTTCATGGAAATTTAAGTTGAAAAAGTTGTTAGAAACTAAATTGTGGTTAGGCCCAAAATGTGAACTTTATATTTGATAGCTAAGAATAATTATTTTGCTATATACCTAAAAAGACCTAACTTTAGGTCTTACTATTCTTTTGTTTTGGTTTGACCCATAGTCTCACTACTCTTAATCAAAATTATTAGCTCGCCTTTTTTTTTTTTTTAAGAATTGGAAAAAATTTCTAAAATTTATAAGAAAATATAAGACTTTAGAAAACAGCTTTCAAAACTTATGAGGTTATAATTATCAAGAAGACACTTCAGTATTAACAAAAGAGATATATAAAGACATGGACTAGGAATAGGCAGATGTATGTGGCTACTGATATTTGCTAAAAGTAGTTCAGCAATTCTATGAAGAAAAAAAAAAGCCTTTGCAACAAATGGTACAAGATCGGCTGGATATCTGCATGAAAAAAATAAAGTGAACATCAACCCTTACTTCACACACCATGTGGTACATCCATATGATGAAATATTACTCAACCATAGAAAGGAATAAACTGTTGATACAAAGCATCCACATGAATCAATTTCAAAGTAATTAAGCTGAACTAAAGAAGCCAGGCAGAAATGAATATATGATGTGATCCCACTTATATAAAATTAATCTATAGTGATAGAAAGTAGATCAGTAGTCATCTGAAGATGGGGGTAGAAAAAGGGATGGAATCCAAAGCAGTCAGAGAAAACTTAGGGATTGGTGGAAAAGTCATCTTGATGGTAGTGATAGTTTTATGGGTATACACATGTCAAAACTTGTATATGCAATTTATTGCATACAATTATACATCAGTAAAGTCAATTTTTTTTTCATCTCCTTCAGCAAATGGTGTATAATGGTCGCGAAATGCTCAGAAAGTGGTAATATTTCCACATCATGAAAAGAATCACAACTGAATCAGCAACATTAAGTGTAATCGGGAAAATTCTGAAATTAACTACTCTCTGTATCTTTTGCACCTTCAAGAAAGTTATGTAACTAGGTTGCTCATTCATGACCGTGTAAACTCTAGCAATGCTACAGTGCACTACTTATGGATTAGTAAACAAAAGCACAAAACTAGCAAACAAGACTTCTCTGTAATTCATCAGATTGGGAGAAAAGAAACCAGATCTGCTTGAGCCTGGATTCTAAATGAGAAAATATATTAGAACACTACAATTCTCTATCAGATCCCCCACACAAACATCATCATCAGATCACACTGCACAAGATTAGGAGTTTATAAAAGTCTCCTAAGTTTTCCTATGTGGGCTGCAGTTTGCGTACAGAACAGAAGAAGATCGCTGTAACTATCTCCACAGAAGTATCTGCGTTCTCTGGCCTGGCCCAGGTTCTGAGTATGAAACTGTTTCCTGTACTACACAAATAGGTTATTTATTTAGTCTATTACTGGTCTAAGCCTCCACTTCATAAATCTTGAACACTGCTGAGTATTGTCTCCAACCAGGCATTAGATGCCATAGATGTTAGGTTTATAAAAAGAATAAAACCCTCACCCTAAGGTGTTAAGAATTCACTCAGGGGAAAAGACATATAAATAGTGATGAAGTACTGCACTAAGTGCTAATGTCATAAAACTGAAGTGTAGAGAGAGCCTGAAGACATGTCACCATGGCAAGAGGGCTCAGGTATTTTAGATGGAAATTACATGAGCAGAGAAGGCACAAGGCGAAGGTTAAGGCCAAATACATGGTCCATGGGTATGCTCAATGACATCACAATGATAACAAGTTAGTATTAAACTAGAGTGGGGACCTTGAACACATATTAGGAGAAAATGAAATAATCAGAATTGCACTTAATAGAGATCACTACAGATCTGTAATGGTATATCAAAGAGAGAATTCAGTAATCTTTGACTGAAGGCAAAAATAGCAGCTATGGAGATTAGGATGTTATTAAAATGACCTAGGTGAGCTAATTAAAGGGACATAGTGTAAATGTTTGCTTGAAAAATAATTGTACAGCAAGTTTCAGCACCAATTATCTTCTTTTAAAAATATTTTACCTTCCTCTTTTTAATTATGAACAACCACATCAGTGACCTGAGATTCTGTATTCATTCATTCTTCTGCTCCGCTGTCTACATGTTTTCTCTCAAAAGCTCAAAGGTACTCCTTTCTTCCCCTATCAACATATGGAAGGTAACACAATTCACCTGGGTCATACCTGGACTCCACTAGGACATATTAAGCATAAAATAGAAGAATGTTTTATTATATCATATCGCAACAAAAATGATCATTTTCTTTTCCTTCCTTATTTAGAAGATACTGTTCTGCTTAGAAAGTTCAATTCAGAAAACAACAGTATAAATGTCAATTTTTAAACTAAATATTCACTGAATTTAAAACACATACACACATACACACATACACACACACACCACAAAATAAATAATGGAGCCTGCACCTTACAACTCAGCATACCACTGTTTATTTCATGTCATTAACAAGTGCATGTGATGATTTTAATGATGAAAATATCAAGTCTGAAAGTTGAATGGCTTTCCTGTCCTCCTCCTGAATACTGCAGGGACATGGACATGCTCAAGACATAGAGTGTGGAGTAGGGAGGGGACTCTCTAGTGGGACCAAGAACTTGAAGATGGTTCAGCAACACAATCATTAAAACAGGAGTTTGACCCTAGTTTTATTGTATAAAATAAAATTGGAAAAGGTCAAGGTCCCTGAAGAGCAGCACTTAAGTCAATAATACTTGCAATGACTTCAAAAACCAAAACCTGCCAAATTCTTCTGTTCTTCTACATCAATGACATTAAGCAAAACCTACTACGAATTTTTTTTAAGTTGGTAAGAGTAAAATTACCACACAAAAGTGCTTAAATTATTTGACATGGTGATGCCCTTAGAGTTACATAAAAAGAAAAGGGAAGAGGGCTGGGGATGTGGCTCAAGCGGTAGCGCCTGTCATGCGTACGGCCCGGGTTCAATCCTCAGCACCACATACAAACAAAGATGTTGTGTCCACCAAAAACTAAAAAATAAATATTAAAATTCTCTCTCTCTCACTCTCTCTTTTAAAAAAAAGAAAAAGGAAGAGTTTCATGGATTTGCTTAGTATCTTTAAATCCCATTCTTCAATGCTGAGGTTAAAAAAAAAATTTAAAGCTCAGGTAGCTAGTTACATATCTAAATAATATTTTCAACTGCTTGCAATGTATTATTATAATGTTGATCCCTCTTTCTAATAATTCAAGTGGGGGGGTGGTATACAACTGCCTTGTACAGGAGAATGAGTTTAGCAGGCTAAACCTCTGCTGAGGCCAGTGACATTCACTGTTCTGGAGAAAGTCCACCATATTTATGATACAAGATTCTAGCTTTCCAACTGTGAGAAGGAAACTGATTTGCATTCTTAATTTGTAGCTGTATGTTGTACTGAAAAAGCAGGTCTTGAAAATATGGGGGGAGAATTCAAATTGAGAGGAAACATTAAATGCAGACCCTCCTTATAAAAGGAATATGAACTACTTGGGTAAAAGAGCAATCACTAAAATATTGCCCAGAGGAGTAGATACAGACAAAACCTCGCTAAGGAGTATTCATGACTTTTCACATGGGGATTCTGACCCTTCCCATGGGGAATCTAGTCATGCAACAAAGAAAGAAAAATGTGTTACAGCAATATCTTTTAAAATTTAACAAATTACAATATATTTACATACAAGCCATCTTGGAAGTTTTCTGAAAGTAGGTGTGATATAAATTAATTGCTTACATCAATATATTAAAATTTCATTTGGGTGATGCATGCACATGCTTGTAATCTCAGCAAACTGGGAGGCTGAAGCAGGAGGATCACAAACTCTAGACCACCCTCAGCAACTAAGGGAAACCCTATCTGAAAATAAAAAGTAAAATAGGATGGTAGTGCATACCGTGGTACAGAGCACTTCAATTCCCAGTACTGAAAAAACATTTTTTTATTTTAAATTTGAACTCCATGTTACATTGTGACATCACTTAAGATACCACAAAACTTTAAAATGCAGTTATAAATTTAAGAAAAGCAAAACCTTGAATAACTAACTCTGGCTCATGAACTAGTTAGTCCTTCCATCATAGCACTGTGAAAGGACAGTTTGTTTTACTGTATTCAAATTGTACTATAACCAAGTACTATATCAAGTCATTCCCTAATCTATACAAATGCAGAGAACTTGACACTTGAGAAAATATAGCAGAGAGGGAAGATTGGGGCTGCTGAATTTCAGCAACTGCAATAATGAAATGGAGGAACGCTTCTTCACCAGTGATCTGACCCACATCCTCGGAAACCCTCAATTTAGCATTCTCCAAGCTCATCCCCACTGAGGCACAGGTCACTTATGATTCGCCTCCATCATCTCCTTTGTTGCTGTCTGCTGCCCCTTTTCCTGGTAGCTGTAGACACTGTGTCCACCCCCAGGGACTCGAGTATGCCACCCACACTGGTCTCTCTGGAGACGCAGACTTGGTCCTCTGGAACATCTCAACACAAAGGTTTCTCTTCAGAGCAGTGGGGGTTTTAAACATGTTCCATGCAAAAACAAGTCAAAATTTCTCATTTTATCAAGAGGCAATGTTCTACAAAGAATTATATTATTTGTCCAGGTTGGGGAAGCAGAGCAAGGGGAAGAGTACTAATCATGTATTAGAATTACTGACATGACTTTTTACCTATGCAAAAGTTCATTTTAACCTACATTTTCTGATAACTAATTAGGATCTTGCACAAGTCACTTAACCCCTTTGCCTTGTTTTTATAAGTGAGGAAGTTGAACTGGCAATCTATAAGCACTTACATCTGATATTTCCTTAAACAATGTTTCTGAGAATACTTCATATAAAAAATGATATTGATTATAGTAGTAATTTAGTCATCTAAAATTATCTGCGGGAGGTGACATGTGTAAACAAAGATTTACAATATAAGCAGTAAACATAATAGAAGCAGCGACATCTAGTCCTACACAGGGCTATCCAACAGATACACAGAACACTTTGGTTTTTGAGAGGTGGGATGGATTCAAGAGAACTTTCAAAGTGTTCAAAGTGAAGAAACAGGAAGAAAGAGGCTCCTGAGAATGCAACCATGAGCCAGTCTAATGGAAGGTATTTGGATAGATTCTGGTGGCTCCAAGGAAAGAAAGCCAAGTCTGAGAGAAAAATAAATAGATTTAACTTTGGAAATGTTAAATGTGAGTTACCCGTAAGACAACTAAGAAAACACGCCTGAAAAGTAGTTGGGAACACAGGTTCAACACATTAGGAGACAGATCTGTTCCAAAGATATTCATTTTGGGGAAAATACATATTTATACTTTTAAAAATCACAGGAGGTACTGAAGAAACATAGAGGATTAAAGAAGAATCTGGTTAAGAAAAAGAAAGAAGTCATCAGAAGCAACTAAAAAACCCCAAAGGTTTCTGGATTAACAGGGGAGGTACCATTTTCAAAAGCAAGGGGTAAGTTTTAAACAGAATATGGTCAACTAAATCAATAAATACTCAAGAATACAGAAGCCAGAACACAATGGAAGGAGTCACTGGACTCCATGTATAATGTGAATTTAAAGAGAATCATTCAATGGGGACTTAGAAGCCCAGCAGCAGGAGAAATCAAGTTGAAATTTCAGTGTTTCATGCCATTTCATGAAAGGAAGAGAGATGAGACACTGGTTGAAGGAGTTTGTTTGAATAAGGTTATCAACAGAAAAAGAGGTAAGTGGAGGCACTAAGAAGAGTAAAGTACAGACCGAAGTTTCAATGGGGACAGAAAAGTTGGTCGTTTTAGAAAGTAGGCCCAAGTGGAAACAATATTTATACAATGTTAATGCAAGGGTCTACAGATAGTTAAATGCCCGGGGAAAGTATCCTATAAAGATGCATTTGTACTCTTTCTCATGTCAATATCAAAAGCTATGTAACAAAAAGTCATTCTACTATTCCTTGATGCCTAAAGAAATGCAACAAAATTTACTATCTAAAAATTACAATTCTACTCCATCATGAGCTTGAAAACACCTGTGAGTTTATTGTTTGCTTTTGCCACCTTTTCAAAATCTCTAACTGTTCTAGACTAACCTCCTCAAATCTAGCCTATCACCTTATCTTGCCCTGTAACTTTACTATGCCATCTTAAGTCTTTAGAAAGTGCAGTATAAAAACTCAACACATTTGGTTCCACATGAAATGATACCTTCTACAGGAAGCCTTTTTGATCAACCCATCTGGAAAAAAAAAAGTGAGATAAAAAACTTCTCTTTTATCAAACACCTGCAATTTTCCAGATATATGCCCCTCTTTGCCCCTCACAGCTCGAGTGGATATGATGGATTGCACTGAATTTTGGAGAAGTTGGCTAACTTGCTCATTCTCCTCATGGCCACTGTAAAAGATGGGGCCGTGGTTCAGGGGAAAATGGAGTTCCAAAGTTCATACTCTTTCTATTCTACCACACTCCCTCCAAAGGTGGGAAACAAGTTTCATGACTATGAACTCCCATGACATTTGAATAGCAGCACTAAGTAATATTTATCTCCTTCATATAAATATAGTAGTGCATGTGTTTACAGACAAAAAAGCTTGGGAAGAGTGAGGTTCACATGTAACTCACTTTGAAAAAGATCTTTCACAACATCTAATCTAATGTCATGAATGTAACAGATGCTCAGCAAATATCTACTAAATGAAAAATTTACCTATGGACAGCTCTTTCTGAGTTGTTTATGGTTCGTGGTATGAGATGGTGTATATTTCCAGCTTCCCAAGGCAAATGTCTATTTCTGCTCCTAATTTTGAGTTGACTCAATCCATATGCTCATTGCCTGGAATGCAATATTTCATTCTAATTCTGAACTCAGTAACCAGGAGGCAATTAATATTAATTTGTTGTCTGGTAGAATAGGTGATTTAAGAAATAGAGGGAAATCTCTCAGGACCTTACAGGTTATATCTAAGTTTGGGGGGGGCTTTTTCTTCAAATTAAATATTATAAGTAATTAGGGTAGATCTACAGTAGAGGCTAGACATGATGCCATCTGCTATACAGACTAATCTTTGAAGAATGGGTTATATATAAGCACTCAGAACTTACCCTGCAAAAAATAAGTAGCTGAGGGCTATTATGTACCCTTCTGGCTTTTTAAGAATAATTTGTGAATAAAACCCTCCCTCATCATCTCCTCCTATCTTGGGAATCCTATCCTAAATTTGAACACTTAAGGATTTCATTGAATGTGATGTCTCCAAACAAGTAAAAAGATAAAGAAGAAAAATGTTTCTGCAACAAAATCTATTAAGAAAAAGCCCTTTGATTTTTTGATTGGCACAGACTTCATTCTTAAATTACTTAAAAGCTTTACTTACAAAGTCAAGTCTTAACCGCTGTTTACCAATCCTTTCAATGTCTTTCTATTTACACTTTTTATGAATAGAAAGCCTGTTTATAGTTTGTTGTGTATTGTCTAGTGCCAAAGTTTAAAATTACTTCTCAGTATCATTAAATAGTACATTTTCTCCCATTTAAAAAAAAAAAACTTGATTCTGATAGATATAATAAATGAGGACATGAAAAGAAATAGACATGAACTCATTAAGAAGTTAATTGGATATGATTCTTGAAAATTAGTGTATACCTCCTTTTTTCTTAAAACTTGAAACACAATATTCTAAGATAAAACATGCTATATGAGGGATTACACAAATTTATCTGCCTTTGTATGCAAATAGCTAAGAAAAATGTTGTATTATTTCAGTAACAATTAAAGTTCTAAGATTTGAAAACATAAAATGAAAAGTTAGGAAATATGGGTCCTAGTGATACCAATAGATGACAGCTACTACTGAGATGCTAAGCTAGTGTTTGTTCTCTCTCTCTCTCTCTCTCTCTCTCTCTCTCTCTCTCTCTCTCTCTCTTAACTTGGGATTGACCCAGGGGCACTTTACCACTGAGCCACATTCCCAGTTCTATTTATTTATTTATTTTTGAATTTTGAATGAGAGTCTTGTTAAGTTGCTTAAGCTGATCTTGAATTTAGGACCCTCCTGCCTCAGTCTCAGACTCCCCTCTCACTGGGATTACAGGCATTCACCACCATGCCTGCCTGAGCTGTTTCCTTAATAATTATTTAGTTGATTTTTTATGAGTTTCATGATGCCCTTCTGTAGGCTTCAATTTCAGTATCTATAAAATAAAGATGGGGAGAGACTGAGTTCAAAATTTTTATGATTTAAAAAATTTGTTAAGTTCAAGACAAAAATATTGTTATAGTTAATAGGATCCATCTTGTTTAATTTGTTCCGTTATTTACTTAGTCCTGTCCTTGTTCCAGAGAGTATATTTTAGATACACTCAATATGTGGCCTTAATGGCACTCAGAAATTTTACCAAACTACATGCAAATGCCAACACACAGAAAGCACATGTACCCTACAAAAAGGAAAAGTAATATATTAAATCCATGTCATCCCAGGTAAGAAAATTCTTGTTAATGAAACTTGAAGTACTTCAAAAATTTACATCATAAAATTTTCAAAAACTGCTTTAGGATTCAACATTTCTTTACTATATTACCAATCAAGAGAGAGTTCCCCACAAAACTATGGCCTTTCTAGTTTCATCTTGGAACTGACTTAGGCAAAAAATACAACCTCTATACCAACCATTTCAGCATTAAGCAAATTATCCAGTTTGGGAAATCTAGAAGATCACAGCCCAAGGAATGTTGAAACACAAAATAATAAAGCAAGTCAGAGCTAATTTTAAAAGATTACAACCCAATCAATCACACATTTCCTAAATGTAGCGGTGGAGTTTGAATTACTGAAAATAAAATTACATCTGAGTCCATGTTCCAAAGTTAAGAGTTTACCCTTGTTTAGTCCATGATAGTTGGGAGAGTACTCTTGTAGTTTTATTGTTTAGGAAGGATTAGCTTAATATTAAAAAATAAGTAAATGAATTCAGACATATAATTTCTGGCTCTGTTATAAGCACAGGGAGAAGTGCATCATTAAAAAGATGAAGTGGCCTAGTGCTTTTGAGCAAAATAACTATTCCATGTCCTTGGGTACCATCAGACTTCTAGAGTACTTTGGCTCTAAAAAGATAATGGTGCCCATGCTTGCCATCTAACAAAGAATAAAAACGAAGCATTAAGTCATAGATGGTTTAATGAAATACCATAAAGAGTATTTACTTGTTTTATAAATAACAAATACCAAAAATACTACTTAAATGATTTTAAAATTACAAATATCAATATTTCACCTCCCCAAAATGTATTGATTTTATTTGCTTGCACGAAAATACTAATTCCAATTGAGAAAACACAAGTTAAAACTAAAGGTCTATTGGGCTGGGGTTGTAGCCCAGTGGTAGAGCACTTGCTTGCCTTGCATGCATGAGGCCCTGGGTTCTATCCTCAGCACCATATAAAAATAAATAAATAAAAATAAAGACATTATGTCCAGCTACAACTAAAAAAAAATATAAAAAAAGACTAAAGTTCTATCGACAGAGATTCAAACTACAATACGAAGAACTTCAGGGTCACCCTTCAGAAGTTCTCAGCAAGGAATGAGCCTGCAAGTCAGACAGCCAGGTCTGCTGCTGAAGAAAAGCCAAAGGGGAGCAGGGCTATGTGTGGGTATACAGCTGCAAGCATTTGCACTCATAGGATGACTGAATGGGATTCCACCTTCATGTCAATAGTCAGGAACAGATTTCAAAGAGCCCATATCTCCAGAAGGACTTGGATTTTTGCTCTCTCTTCCCAAGCTGTTGGGAAATAAACACAGGAATAGATGGTAGCAATTTCCATGGGCTGCACATCTCCCAGCAGAAATCTACCAGGGATAAGAAAGTGTGGGTAATCAAGGTGATGTTTTTCAGAGGCTAACTTCTCTTTGCTATAACACTGAAAGCAGCAAAGTGATTTGTCTATTTCATTGCTTATGCAGTGGATTAAATTTTCCCCATAAATGGATTGTGCCTTCTCAAGACACTGAATCTCAACTTTGGAGATTTCACATTTCAGCCAAATTAGAAGATGAAAAAGAGCCTCCTAAAGATAAATTATGCTCCAAAACACCTAAGACGCTTATATGTATGAAAGGAGCTTTAAATACTAATAATTTAATCCCAACTGACTACAAAACAAAAACCTTAATAAGCTCTAAATTTTTTTCTACTTGAAATTAGAAAATAAAAATAATCTATATTCCTAGTGGCTTGATTTATTTCTAGGTACTACAAAACAAACTTGTTTTCATTGAAATTTCCTTAATAAGCTCTAGGTTAAGTTCACAATCTAATGATACTCAAAGCATGTCAAAATGATGGAATGCTTCTGAATGATCAAAGAAAATTCTAATTATGTTCTATTTAATTTTGGTTGTATGTGTATTTGACAGTTGCATAATATAGTTTTCAAAAGTTTTATTTCTTAGGAAAATTCAACATGGGAAAAAAATCAGAGGTGTTGTACCTTAATTATTTCTGTTTGCCATATTGCATAAAAACAGAAAAATTAAGAGATCTACATTGAATACAGCAAAGGAAAAATTTAACCAAGCTTCTGGACAAAGATTGAAAAACTAAATTTTGTCATTGCGTAACTATACAAAGGTTATTCATCCAGCTCAAGTAGAGAACATTTTTAGGTGCTCATAATTCCTTCTGTACATGTTCAAAATGCATTTCAACAATAACTGCTTTATTAATTTCAATCAAGCTGCCATTCAAATGCAAAGAACATATCCTTTGTTTGGTCTGGCTTATAATACTTATCAACTCTTTTTCTACCAAAGCTATTTCCCTCTCATTCTTTGTAAGATGAGTAAGGAGGCTTTTGAAAAATATTTAGATACAATTCACTTTCACTCAAAAAAAAATAGTCAACTAAAAAGAGAAATCTTTGAAAAATTAAGGGACATTTTAAGTTAATAAAATTTTCTCAACTTTGGAACATTTCTAACAATATAAACAATTTGCCTTTTTGGAAAAAAATAATTGAATAATCTTCCATTTACACAAAAAACAAAATAAATTTAACTGGTATTTACATTTAGAATTGTTCAGTTTTTTGTTATGTTTTGCTCTTAATGGCCAATTTGTGGATAAAGAAATATCAACTTAATATACCTTTTAAATATGTATTTAATTAGAATTTTTGTCTTTGAACTACATACCACTCTTGATATACATTATGATTTCGTCTAAAATAGTAAGTTAACTTTTACTTGGAACAAAAAAAAATGCCTTTCAAGTGAAAATAAAGAACAAAATAGAAGCAAGACTCAGAAAAAAAATAATTTTTTTTCGACTTTATATTTTTACTTGTATATCCATTTGCAGTATCTTTCTAATATCATTTAAGAGAATACTGATCTAATATGTTTTCGTGCAATTTTGGGATTCTTTAGATATTTGAATTTCATATTAGCCAAGTATTGTGACGTGGAAAATCAAATAATGAAGGATTAAAACTAAGTCTGCCTGAGGAAACAAACTTACATTTATGATTTTCTGTAATCTGTGTGGCTTATTTTTGAGAGAAGTGATAGATGAGATTATCTGAGGAGGTGGGAGGCAGGTGTGTAGACTGCTTTCCATTGTCTTGTGTTTTGTTTTGTTTTCATTAGTTTATTATTAAAGCATTTTTTTTTTACCAAAAGTTATAGGTGTGATTAAAATTCTTAAAATAGTGAAAAAAAAAACAGAAATCCTTCACTGCACTAGTTTTATATTATTTTCTCAGGAGAAAAAACACTGCCTATAAATGAAAAGCAAATGCTATATATTCCGATTTTAGAGCAACAAAAACCATGAAGATTGTCAAGTTATAAAAACCCATTTTCAGATCTGGAACAGCTTCTGAAAATAGAGGGTATTTGGCATACCTTGTACTAAAGGAAAAAATCCTACTTTCATTATTTCCTGATTCTAGGAACCCAATAAAAACCTTATGGAATAAAAATCCTTGCAAAAATTTTTTGGTGAAAACATAACCAACCACCACCACCAATAAAGTAATGAAAACTGATGAATATAATAAGCATAGAGAAAATTTTACTTTTTTTCCTGAGTATTAAAAAAAAAAAAGATTAAAAGGTTTTTTGGCTTTTCAAACAGTAATGATTTTTAGTACCTAAAAGGTACACAACTAAAATATACACATGTTCACTTTTAAAGAAATACGAACAAAAATTAAAACATTGGTGATTAGGTAAATACTCATGACGCCAATATAGAAGTATTTGCCATTGCAAAGGGCTTAAACACAATCACGTCTTGTCCCAATCATACCTGCCTGCCAGAATAAAATAGGCAGCTGACCAATTATGGGGTGTTTATCTATACAGTGGTACCTTTGTTCTCCAACAATGTCAGATTGCAAACGTCCTGGAACACATATTTACCTGGAGGATTCTTGGCAGGATCATTGTGGCTTGGACTTCCTGATTGTCCAGAATCTGTAAAGAAATCACAATGAAACTGAGTGTTTCCCAAGCCTTTTGATAGCAATATTTTATTCATCTAACCAGATGAATGTCTACACATATTTCTACATCAAAAGAAAAAAAATCATGTATTAATCCATAATATTCTTTGGATAGTGCAAGGCGTTTCTGAAACAAAAGATCTGGCTACAAAGCAACTAAAGATGTTTTGAAGGTTAGGCAAATATCAAGGTCAGTCAGTGGAAATATGAAATAAAGCAGATACATTCCCTTAAAAATGCAATCTGAGTATAATTAAACATGCTTTTTAAAACCCAAAAAATATGTTTTTATTCAAAGAGTAAAATACACAGAAATGAGAGCCTGCTTTTCCAGGATTTCACACGCATGTACACATATCCACTCCAATAATCCCCCAACCTACTGGAACTAGGCTCAGAGTTGTCTACATCCCATAATAGCAATCAATTTGCAAACACCAGGAAAAGCATAAATTACTAGGTAGAAACCAACATGCCTTTGTGGAGAGCAAATTATTGGATCAATTTAATTTCCATCTGTGATAGATGGACAGATTTTTCAGATAAGGAGGAAGAGATCGATGTAGTTTATCTGAATTCACTATTCCACATTATCCCTCATGGATGCTACAGAAAGGAACCTGGAGGATATACAACTGTTAGACAGCATGCCTTCCCTGGCTGATCTCACACTGAAGTGTTTTGCTCACCCTTTTGCCTCTGTGTCCCTAGAGCATTTATCTGTAGCATTTGCCCTGTGTTATTATACCTTACTTGCAGGTTGCTTTGTAATCTTCTTTCATTGGTTCTAGTATTTAACTTTCGTCTCCCCTACCAAATTGCATGCTCCTAAGCAGAGGCAAAGATTCTGCCTACTTCTTTTGTGTCTTTCTCAGTATGCTATTCGTGGCTGTGAGTGTACTAGGCTTGTAGTTCAGTAACAGAAGAATAGATGGCTCAAACTCAGCAGCCTTCCTTGCTTGCCTAGGAAAGGCAATCTCGAATTAGATAGTACATTTCACCAAAATATGATAGGTGGGGCACAGAAGACTGCTCTGTCATTGACTTCCATATAGTAACAAGTGTCTTCCCTGAAACCTTGTCATTATACTTAAGCCAAGAAAGGTATTTCATCTTGGTTAAGCTGAAATGTCAGATGCTGGGTTTTTTGTTTGTTTGTTTGTTTTGTTTTTCCTTTAATCAGGGTTACTCTGTTCCTCCAGGTAAGTGATTAGCACACTGCAACTGCTACTTCTACTATTAATGCAAGAACATCCTGCTGGTTCCTTCCCCAGTATCAAACTTGGTTATTTACTTCAGCCCATTGCTACATACCTGGTAGCTTAGATTTAAGCCTGGAAGCAGAATTTTACCCTTCATCCCATTTCCTTGTCTTTTAGCTTTTCCCATCCAAAACAGATTTTGTGAAATCTTAGCAAACATATTTAGTGATTTCCACATTGTCCTCCAACTAGTTCCTGATTTCAGGAAATGGAAGTATGGAAGTATGGAAATAAAGAATTGAAAAGAACCACTCTTGTATTCCATGCTCTGACTACAGTCTCCTTCAGACTGGTGCTCTTGAAAAATCTCACCTCTCATCTCCCATGAATTCTTCTATTAGTTTTTCTGGAATTGAGCTCCAGAGAGCAACCTTTCCTTTAAATATTAGACATCTTCCACGCTCAGAGTACAATCATTACATGAAAATAACAACCTATACTATTTTGCTACAATCTTGTCTATTTTTGCCCTGATTTCCTCTGATGGATTCCTTTCAGCATTTATACTACATTACAATTCAATTTTTCAAGTGATTCTAACATAGAGACGAGTTCTTAGCAATGCATTGCATACCCACTGACCAGACCCTCAACTGTTAATTTTTCTCTCTACAGCTACCTCACATTTATGAAAGTCTAGATATGCATAACTAGATATGACACAACATAAGGTACATTAAAATTGTTATCTTAGGCAAGCTGCAACAGCTGTCTTAATTCAGGAGTTGAGTACATGAGCTTTGTTATGTTCAGTTGTATCAATGACAAAGTGGCACCATATAACTTTCCCACTATCTGTGGCTAAAGTTTGGGTCCAGTAGAATAAAGAATGAAAGTCTCTTCCATTCCTAAGAAAGTATTCAGTTAACACAATGGCATCCCCTATTACCACAACATCCTATTTGGGATTTTTTTTTCTTTAAATTACTTTGTGTTCCCATTTCCAACTAAAGGCCAAATTCAATTGAACAAATAGACTTACAAAGAAAGGGAAGGGAAGGGAAGGGAGAAAAAGACCCACAAGTATTTGAGAGAAAACTGAGTGGACCCTAAATTTGAGTCACACATTGCTTTCTGTAACAATTCCACTTTCTAAAATGATCTGGTGTTTACTAAAGCGCAATGACAGGTTCTCTTTCATACTCCAAAGCCTGTGCCTCTCATAAAGCCAAATAGCATATATTGTGTCCCCAAAACACAGAAGAGGACCCCTATGCAAGTAAATACAGAATACTTAATTTTCAGACAGTAAATTCTGAAATTATTTAAAATCTACTGTTAACTCTTATGTCACCTTATATTGGTCACTTAATTCCAACTGCTGGAAAAGGAAGTAACCAGGGAGTCGCAGTTGGCAGAGAAACCAAAATGAACTGTTATTGTGGTTGACTTCAGAGAAGGAATTATTCAGACCACATCTAAAACCCTCCAATTCACAACCTAGGTCAAATTACTCTATACTCAAAGGTTTTATTTAACCACTTCCACCACTTTGCTCAAGTTTCCCCACCGTGTGTGTGTGTGTGTGCGCGCGCGCGCGCGTGCGTGCATGGGTGCGTTTAGCATGCTGGAGTGAATCCTGGCTCTGTTCCTCATAGTTGTGTGACCCTGTACAGAATTACAAAGATCTCTGATCTCTTGGAGCCTTGCATTCTAATCTTGAAAACTGCAATCCTACTGCCTACTTCAGATCACTGCAAAGATCACGACATATCATGCATCAAACCCTGGTCCACACCAGTCCTACATAATCAACAAATGAAAGACACTATTAAACATGAAGCCACATTTTAAAGAAGGATTAGAATTTTTAATGGACTAACTCTCAGGAAGAAGAAGAAAAAAGATATACAAATATTTGTGTCCAGTCCAGTGGTAGCATCTAAAAACGTCTGTGGATCTACTGAACATGGAGACATGTTTGCCCGCCTGGGATTGCTATGTAAGAGGGTTAGGCCCATGCTTCCCACCCCTGCTTCTCTGTTTCTTTCTCTCTCTCTCTCTGTCTTTCTTTTGGAGATGGGATTCACCATGTGGCCACCAACTTTTGGGCTCAAGTGACCCTCCTGCCTCAACCTCCTGAGTAGCAGGCACCAAAAGTGCACACCACAGCACTCTGTTCTCTTTATTGTTTACAAGTGTGAATTTAAACATGAAGTTATTCTTTTAGGAAAAGAAGACAATGAATGAAGAGAGTTCTAAAATTCAATCAACTCCTCCCTCTGCCAGGTTAAAGATTCTCCAAGAATCTGGAACTGTTCACACCCCTGAAAACTCTTATAACTTTTCTTCAGTCCTTTTTAAAAAGCAGTCAATCTTTTATGGCTATTCTAATGTCTTAGCTTTACCCAAGGAGTGCTTAGGCTTTCCTAATGAATCAGTTTTATGGAAAACCCTGGGATACCAAAATGACCTAAATGGCCAGGGTCATATGCATTTCCCCTCTCTGAGCCACCTGCTCAGACACACTGCTGTTTGAGTGGTCATGATGAAATCTTGAAATGACCCAAAGCCAAATGATCCTGCAGTTCCTGGGAACTTCACCTTCCCTCCCTTTACCAGTGCATTCTAAACCTGTTTCAGAATTGGGGGAAAAAAAAACTTTTAGCTATTCTCTCTACCTAAGCAGAAAATTAATTATAATTATTGTCATTGAACTCTATACACAACTTGATGTGTTTTAGAGAGGCTGATTCTAACTCAAATGTAGCTTAGATTCTCTCTGCTAAACAAAGAAAATCCTAATGTTTTCCAATTAGCCTGGCAGAAGTCAAAAAAGATAATATAATAAATATAAGATAATGGTGTATAAGTAATGGTGTATAAAATGTTACTAAACACTAACTTTCTGGTGTGAATAAAATGCAACTCTCTGAGGTGAGTAGATCATCAAAATTGGAAAATATTTCATTAATGTAGATATCAATTAAAAGAGAAATCATGAGATTTATGGAGCACTGTCTATATCCAAATGTTTAGTACTGTGTGACACACACTCCTTTTTTCCATTGTGTTTATAATTTTCCTTTGGTTTATAATAATGGTCTTTTGAAGTACTGTTTTATAAAATAATATAGATCATATGCCTTCTAGAAGTTTAAAAATGACCCATTGAGATAGGAATGTACAAATTAGAAAATCCTAGGGAAAGGTAGATCAGTGGGTACTAGGTTATGGTAAGATAGGAGTAGGAAGCCCTGGTATGCTATTGCTCAATAGGATTATTATAGACATCAATAGTGTTCTATATATGTCAGAAAGCTAGAAGAAACTGTTTTGAATGTTTTCAACAGAAAGAAATGATACATGTTTGAGAAAGTCAACCTGATTAAAACATTATAAAAGATATATCTATATTGAGATATCACATGGTGCCCCATAAATATGTATAATTTATTATTTGTTTATAAGTTAACAAGTAATTTAAATTGAAAAAAACAAAAACACTGTGATACAAAGGAGTATATATCCAGAAGAAAAAATTGACTCTTCTTGGTAAGGGTGGGCAAGAATACATCATAAAAGATATCAGATGGAAGTCACCCTAGAAGTGAGGTCTTGAAAAATAACATGATCTCCCAACCTAGTACATATTTCACTCTGCTACCAAGGCAATGTTTATAAAACCCCAAACTGATTAGGCTAAATCCCTGCTTAAAAAAAAAAACAAAAAAACACTTCACATGGATTCCAAACACCCACAGAAAGAACTCCAGTTTTTTTAACGTGTCACTAAAGGTAACTTGATCTGGCCCCACCAACCCGAGTCACACTTTAGCCTTCAGAACCCTTGAGTGTACCAACACTCATGCCTCAGGGTCTTGCACAGAATGCCTCTAACTGCTTTTTTTCCCCTCCCTTAAGTCTTCATATGAAGGTCATCCCTTTTTTGGCTTCTGAACTCCATAACGGCAGAGATACTGCGCTATTTAGTCTTTTAGCCTTAAGTTTGGGGATAAGGCCTTGTCACATTTGGTAAAGCCAAATAAAAACAACTGGTCTGTAAACTACAGATATATGCACAAAGAAGAAAGACTAGGTATGCCACTCAGCACAAAAACAACATTAGAAGTCATACAGATAAACCTTTTGTGGTAAGGAAAAGGAACAGATGCGCGCTTCCCAGGCCTGAGTGTTCCGGGCTAATGTAAGGGCTGGTACTGCTTCCCTTCTTCCCAATGTATATTTAAATAATGAAAAAAAAAAGAAATGAAGAATGAAATTGGAGTGAGGGCATGAGATAAACTATTCTGCATCAGGGATCAATTTTTGCTCTCCTGCAGAGTAAGGAGGTGTTTACTGGGGTATCAGGAAGAAGGTCCCCAATTTGCACAGAGGCAGCCAAGAAGTTTTAATGACCTACATTATATAGACTACTTTTCTATTCCTGAGTGAAACTTATCACAGGGGCTCATTTTATTCTCTGACACCATGACTTGAGTACCAACAGGAAAACCAAATTTGAGAAACACGATTTTAATTTACAATTATTTGGGTGCAAAAAAGGGACTGAACAAGGCAAATTGTCAAGTCCCTTCTAACTCTAAAATTATATGATTCTAGAACAATATAGCTTTTATATCAAGGGATATCAGAAGAGTAAATGAAACCCAACCGGTAACCTGTTAACCTACAGATAGCCTCTTGCTAGAATTAAAATTAGTCATCATGTCATAAAGAGCCCTTTGTCATATTCCTTTGCCTTAAGCAGGTGAAGAAATAGCCCATTGTCAACTAAAGAATACCAGGAGATTTTTTTTAAGGGTTAGAACAGTCTGCTTCTTTCTCTCTAAAACATTATTAATTGCTAACATACTAGAATTGTATATTTGTGCAAATTCAATACATAGCATGCCAAAAAGAATCACTTAAGAAAGAAAAGTCAAGATATAAAAAGCAAAAACTTGAAGGATGGGATACAAATGCACGCACTTTATACTAGGGAAACAGAAAAGACAAAAACATGTACTGTTTAAAGATGGGGAGAGAATGCTTCTCCTTGGGCAGGTCTTCCTCCTTCACCCCGCACCCTCCTCCCCACAGCACTGTGTCTTGCTCTTGGCAGTTCCCTGAGTGTCAGGACTGATTTCCCTGGGATTTCTAGTGAGTGAGCTTTATATAATCACAATTACTATTACATAATTTGCCATGTTTTTTCCTTTCCAATACAGTGACAACACTATTTCAGTTTTAATGAAGAGCTGGTTTATCAACTGGGGTGACACAAAATTATAGTTTTACAGTATTTATTTTAAATGTTTATTAAAATAACACAAAGATACATGGGAAAACCAGGTAAGTGCCCTCTTGTCTTTCATTAAGTGTGTGGGAAATGCTCACTGATTCTTTCCCCTTATCTCCCTGTCTCCCTCCTGCTTCTCTCTACTCTTGTCTCTTATTGGGAGTTCATGTCATTGCAAAACTTGATTAACAATCTATATGTGGGAAGCATGAACTTTATTACTTGTTAATGGAGTCCTTGACATGTTTTTGCTGCATTTGTATCCCCTCCCTTAAGCTCAATTGTGAGCAAGAAGAGAAATCAAACTTCTTTAAATACTCTTGGCAGAACCCATATTTGGGAAATATGGCTTTCCACATATTTTGAATGATGCCTTTCAATCTATTTTACTTCATGTCTGAAGGCTTGTACCTTCAGTTACCCTTTCTATTGGTTAACAATGACTTTTAAATATATGATTTAGCAAAACTCAGTTTTAAAATAACTTATTCTGTTGAGAATCCTTACAGATAAAGCAATTTCATTAACCAAAGGAAAATATAGAACAAAAGAGTCAATATGTAATATATCCTATTCCTTATCCATATATATTCCACTAGTTCCATTATTAAACTTTCTTTAAAGAGTCACTTTTGCTTTACAGGAAGATTAGATTCCAAATTTCATATCCCAAGGATTAAAATAAGGATTTGTTTGGGCTCAAGACTGAAATTTGCCCATGGGGAATTAATTAAAAAATAAAAAATTTTAAAAAAGACTACTGAAATTTAAGGGAAAAAAATGACAAATGGGTATGAGAGCCAATTATGCCCACAACAGGGGACTACTGACCAGAGCAAACAGGAATACACCTGAGGAAAAGTGTCACCCTGCTGACATCCAAGAGCAGAGAGTTGCAGTACTTCATCAACTAGCACCAAGACCAACAAATGAAGTCTAGGATGGTTGAATCTGAGCTTCCTGCCCTAAGACTAAGTCAATGACCATTTACTGATCCAGGGATTGAGTGAACCAAAGGTCAAAATCAGGATCACCTACACTTCTTGCTTGCATCGCTTTTAACCTATAGAATACAAAGACACCACGCTGGTCATTGTCAAGATTGCTAACTTTCTACAGTGTGTTTTCAATTAAGTAAATAAAATGTGGTAATTAAATCAAGATTGCATAATATGTTTTTGATTTGTAATCTCATTTAAATTAATTAACTGACTCAATTCTTGTTTAGCTTTTAAACTGGCCTAGTTAGGGAAAGAGTCCCTGGGAGCAAATCCAGTTTTCTATCTTTAAAAACAAGGCAAAGCAATCTGGCATACTTAAAAAAAATTAAATGCACCAGCATAATATAAATATAGAGGCAAGGGTGTTAAAGTAGGGGAGGGAGGAGTTTTATGGCATGATTTTGACTAAAAAAATAGTTCTCACACTAGAGAGAAATAAACTAAAACATTATTTATTCAAAACATTTCTTTTCCAATTTTATAAAGATTGCATGTTTGTTGGAAGCAAAACATTTCCAGCTGTATTTTAAGTTTCTGAAGATAGTTGTAAGATTTATAATCTTTCATGAATGCTGCCCATATCTCATAATATTAGATGAACACGCCACTGCGTACTTTAAGGAACGATTTGCCAATGCAGTTTGCCACATGAAAATAATGAAGTCCTTTCCAAAACCTGGCCAGATCCAGTAGGAAAAGATGAGATGATTGTTCTGTCTTTTCCATCTGGGAGACATTTTGAATTTCAACTATAACTATGTAATATACTTTCCCCCGACCCTTGGAAACCAAGAAACCTGCATTTTATAGCAATGTATGTAGTGCAAAGCAAAAGTTGGTGAGACAGGAATCTTGAAATGAAAACCAGAATGTCATCAGATTCAAAAACATAATTATGGGAGGAAACTGAAAAATCAATGCAGAATTTCAACATAAATGAAAGGCAATGTTTATGATCCTATTAGTCCTAATGCTTCTCTTAAGAAGAAAGAATGGAAAAATAAATGCTGTTTTACCTCCAAAGTCCTCAACAGCTATTTTAACACCATTTAGCACACTGACCCATGTAGCTGCTTTGTTTTGTCCCACACACTCCTGTGCACACATGGCCCTTCTATGCTATGTCATTTCATGTATTTTCCCCAAACTTAATATAATACTATATATGTAGGTTAAACCCAGATACTTTCTAATACTTCATTCTAATACTTTCTAATACTTCATTCGCCATCTTTACTTCTCAAGAGCAGGGTATGTTCTCTCCAAACTGACTGGAGAGTCTGAGCTCCTGGGTCCCATTCATTAACTACCAGCCTCTTATCCTAAGGAAACTCTTTGATGACTGAGTCTGTTTTTCTCTTGCCCAGTTACTTAAAACTGGATAAGAAAAAAGGTAAAGTTTTAGTCTTAATCATTTCCAAATGGATTAGAAATAAAAGAGGGAAAAAACTTCATATGGCAGTGAAAATATGGACAAGTATTTGTAGAGAAAGTCTATAATATATTTTTAAAATACATTTTTTTAGTTCCCGCCCCCCCAAAAAAAGCCTACCTCATTAGTCCTCCTCTATTTTCACTCTGAACAGCCCCTTGCAAACACCAACAACATAGGTAGCTAAAGGACTGATTAGTGTCCAAATCCCCTGCTACATTTTTAAATCCATGGGGTCAACATTTATGTTAGTTTTATTCATTACTTGGTAGAATTTTGGCATATAGTCAATGTTCAATTTCTACCATAACCACCATTTTACAGTGAACAGCATGATGAATGATAAAACATTTTTTATTCCTCCCATTATAAATAAAAGGCCAGTGATAATAATCATAACTTTGAGTTGTTTGGTTATCTGCATATTCTAATTTTAAGTGTCTGTAACCTCTCTATAAACACAAATGCAGCAGTTGATTCAGTTAATGACCAAAAAAGTCACATTCTTATTTTTTTTTTCCTTTCAATATTTATTACAGCGTAGAAATGTGTTTCTGAAAAGATATATTTATTTGGTTTTTTTACTGGAACACAGATTTCTCCTTTCAGTTAGCTAAAAAGATACTTTGCCAAGTAGTTAAAACGTTTATGTTTAAATCATTAGATGAGCTTAGAGAAAGGAAACTGGATGGGAAACTCTATCTTATATTAGTTAACTAGTCTTTGCTTTATTCTGAAATCATGGCTCTTCAGTCATTGATGATATTATTCATATAAAAATAAATGTATATACTTAATCCAAAGGTGCATGAACTGCACTGAATAATAAAGTGGCACTACAAACAGCATACTTTCTATGAAGGGAAAATAGATTTGTATGTCAGACACTCATGATTGTTTCTTTTTATACAATACCTTTATCATAATATTGGAGGAGAAAAACCAGAGAAGTCACTTGATGAAACAGGAAGCTTGCTGATGTGGCAGATAATGATATTAAATGTTCCAACAGTTCCTTGATAAGTCCTTCAAAGAACGTCTGTCCCCATGTTTTCAGGGCAAAAGCCAATTTACCAGGAATAAAACTACTGGAATAATACATCATTGAGCTAACATTTTTGAAAGGGATAAAATGAGGAAACAAATGAGAAGTTTTAATTTTGCAAATTAAAACTCTGCATAAGAGGAAAGTAACTCAATTATATTGATAAAATACTAACAAAACATAGCTAACCCGATTTTTTTCATTTTTTTACAGGGAAAGTCAAGATTATTTTACTAAAAGGAATAATGTTTGAAAGAACTCTGAAAAGTTTACAACCTGACAGATACAAAAATTATGGGGGGACAATATTTTTTTGCATGGACACTTTAGGAGAAAGGTTTAAAATATAAATAATTCTAACCAAGAATATTAAAGTGTCTCCTACAGCCCACCATGGAATCCACTACTCCTTACTATGGTTATTTGGGAAATGAGAAAAAAAATAATGATGAGAGGCATGTCCACTGACTATGACCATTAAAAAAAAAAGGGAACGGAAAGCATAATGATGCAGAGCTGTGTACCATGTGCTCAAAATTCCTCCCATTGTGTCATGTTACTCATTTTATCTTTAAGAGAGATTCAAATCGACTCCTTATGATTCAAAAATCTCTATGCTAAATCCAAAAAGAATGAAAAAGAGCAAGTTTCTGCATAATGTCCCATCCATATGTCTTAACCCTGAATGGTATCAAACCTATGTAATCTTACACATCAAATGCCTTCCAGATGTGACAAAATTTTAACAGAGACCAACTTCAAGCTTTTTACTACAGACTCATCTCCCATGATCCCATAAAGATTATTTTCATTGCACATAACATTACGTGTGGCTAATGTTCATTTTTCCAAATTGATTATTATGCTGTCCTTTCAAAACTCATATTGCCTTCCAGTCAAAAAATAAACTATGCTGCACACCAACCTTCAATAAAATCACAAAAGAACCAAGAAACCACATCATTATTTTCAAGTTGTAGACAGTGCTTAATTTCAAGGGCAGTTGGACTTTTGCCTCTTGCTACCTCTAAAAGATGGAAATGAGAATAAGGAGGTTCTCCATAATTCTTTATCAGAGGTTAGTTGCCACAGGAACAATTTGAACCTATCAATTGTTGGTTTGGATTTTAAATTTTGGTTCTAATTAAAGAAAATCCGATTTTTCTTGACATTTAAAGCATATTAAAGTCTGAAAATTAATGAAGATCATTCAAGAATTTTCAAAAAGATCAAATAATCATGCTATAATGAAAAGATGAAAAGCCATAAACTAGATTTTCAGGTAGAATTTAAAACAAATCAGTAACATAATATGCAATATCAGTAGGAAACAATGGTATGATAAGACTTACGAATGATACCATACAAACTGGATCCTTGCCTCAAATGAATGTTTTCCCTCTACTGCTTCCTTGAAATGAGAATTTCTTTTCTTTTGGGGGTTGGGGTGGGATTGGGTACTGAGGATTGAATGCAGGGGCAGTCAACCTCTGAGCCACATCCCCGCCAGTATTTTGTTATACATTTAAAAATAGGGACTCACTGAGTGCTCAGCACCTAGCCATTGCTGAGGATGGTTTTGAATACACAATCCTCCAATCTCAGCCTCCTGAGCCGCTGGGATTACAGGCATGCACCACTACCCACCACTCAAAATAAGGATTTCTATGGAATGGTAACTTGTCCTCGATCCATCTCTCACTCGTTCCTGAAGAATACCTTTTCCAGTCCTGTTAACAACAGACTTCAAGACCAAGTCCAACCATCAGGAGTGTGAAAATTTGAATAAAAGATAAAGGAAGATATTTCTCTTCTCCTCTATGCTTCAGCAGGTGTCTTCAAACTGTCAACTAATTCTCCACTGGACAAGTTCCTCCCTGTGAGGTTCACACTCCCTTTGGGCAGCTCCAGGTCAAGGGCTATAGTAACAACACCTGTTCTCTTGACCCTTACAGCCTACTTGTGGTGGTTGACTCCTATGGATGCTGAGGCTGGGTTGCCTTACTGTTCATTTGGCTCTTGGGTTCTTCTAAGATCACTGTAACTGGTCCTTCCCGCAAAATTCTTCTATTGAACTACCTGGCAGAAGTTTTACTTTTCATGACTTTGACGGATATGTTTTTTTGAAGTTTGACGTATTTACCACTCCAAAATAAATGTCACATAATAGAGTTAAATAATATTATACAGATGAACTATGATAACATTTAGAATATTAACACTTTCAACGATTTATGATTGCCTTTAAAAGGTAAGATAGCACTGCTACCATTCAGTCCTAAGTATGAAATCACTTATCCCAAAGCATGATATTGTTACATGAAGATAAAAATTTTTTTAAAAAATTAGATTTTCAATGCTAAGCTCAAAATACAGTCTTCTAGAAGATTTTCTGATAACCCCAATAATACCCATCCAGATATACCATTTCTTCTTTGGATTACCTCATATCTAAGATTTTTCACATATCCAAGAATTTTCCAAAAAATCAAATAACCATGCTATAATGAAAAATTCCTTCTATTGAAATACCTGGCAGAAGTTTTCCTGTCTGTGTTTTCCCTACACATATGATATATACTCCTTGTCTGAAGCAAGTATGAGTTTGACTGCTTTTATAGAATGTTATGTGTTTACTCAGACCTCATGACACAAAAAACTTTAAAATTCTCATCAATTGTCTGAGTATCTGTCTCATGTGGAGATACCCAAGTGGTTATCTTAAATATACAGCAAAATACATCACATAAGAAATGCTTACTTCAAAGGAGAAATCACCATTTTCTCTAAGAAGTAGTTCACAAGACCTCACTTGACATCCATCAGTTTCACATAAGAAAAATGATAAAATAAGAAGAAACAAAAGCATTTTCTTCTACCAGAATTGTATAGTCACTGATGCTTTACTAGAATACAAATAAAAACTGACATATAAATATTGATGTTTGTATATAGAGGTAAGTATACAAATTCACTGTAAGGAAAATTTACCATCACAAATGCAAATAGTACCCACGCACTCAGTGTTTTAAACTGTGCTAAATAATAGCCCTGCTAGAGGGAAGTGACATAACAGAAAACACATCCCATTAGTTCACGTGTTGCCAGCTTTTTCTGACAAAACTCTTTAATAGGATGCTGCTGGTGTCTGGTGTGCACACTAAGCCACCAGCACTACTCGATACTCCTATGTCCTGTATTTTCTCTCTCTCGATTATTTTGAACCTCCCCCCCCACCAATTTTATCACTGTCAAATTTGAAACAGTTTGTGATAGTTACCACCAAATATCATGTGGAGATTATATCAAACTGAAAATTGGTGTCTACTGAATTTCATAAACCTGATTCTGAACTCTAATCAACCTCCATCATATAACACAAAATTTGCAATTTTATTTAAATAAATATTTATTGAAAAAAGAAAATGGAGTCCAAATAGGCATGAAGTGAGTCTAGCAATAGCTTATACTTTTAGTGTTTCCTGCCTCCTTTTCTTTTTTCCCAATGAGAAAATCATAGTGTGACATAAACTAAGAGAAAACCTCCAAAGTATGAAAATAGATACACTGCAAAGACATTAAAAACCATAGGAATAATGCTGAGACCACAAGATGGAAACAACCCTGGGCGTTCTCTGGTAGTGAGGGTGGGGCACAGGAAGCCCAAAGCCAGGAAGAAAAGTGAATCTCATTTTTAACAAGGTTTTCATCAGATACCTAATATTTGAAACTTAAACCTTCAATGAAAAAGATGATAGGAAGAAATAAAAGATTATCCCAGTTCTTCCAATGCACTCTATATGTGTATTTTGTTATTTCAGGACCATGCCACAGAAATGAATGTTGCAGTTTAAACTGAGACGAGAGATTTAATTGTTTACAATATACCATGCAGATAACTGAAACTATGACACATGTCACTGAACCAGAAAGAGATTTAAAGAAGCATCTTAGAAATAAGCTAATAGAGCAAAGAATAGCAACCTCCACCTTCAGACAACATATTAGAGGATTTTGTTAAAAGTTAATTAGCACAAAATCTCCACTTACATATGTCACAACAGATAAAACTGGAGAATAGTGAGATTAAAACAGTGTACATGCAAGTGAATTTTTTTTTTTTGGCAGGGAAGTACTGGGAATTGAACTTTGGGGCACTTAACCCTGAGCCACATCCCCAGCCCTACTTTGTATTTTATTTAGAGACAGGGTCTCACTGAGTTGCTTAGCACCTCAACGATGTTGCTAAGGCTGGCTTTGAACTTGCAATCCTCCTGCTCAGCCTCCTAAGTCACTGAGATTACAGGTGTTCACCACTGCACCGGGCTGATTTTTTAATATTAAGGTGCATTGTACCTTTTCACACACTACCCCTAAGGTTAAATGTCAGTGCCACCCTGGCCTGGAAGGACATCTCATCCTCAGAGACCTGCTCAAGTGGGAACATGTTAGCTGAGAATGCCATGAGGTCTTAGGGAAAGTGAATGGCATCTCTCTCTGCTCAAGAATCGGACTAAACATAATTTACTTTATAAGACCAATCAACTGCTAGACGGGGTTAAGGACTTTTGCTACAACTGAACAAGGCAGAATTTAAACCCCCTAAAGATAGCAAAGCTTGGTTCCCATCACCAACCTGCAAAGCTCTGGCCCTACCTGAAAGGAACACAGCTCCTTGCCCTCCTGCCATACTCGTAAGAAACAGTGCTTGTCTCTTTTCATCTTCTTGACAAAATATCCTATTTCTCAGAAAATCCTTTATCTAAAGAGTAATGAAGCAAAGCCAGGACAAGAACCAGCTACTTTTGTAAGGACACAAAACAGAGACTCTCAAAGCAAAGGATAATTTGTTCTTTACCTGAAAGTCTAAACTACAAATGAGCAGACTTTTCTTGGGCTGTGTCTTCATTTTCATTTATTTAGGTTTATTTATTCAATGACAATATAAATGGCTGCTGTGCAGTCAGGTTTCCAGACCCAACGTGAATACAAATACTCCATCACCCCAATCTGGATCCCAAAGCCAAAGCTTCCTCCTCCCACTAGGTTCCCATTCAAAGCCATCAGTGTGTTTCTAAAGTGACAACTCTGCTCAAGCTTTCTTTCACTGAGCAGGAATCTGCTGTTGCAGTTTGGATATGTTTCATGCCACACCATGAAACCAAAATACAACAGACAACACAAAGGAGAGAAAAAAGAATCCCGTGAGGGCATTTGGAAGGAAAGAGGGGTGGGTAGCTTAAGAAAATGTTATTTAAAACTTTCCTTTGCAAAAAATAAATTCACGGTAACAAAATAAGAACTGAAAGTTCTCTGTGAACATCATCCAGTAATTATAAAAACAGACTAAATAGCTGATATAATCCCATAGCCAGGTAGAGCATGGCACCTATCCCCTTAGTCCATTCGCAGGGATGGGTGTTGTTTCGCTATGTTGTTTTACAGACTTGTTCACACGTGTTGAACTTTTATTTTCTGTTCACCTGTTTACCTGGATTGGTTTTCGGCTGAACATTCATTAAGCATTAAGAGGTGCAGTGATGCCAAGAGTCTCAAGGCCATCGTTCCTCCCAAGAGACGCCCAGGGAGGAGCTATGATGGCTTCATTCACCCGGGATAGAGTAAAGAAACAAGAACTCACCCTAGCCCTTCAATAATCAAAGAGAGAGCTTATTGGGAAAAAAACAAAAAACATATTTATACTTTACCTAACTTCTCATTATTTCCACTAGAAGGCAAGGTGTGATAAAATTGGAGGCAATTATACCTTTCAGCTCCGAGTTTGTAGAAAGAGGTTCCCTATCCAAGGAGGGAAGGCTGCCACTCCCAGCCCTCCCTTGCCACTGGACACTTCAGCCAACAGCCCTATACCAAAATATGTCACTTTGAACCACAAAACAAACAATAGTAATTAAGAACATCGAGTTAATTGTGTCTATTCCCCAGAGAACGTGTCCTCCAAGGCTCCTTGAAATCAGGTTGGAAGATGAGTAGCAATTTTACTCCCAATCTTCCAATTTCCACTAAAAATTAAAAAAAAATAAAGCAAAGCCCTAAATTCATCATACGCATTTCAGAACTAAGGTTTTAAGTAAAACCTTGAAAAAAAAAAACAACCAATCAGTCTACTTAGATAAGTTTTTTGTTTGCAGTTTAAGCAGAGTAAGTTGGATCTCTGGATTTGTAGTCAACCTCAAGAAATTTTTTAAAAATTCAGAATTGTAAATGCAATTTTTCATTAGTCCTCATTAATGATGAAGACAACTAGTTGTTTGGGACTTGCACAATCAGCAATGTGTAAAATCCATTTCATATGTATTGGAACAACTAGATAACAATAATGAGTCTCTTTGTTACCTTCCATTTGAACTAAGTGATAAAGATAGCAACAATACCTTCAGGATTTTCAAAGCACTTTCACCCACATTATTCTACAAACCCAAAAGCGGCTGGGCTTTATTTTTTGATCTTTCACAATGGCCAGGAAAGAATGCAGCTTGATAACTTGCAGAGTAACAGGAAACCTTGATTTCTCCTTGCAGTTCTGTTACTGACTTTCTCTGTGACCTCAGGGATGTCACTTAACCTTGCTCTGCCTCACTCCTCTATCTCAAATAAGCTACAATAAAACTTTTTTTTAAAATCTATTCCAGTCCCCTGGGGTATTAGAACAAGGAATCTGATAGGAAGTCTCTAATGCACTTTGCTCTCTATGGGGAAAGTTGCCATAAAAATAAAGATATTGTTGTTATTATTCTAATTGAGTTATTTGCAAATGATTGTCTTAATGGAGCCCAGCCCTGAGATATAGAAAAGAAAATTCTGCCAGTCCTCTAGGGTACAATTGCCTCATGGCAATTATACCCATAACCACATTTCCTTATTACTGTTATAAAAGACTACAGTTCAAGGGGAGGCAAAAAAAAGGAGTTTAAGAAAAAATATGCTGTTTCCTTTCAATGGAAGATGCTGAAGTTGCAAATTTGGAACCCAAGGCTATAGGTAAACTTTGACAGAACATGTGTTCTAAATTAGTGTAGTGTTTGTTAGTCATGTCAGAAAGTCAGAGGTATCCCCAAGGTTGCAGTTTTCAGCAAATTTTGGAAATAAATTAGAAAAAAATGGCAAAATCACAAAGGTAACCTGGGTCCAACTCTTCAAAACAATGACAAAAATGGTTCATGGCTATTACAGGGCACAAAAAGGCACGCAGGAGAATTAAGCTGAGCTTAGAAAAATGTTCTATTACAAAAAAAAAAAAAAAGCCAAAAAAGAATATCAGGTCCTCATTGGATTTTCTTGAGTCTTCAAGCAGAACATACAGTCCTTTCTATTAACTATCAAAAGCCATGAGAACTAGTAGGTGGCTCAGCATTTTTAAGAGTTCCATATCCCTCAAATGGAATTTTTTTCAATGTAGGAATAAAATTGTTCTGCATTACAACATTTTAGAGAGGCTGGGGGTACAGTTCAATGGTGGAGCACTTGCCTAACATGCTCAAGGCCCTGGGTTCAATGCCCCCTGTGCTAAGAAAAAAAAAATGGAGACACAGAACTTTCCATTCAAAATAGACATTACCAGGCCTATCACACTGCACGTCTCCAAGAAACATCATATACAATGTGGTCTACAGGGAGAGGCCTTCGAGAGTTTATTTAGTATACAATTTGTGCTGGGTCCGTGTGTCATGGAAAACATCCTATAGAAAATCTTCAAATTTAGGGTTTAAATCAAGGACAATTATTTGTATAAGATTTCTTACATTGTTAGTTTTGAAATTTTTCAATTTTCTGCAAAGTGTTTGAAGTTGGTAGTGTTTTATATACAATCTAAAGATTCAAATTAAATATGAGGCATCCAAAAAGAACAATTGAAAACATGTGAGACAATTTGCTGTATCGTGACAATAAACACTACTTGCCTACTGTCATCTTCTAAATAGTAACACATTGAGTTCACATATTTTGGTAAGCATCAGAATCATTTGAGATGTTTATTAACAATTCACTCCCAATGACAGATTTGTACAGCAATGCCAGGGCCAAGAAAGTGGCATTTCTAACAAGCACTCCAGGTAACTCCTGCATTGTTCTCAGACGGAGTATGAGGGACTTGGCTGCTGATGCTTACTCACCAACTCCAAATTGGAATGCAAAACATACTATGCAACTCTAGAGTCCTAAAAACAAACAAGCAAAAAACACACTCCTGCAGCCAAAACCAATCTCCACTTTTCTCTTCCTCTCCCTTCCATGGAATGCACCAGGATTCGGTTTTGGCCAAAGTCACTTGTGTATAGTGAATCCTAAAAAGCAACTAAATCCAAATCCACATTGAACAATTCTGAACTCTATCACACTTCTCAGAGCTTTAAATAGAATTCTACCAGAAACATCATACCCTGACTGGCCAAGGGATTCTTTGGGTTCCGTTGCTTTATCCAAGTGATCCGAAGTGACCCTAGGTTCCACTCTGCATGTTCAGTTGTACAGTTTTCTCCAAGTCGAACACAGAAGGATTAAAAAGAAAACACAAATATTGGCATAGGTGACTTGAGGTTGCTTGACCTTTCCGAAGGAAGATTTGGGGCAACTGTATCCTGGCAGCTCCCTGGAAGGCAAGGCCAGGACACAAAGAGGAAGACAGGAAGCAGGGAGCTGGCCATGTGTCCTTGGCAGGCAGCAGTGTGGCAGGGTGAACCACCTCATCCCTGCGAAACCAGAAACAGTGGGGAAAGCCCAGCTAATTGGCAAGTCACAGCCGGCTACAGTGTACATCCTCTGCCTTAAATGCCTGATAAAGTTAAATGGTATGCCAGACGCTAATCTACTTAAACAAGATCCTCCTTTACTTTTGGAAACTTAATTTGCTCCTGTGTGTGTTTCCTTAAGGAAGTGGTAAGGCAGTGTCTTAGGATGGCAAGGGCTGGAAAGATTAAAAAAAAAAAAAAAGGAAAGATGTACTACAGTCTCATTACGCCTATACACAATTTGCTTTGTGAAAAGGCTATATATATATATATATATATATATATATATATATATATATATATATATATATATATATGTCTGTGCTTCTGATTTTAACTAACAAACCTTCCGCTTGCTCGTTTATTTCCATTCAAAGGAAACTCCAAAGTCAACATTGCATATTGAGTATGAACATCAGTCCATTTGGAGGCTTCAGGCATTAAAAAAAAAAAAAAAAAAGAAAAGAAAAGAAAAACAGAAAACCCTTTAAGATACTCAATCAAGGAGACTACAGAGCTGCAGCCAGTTTCCAGTCAGCTATTGTTTTTACTTACACATTAGTTGGCTCAATCAGATTTGCTAATGTAAATCTGTATGAACTAACATAATATCATCACTTTCTGAGTCTTTTACTGCTAAAATGGGGACTCAGACAGAGAGAAGGGGAGCAGAGGGGATTGTGCAAATAAATTGCTCCTCACTGCTGCTGCTAACAGGGTGAATGAATCCAGGGACCTGGGCCTGGAGCATAATTTTCTCCCTAGGGGTATGTCTGAAGGCTTGGTAAGAGCAATTAAAGGGGTGTGCTCAGTGGTTGGGCACATTTCCTTTTATTTTCTATGAAATTGTTTGTGCCTTCTCAAAAACTCACCAAAATTTCAAAGTAGCTTCTGCTGCTTTAAATTTATCGGCCAATGATAAAAATAGATGGAAAAAAATGCAAATTTCCTCCACAGAATTGGGAGAAGACAGAGATTACAAATAAACATAATCCATCATTTTCTGCCAAAAATTTCTTAAGGTCCACAGACTATTCATCCTAAGAAACCCAAGACACCAGCATGGCTGAATTTGTTTAGGTGAAGATATACTGTGGAGAAAAACACAGGGCAATACTCAAATACTGTTTGATCTCCACCTAAAATGAAAAAATAATAATACATATGCCCAACAAAAAGCTCAGGGTCAGTAAATCTAGATGTGTCTTAACTCCAAAATCACTTTTTATTTTTATTTTGTGGTACTGGGAATTGAGTACAGAAGTACTTTACCACTGAGCCATATCTTTAGCTCTTTTGAGTTCTTCTTTTGAGACAGGATCTCACTAAGCTACTGAGGGCTTACCTTGAATTTGGGGATCCTCCTGCCTCAGTCTCCTGAGGTGCACCACCATGCAGGTATGCACCACCATGCCTGGCCATGGATACAATTTCTATAAGACACAACTTGCCTTGCCCTTCCCAGACTCTCCATAATGGACTTCTGCCCCCAGGGATGCTTAACTTTTTAAAATTCTCCCTCCTCTTGCCTTTAGGACAGCTTTCTTTCTCCAAGCCTCCCTTTCTTCTGAGCCTCCCTTTCTGGAGACTTCTTTCTAATCTTGATGGCTATCTCCTTTTCTTTCTGATGGCCCCTTAAATATTGGCAATCCCTAGCACAATCAGGCCAATGGGCCTAGCTTTTTGTCTTTGTCAATCAGCTTTTTGTATTTAACCCTAAACTCTCATTTTAACTGCAAAATCTGTTGGAAGGTTGCTAATACACAACCTCTGTCCACTCTCAGCCTCCCTGACCCAAACCTTCTCACAATCAATGGCTTCCACGTCCACGTCCACTCAGTTCCTGAGCTAAGAACACATGCATGCTTCAAAACCCGTCTTCTTAAAGCCTGGGATACAGCAGTTGGCCCAGACTCTGCCCCTCTAGCACCAGGCCTCCTCTCCATCCCAGTAGCCACTGTGTCCCTTATTGAGCTTTGATGCTTCTTACCTGATAATTGCCTCAGCCTCCTTAAGCCATCAAGATTCATTTTTCACACTGTAAGGAGGCTCCATCTTCCTCACAGCCACCAGCAACCACATTGCCTCTCTCCTTAAAACACTGTGGTAGCTTTGTGTAGCCTAGAACAATCTACAACTCTTAAGTGCAGCCTTCCAAACCCTCACCTTTATCCTTATCACATCTACACCCAACTTCCCAACACCTAAACTTATAGCACCCTTCAAATTCCTGGAATATGCCATGCAATTACACATCCTGACACCTTTACTCATATGGTTTTCATTCCTCAAACATCCCTTCTTGGATGCTAGACAAACTCCTAATTCATCTTTCAAAGTCCTTGAATTTCATTTATCTATTACATTCTTCCTGGACCTTACTTTGCCTCTACCTAAGAAGCCCATCCCTTGGGGGCCCACACCACTTCACTCCTACCTCCAATATAAGATTTTAACATTTTGCATTTTGGGTTAGTGGCCTATACATTGTTTCCTTCCAAGATTATGATCTCCTGTATCCTAATTTACCTTACTTGATTTGCGGAATCTACTTAAACTACATAAAGGATGCTATCATACATATACTATTCATAAATAAACTGAGCTGAAGAGTATTAACTCCCCAAAGAAAGACAAAACAATCTAAAAGAAAGGGTCATAATGAGCTACCAGCTTTCAGGGTAATCAACACTCAATGTACTGATTCTGGGACTGGGTTTGGCTCAGTGGTGGAGTACTTACTGAGTGAGGCCCTGGTTCCATCCCCAGCATCACCAAACAAAAATTCTGATTATGATTTAGGACAATTACCTATTTATTTACTTTAGAAAAAGGATTAAATATCAACAACGGGCCTTCCCTGTATCATCCTGGGAACTCACTCTGCAATAGTGAATGGAACATGTCCTGAGTGTCTTGGTCCTGTCTTCATGCAACTCACAGTTCAATCTGCACTGAGCTCACATTCATTCACTTGCTGACGCTCAAAATGAGCTCTGTTTAAAATTTAGAAATAAGTCGAATCCACCATCTAATATGGTTTTAAAATAAATCAGCAATTTTACACACAGACACAAAAATTTAGTATTGGAACATTCAAACTTTTCTACTTATTTAATGTTTGTTTTGACTAAAACATCTAAGGGGATAAAATCTACAGGCTACAAATGCATTGTTTGGATGGGAGAACCAGAAAAGAGTGAAGGTAATACCACAGTGAGCAGCATCCAATAATGAGATGATGAAATATTGAAACACGGGTTTAAAATTCTCTGTCCTCTATCATTGCTCAGCTAAGAGACATATATTGAATAGTTGGGGAGCTGGAGAATTGAATATTCTTTCAGATTGAAAATTACCATGTGGTCACAGCCCATTTTAGAACCGAGATGGAGCCAGACTCAACATCCTGAGAAACATCATAAAAATTGGTTTTCTATTACTGAGTCCATCATCAGGACAAAAGAGAGCTAACTTTTCAAAGCCATAATCAAAACACTCTCGCTAAGTAGAAAGATATGAAATTAGGAGTTGAAAATCTTTTTTGTCTCCTTTTTAAAAAAATTATGCATATGTATGGCATTTACCTGGTTTTCTCTAATTTATCTGAGAAATGCATAAGCAAATCTATGCAGAGAGATATCATGAATTGTGATGTCATACTCCTGGTGGAAAAAATTCCTTTTAACAATATCAATTAGCACCAAATTTAGCTTTAAAACTCCATGACCTCCACCATTTTTTAGGTTAGCAAAAAAGAATCTATTGACTAGCTTTGTGAGCAGAACAGTTGAATGCTACTTTAGATAGAAAATTATTTCTTTCACTCTATAAGAATAATTATCACAGCGATCACACAATTATTATAATTATATCTGTAAGAACTGTTATTGGGAATTTATCTCTGAAATAGTCTCATGCATTGCAGGGGACATTTATCTTTTTTAATGATCACCAACACAAGTGTCTTTTTGTAGCTCCATAAGTGATTTTACCTCTTTCTATTAATATCCTCTAGCCTGCTTTAGAAGCCAAAGGAGGCAGCCCCCACATTTTCCCCCAAAGCAATTGTTTCAATAAAGCCAGGCCTGTGGCATTTTCTGAGACAGAAAGCTTCGCTTCCCCTTCACTGGCAACATAACATTCACAACGCGATTTCCTAAACGATGGAAAACCCCCCAAAAAAGCCCCTCCAATTTGTGTTTCATAAACTGTACTCTAAGAGAAGTAGCAATAAAGTTTATTACAGACCTAAAGTATCTGCATAAACCCGGTTAATTGAAAAGTGGGTGGAGAAGGCTGCCAAATTAAATGTTTACATTAGCACAGCTGTATTGTAAAAACATTCTGCCCCCTGTGCTTTGTAATTATAAGATATTTCTGGACTGTGTATCTCTACAAAGTTTATCTCCACTGCCAAGAGTGTCTTGGCACGGAGCGGCTGCAGTTTTTGGCAGCTAGGAGCTCTGCGCGGGCAGGATCTAAAATGGCTGCCAAGCGGCCTCCTGAAATGTCGCCGGCCTGAGCCTGGGCCTGGGCCTGGGCCTGGGCAAGGCCAGCCTCTGCCCAGCCCCCGAGTCTGTCTCAGGGAAGCCAGGAAGTGCACTTCCCACATAAGAACCAGTTCCTACCCCCATTTTTTTTAAACTATTTAGAAAAATAACCACCAAGCATTATGGAAGACTACAAGCCAGAAAATGGTGTCAAAGGGTGGGCTACAGAACACCACTCACTCACCTGGAGGTTACAGTCACACATATGCCCACCAGGCTTCCTGCTAATGAAAGAAATCCAACTCATGGTGTGTAAAAGGGTAAAGTTTCAAACTTCTGACCCTACTAAAACACACTGTGGACAAGCACGAGCCAACATTTCCCATCTGCGAGGGCAGCATCAGACTTGGGCCCACAGTCTCTGTCAAAGCCTATGCACAGGCAAAAGGAAAGCAAGAAAAAAGAAAGATGGATTTGCTTCTCCCTTGTTATAAAAGGCTATGCTTCTTTTACATCATTAAAATAACCCTAACAAAGCAGAGTCTTTTTCTACCCTTCTATGGTGAACCCCTCAAAATTTGAGGAATTAATTATGTTCATGGCACAAAACCCAGCTAATTGAGAAAACTGAGATCAAAATCTATGGTCTCTGCAAGACAGGAGGGCTGATTGAAAGGGTGACAGAAAGGAGGGGAGAGAGGTAGGAGGGATAAAGAAGGGAGGGAAGGAGGGAGGGAGGGCAGATGGGCAAGAAGTTAGTAATGAAGGAGGAAGGGAGGGAAGCAGGAAGGAGGAAAGAAAGGAGAGGGAGGGACTGTATGAAACATGAGATAGATTGACCTGTTCATAGTAGAATAAAAAAAAAACACTCAAAAAAAAAAAAACCCGCAAAGGGAAAGTACTTCAAAGGTACACCTCACTCTTATAAGATGTATATTGCCTTTGTCCTTTTTTGCTAAAACCCTGCTAAAATGCTGGGTTCGCAGTAGCCAAATATTGCATAATGAGGAAACTGGATTTTTCTTTTTTAGGGTTTCACAGTTTAAGAGAGATGCATTAGGCCTGATGCAGTGGGTCTCACAGAATCATTATTGGCAGTGATTGCTGTTCAGTAACTCTAAGAGCCAACTGAACCCTACATTCTTGTCTCTGCTGAGAAACAATTCAGAAGTGAAGGATGAATTCCATAAAGATGACACCAATTGTTAGCATTTATTATGTACACAGTGCTTACTCACTAAATGCTAAGTCTTTCTAGCTTTTATTATATGCCACACAGTCAGCACAGCCATACTAATAATTTTTACTTCATTTTTTAAATCCCCATCATAATGGAAGCAAGATGTTGTTTTATTTTGTTTTATTTTGGTGTCAGGGATTGAACCCAGGGCACTTAACCACTAAAACACAACCCTAGTTCTTTTTAATTTTTTATTTTGAGATACAGCCTCACTGAGTTGCTGAGGGCCTTGCTAAGTTGCTGAGAGTTACTTTGAACTTGGGATCCTTCTGCCTCAGCTTCTTGAGCTGCTGGGATTACAGGTGTGTGCCACTGTACCCGGCAGGAAACAAGTTTAATGTCTCTTTAATGGTACATTTTGACTAGTCTATTCTTCAATATTCACCTGAAAACACAGATATGTACACATATACTTTCCCTATATCTTTCTACAGCAGAATAATTTCTCACCATTATTTCATAATTCTACGTAAAAGACATTTAGGAATTTTTAGCCTTTGTTTAATTAATTATCAGAATAGCTAAAGTCATACAGCTGCATTACAACAGGCCCATTTAACAGACTGGTAACCCAAAGTTGTTGTGTTCAAAAAAATACCTCTAGTTTCATTAGTAACTTATTATTAGTAACTAATACCCTTAAAACTTGAGCTATTTTTATATACTTTCATGAGAATTTATGGTCTGATTCTGTGAATTTTTTACCTTTTCTTCCTTGAAAGTTTCCAGATTCTAAAATGATAAAACGATAATCTGCTCAATAGAGAAATTCAATAAATGTTCACTGATCGCCAGTAGGTAACATGCAAAGAGACCCTGTGCTATTCCATATGGAGCCATGAGATTAAGACATCATCCTTTACACACACACACACACACACACACACACACACACACACTCCAATAAGAAAACTAAAAGGCAGTTTCAGATTCTGCCTGTCCCTTGTGTAAGTCTGTTTGGATGCCTGTTGCCACACTCTGTGTGATGCCTGTAGAACTGACATCTACACCTGAAGGGATGCCAGTGAGGACCAACAGCAGTTGGTTGTAGAAAGCCTCAGTGCTCCACCAAGTGTGGACATTAGTTTACCCTCCTCTTTATCAGCCAAGATCTTGTGGGGGAACAGCAGTGGCAGCAAGGCTGGCAGTCCCTGAGCATTTTCCCCCATGCGCAGCCCAGCTGTCTTGATACTCTGGGAAATATACTATACTCTAATTCATCCTCACAATGATTCTGTGGGGGTGGGATTATGAGTATCCCCATTCTAAGATGCCAGATGATGCTCAACTCATACCTGAAAAAGAAAAACAACAACTAAACCCAAATTAGCCAGCTCCAGACCTAATTTAAATTACTGCCTTCCCCTATTACAGGTGGCATCGCTAGACCAAAACCAAAAAAAAAAAAAAAAAACAAAACCAACCAAACAAACAAAACATCAACTATATAGTCTGGGTAAAGGTTTTACCTTTCTAATTCCAGGGCTCTTTGGTCAATTGCCCTTCTTCCTGAACCACTGCTTTCCAATTTGCCTGAACAAAGCCTCTCAGGAGTAGAGGCTGCTGACTGGAAGTTATTCTGTGGTCTAGTAAAATACACAAACCGGGAGGAGGATGAGACCAAAAACACCTCCTGCCCACAGCACACCACAAGCTGAGGACTGTTAGCAGGCTCCAAAGACAGGCAAGGGGCCAGCACAGCCGAAGCCACTCAGCATATGATCACAGATGAGCACCAGACACCCTCCTCAAAGCTGCTGCCTGGTCACTCCCCACAAACCCCCTAATTTCCCACCAAAGTCCTGAAACTTCCCCACAGGGTCGTGTACTTTCCCCTTTCAGTCTCATCTCACAAGTGACGATCTGATTTCTCCCATGTGCCATTTTCTAGGAGAATATTACTTACTACAGTCTCTGCTGTAATTAACTGGGATTCAGGGACTGACCTGTTGTTTCCTACAAAGACAACATGGCTACGAAAAGAACCACTTTGCATTGTCCCCTGAAAGATCCACTAACACCATTTTCACCACTGCCTTGGATACCGGTAAATGAGAAGCAAAGAAGAAGTACAAGGTCAAAATATTCCCTTGCTCCAATCTAGATGATGGGTTACAACAGAGTACAGAACTATCAATGCACAAGGTTCAAGGTCTCAGCATAACTCCCCTTGAAAACATGGCAAGCTGCAGACAAGGATCAGAATCTAAATAGAAAGATTACTTCCCATTCCCTAGAGAGCTCTATCTCCCTAAAAGTCACTTAAAAATCACTCTTCAACTTTATTTTCATATTTATAATCTGATTTTAGTGACCACCAGGTAGGCCATTTCTTTAAAGCTCAAGGCAAGTTCTTACTCATCTGCCCAATGTCTACAAGTTGGGAGCCTGAGAGGTCCATCCAGAGGTGTTTAGTTTGATGGCTGCTCAGACTTTCATTTCTGTCAGCATCTATTCCAACACCAAGCTTAAACTGTCCAAAAAAAAAAAAAAAAGAAAGAAATGACACTATTTCCAAGTTGTGTTAATTCAAGAAAATTGGGTTATTCTCATTTTTACTGGAGGCAAAACCACAGATGACTTTATGTCTTAGAAATGTTAGGGTGAATTAAGATCAAATTAATAAAAGCAGACATAGCTTAAATTTTTATTTTACTACTTGGGAAGTGTAATGTATTCATTCTCTGGGTATTTTTATTTGCCACAGATTTTTGGAGGTTTGTGGAGTAGTATAAAATTCTCCCACTCCAAGGAGCATAATGTAAAATCATTTTGCAAAAAAATAAAAATGCCCCGAAAGTTTTCCTCATCTTTAGATAGGTGGGGTTATTTTGAAAAACTGAAGACCATTCAACAAATGTTTTGAAGATATGAAGGCGCAAAGTATTCTTACTGGGGGGACAAAGTACAAATACCAAAAGATGGAAAAAATTAGTCTTTTCTGAAAAAGCTACAGCCTTAAATTCACCTAAATCCAGTTATTCATTCAGCCTGTTTTATAATTTAGTTTGCAGTGTGATATGTCTTCTGTCCTCATTCCTTCCTCCTAAACTTCACCCTGAAGGGGTAAAGAGAAAAGATCAGAGGTGAAAGGACAAAAAATTTGTACAGAGATACAAATGAAATATGTTCTGATAACTGGCATGTCAGACAGGCAGGTGAAATATTTTTTAGTGCTGCGTATCACTTTTAATCCAGTATCACTTTCCCATGTGAACTACACCAAAAGTATGTTGTCTCTATTTCATGAATAATCAATACATCATAGCCCAGCTTTTAAACACATAGAAAATGAAAAAGAGGATGATAACTAGATTTTTACCATAAACGCTTTTTAAATTTCACTTTTACCACCTGTTTATGTCCATTTCGTCTTTCCATAGTTATCAAATACAAAGCATTTCTTTAAACAAAGTCTATTTTATGGCCCAGCTGATAACTTCAGGTGTTAGAAGCAGGAAGACCACAATTGATCAGCAAATGCAATGAGGAGCACTGACAAAGACTCAACATTTATTAGAAGGCAATTGTGAGAGAATGTGGCTTTAATTGTGCATACATATTTTTATTCATTAAGATGAATAACCAATAAAATCCCACACTATGGTGTCGCAGCCTCATAACACATTAATAAAGTTTCTTAAAGGTTTTGGCAGGGGGCCAGCACAGTCCATTAACTCTTTGCAAGTTGTAAAAAGAAGTAAAGTCATTTCAGTCTGTTTTGTGGTTATGAATGAAACAGCAGGCAGCCTGTATGGAAACGTCACTTTGGATATGGTATTGGTAATGGATGCTTTGCTGCTCAATCAGAACAGTGTGGGGAGAAGTGAATGCATCCTACCACAACCCACGCTGCACGGCGGAGGCACTGCAAAGCTCATTTACTTAAAAGTGGAGGAAAAAGAGCAGAGGATGCCAAGTTCAGAAGATCTGTTTATTTTGCTAATAGGCTGTCACACTGCATCTGGGTAAACTTGCCCACTGTGAAACCCAAAATGATACAATACATTTTAAGTGACTAAGATGACTTTTCTCTGATTATTCTTTTTTTCCTAATAAAACCAACCCAGTTGCTTAGGCATTCACTTGGTGAAGTCTACGCTGTAAGTTAGAAAAATGCCTTTCCTTAACATCAGAAACAAAATTCTACCTTTTTCAATTTTGGTTGAACACACTTCACTCGAGTCATATAAATAACTACAATTGGTAGCTGCGAGTTTGTCTCTGACTTTGCCTAACAATGTGAGTTGAAGTGCTATGCTTCTCCACAAAGCTTTACAATGCCATCTGTTCTCATTTTTCATGACACTACAAACATTTTCCTTTGGAAAAAGGATTCAATATTTTGCTTCCTTTTCAGAACAAAAACTGGAAAACTTGAATGAAACTAAATATGGAGAGAGGCATCCAAGATGTACAAGGAGTAAATACAGAGAACATTTAAGATACTTTAATGTTTAAGATCTCTACCCTTTCATCTGTTCCACTGGTATGGCAAAAGTTCTCATTTTTAAAACAAAGTTTTACAAAAAATAAACTTTCTTAAATATTGAAAAAATAATTGAGAGAGTAAAACTGTTCCATGCAAGCATATAAAAAATTCAGAATGCTTTACAAATTCTTCTTGGCATTTCAATTATGAAGAAAATTCTCCAGAATATAAACATACATACACACACACACACACACACACACACACACACACACACTCACTCCCACACACAAAAAAATTAGACTCCTTTAATCCTCAACCAAATATGAATAGCATCATTAGTCACTTACTTCTGGTTGTTAAAAACCACAAATTGGCTGTAATGATCTATCACTTCATATGAGGCCAAAAAACATAAAATTTCAAGCAAAAGAGATAATTGCAATAAGTATAATAGAAAACATCATTCAGTATTTTAATTTTGTTTTGTTGAAATTTTTGCAAGGAAAAACATGAGGAATATTTTTAACTTTCTAATGGAAATAGTTTTGACAGAGTCCTAAAAAAAAATCCTTCCCATTTCAAATTTCATTTGAGTCAGTCTTCATATGTATCAAAATAGCTGTGTCTCTTGTATACTGCAGATTCTCTGGAAACTTATTTATCTTTGACCAAGTAAAACTGCAGAAGAGCCTCCTTCAGAGGTTAAAACTGTATTGAAATTGTGCATCTGTATGTACATATCATTTTGTCTCTGTTTGGATGAAAACCAGATGCAGAACCGAACAATTGTTCTCTGAAAATTATTGTAGATGTTTATTTCTACCATGTTGAAAATCACTATAACCTGGAAAGACACTATAAAATTATAGTCTTCCAATTCAAAAACAAGATTTCTCTTAGTTTTATGCCCCACAACATTATATACAAAAATAATTGTTCTGTGTATTTAATAGTAATATGACGTGTGCAGTTGTGGCATGAATATTATGTTTAGAGAAAAGAAAGCATGCACTTCACAAAGATCTTTACCATCAAGAAAGAACTTACATTTAAGAGACTAAGGCATTTAAAGAACGATCTCTCAACTAACCAGAATATCCACTTCGAAATAACTTACCACTAGGCTTTAATGGTAACTGGAATCAAACTGGTGTTAAATGGAATACGGCCTTATTGTTAATTCAAATAAATGCCATTTGCTGAACAATAAGTGACACTTCCAGAGGTAACTGAGCATTCCTTAAAAATGAGCCATTCTAACACCAAAAAGAGGCACAAATTAATAAATCCTGAAGAGAGCCTCATTTATGCCTATAAGGAACATCTATGACCTGTTTAAATAAACAAACCAAAGACTCATATTAACAACCAGTATATTTATCTCTAAACTATGAAAACAAAACTACTCCAATTCCCTTTAAGGTTTGATGAGTCACATAAACCACTAGTTGATTTAATTTTACTTAGAAATTACTCAGACACTTTTGTTCCTGTTATGGAAGGTTATATAAATGATTATATACTCCTTTAATTCTTAAATTGAATCATCTCTCAAAGGACAAAATTAAAAACATTAAAGTACAATGTACTACCTCAGAATGTTAAGTATCCCTGCTAAAATTGGACTTAAGGTTAAAGGGCTACTAACTAAAAAATTAAATCCAAAACAGGATTGGGAATTTCAAATCAAAATTTCCCATATTGTTCTGATAGGCTTCCAACTGAGTAGACAGTAAATAATTTAGAAAACCATCTCTGAAGTTTTGTAATGCTTCTGAACAAAAACATATCTTTACAAGTCTCTACCTACAATATTTCACATAATGCCTATTTAATAATTGTTCATTAGATGACTGGACTTAAATTTAAATTATATGACTAAAAATAATGTCACACTTATAATGCTTTACAACTTATAAAACACTTTCACGTAAGTCATCTTATCCTAACAACTGTGTTAGGTTGGTATAATTATCCCCATTTCATAGATAAGAAATTGAGGCACAAGGAGATTGAGTGTTTTGCCCAAGGTCATAGTTCCAGTAAACTCACTGCTTAGAGAATAATTAGCTTGGGTTAAGATAACAGCTACTTCCTTCTTCCCCATTCCAGTCTCGGGGACACACACACAACAGGCATCACATATGAAATGTGATACAAACAAAAATTATATATCACTTCCATGCTCTCCATTATTTGCCTATTTGCATTTATACTCTCGTAAGCATTGTTTTTGAAGGGTAATATAGCATATAATTACATCTTCCTTTTTAAAATGCTATAAGAATCCTCTCACTGCCTGGGAAGTTTCCATGGCAGAAAGACCGTCACAGTCTGAAGACCGGTGTCTTAATTATCATCCACCACTAAGTTGATCCTTAAGAAGTTACTTATTCACTCAGGCCCTCAGGTTCTTTCCTCATTAGTCAAATAGGGGATTTATAATAGTCTTGTTTCCCATCCATTCTCCTCAGAAGGGGTTCAGAAGCCCTAAGAATCACCTGGAGAGCTTGTTCTAACAGCTCTGGCCAATCCTCAGTGCTCTGAGCAGGGCAGGCCAGGGCCCATGGATCTGCATTTCTGAGAAGCTAACAGGTGATGCCCATGTGGCTGGTCCAGGGACCACACTCTGAGGGACCCCAGCTGCACTGTAACAGAGAAAACAGTTCAGCCAATGTAAACCTGATCACATATCCAGGCCCATTTCTCAGGATCCCTCTCGGGGCCACCCGCTCCAGGAAAACTTTTCTAAGTTTTTCACCCTCCTCTGTGCTTTGGTAAGAAAGTGTGGTTCTGCTGGGCATGGTGGTCCACGCCTGTAATCCCAGAGGTTTAGAAGGCTGAGGCTGGAGGATCACAAGTTCAAAGCGAGCCTCAGTAAATTAATGAGGCCCTAAGCAACTTAGCAACACCCTGTCTCAAAATTTAAAAATTAAAAATAAAAACTATTGGGGATGTGACTCAGTGGTTAATTGCCCCTGGGTTCCCTTTGTCCTAACACTTTAAAGAGTTGTAATCATGTGCTGACTTATCTCTGTTCTCCAAAGGCTGGAAGTGGTGAGGACACATGCCCCTCATTGATATCCTTCCACATTCAAGGGAGAAAAACTCTCTCATCTCCCCTCATCTTTTTTCAATTAATGGCCTGATTCCACTGTCAGTCTACGCATCAATCCTCTAGCTTCATTTTAAATGTTTCTAGCAGAACTTTTTTCTACCCTTTCATATTACTCCCCAGTCCATCTCCCTCCAGTAGGCCACATTCTAGCCCACCACCACTTCCCCTGACTTAAGAAGCAGTGAAGATAAGGAAAACCCAAAGAGAGAACATGCACTTATTTGAACGCATCCCTGTAAGAGACACTGCCTTCCTCTTCTCCACCAGCCTGCTCCACTCTCAACAGGCCCTCATTGTGCTCAGGTACTCATGGCACATGGTGACTCCCCAGGTGAGGACCTGGACAGTTGTATAGGCCCCCACTCAGTAGGGTCCAGTGCATGGCTTGATGCTCTGCTGCCCCATCTTGAATTTCCTGGTTTTTGAACCAGAGGCTCCCTGCATTATGCAAACAGTCGTGAAGACATGCTGGGGAGCTGGAAACATCTCAGCACCTGAGCAGGCACATGTCACCATCCACCATCCTGCAGGCCAGGTTCCCAGCACAATAGGGTAAAATCACTCATGGAAATGAGACTAAAGTTTTCCTCTAGGAATTTGCTGTACCTCCTTCTTTTGGATGAAAAAAATATATATCCATGATGACATCTTTCTTTGTATGCTGGCTACCAGGAAACTTGCACTCATATTATGCTCATTATTCTACCCAGTAACATTTTTGAACTTTATAACTTGTATTCTTTTCCATTTTTTGATTCTCCACTTCTATTTTTTTGTCCTAACTTTCTTCTACATTTGAAATGTATCCTTATTTTACTGGATATGCATGTCCTATGATAGCTGCTTATTCTTATAATGCAGTACACACCAGAAGAACTATACTGTAAAGATAATCATCTTACACAATTTAAACTTAAAAAAAAACCTTTTACATATATACTACACATATCTATGTATATATACCCATTAAGAAAATGTGGAAACAAGGGGCTGAGGATATCCTTCAGTAGTAGAGCTCTGCTTAGCATATGCAAAACTCTGAGTTCAATCCCCAGGACTGAAGGACACAGGAAGAAAATATGAAAACAATCTAAATGTAGGTTTAGGAACAAAGTCAGAGAAGAAACAAGGGGAAGGAGGAGATTTACTTTTCCTTTTTACCTGCAGATAGTATTTAGTTATTTTCTGTAAATGTGTTACTTTTAATTTTTCAAAGTAAATAACTGGGTAAAAATAATCTTACATCAAGCTCATTAATTGGGTGCTTAGCAGAGCAAGAAATAGAAAAATAACGACTAAAGCAGTCTTAATCTCCAAAGACATCAACTTTCACATCAGTTTCTCATAGACTAGCTAGCATACTTTTAAGAGAAAAAAAAAGAGTGTGCATAAATACTTAGAACAAAGAGCTTCAAAAATGTAATCTCTGTTATCCATTTAATGGTGTTAAAAATAGAAGTGATAAACTTAAACATCTGTGTATATGGATTGAAGATTATTTTAAGGATAAATTATTGATTAAGGTTAATAAATAAAGAAGGGTTTCGTTGTCTGTGAGGGTGTTGCAGGGGAGGTCAGAAAGCAGATGTATAAAAAGTTATATTGTCCTGGACTGAGGTTGTAGCTCAGTGCCTGAGTGCATCTGGCTTCGATCCCCAACACCACAAAGGAGGAGGAAGAAAAAGAGGAGAGGAAGGGAGTATTGGAAGGGGAAAGGGGGAGGAGGAGGAGGAAAGAAAAGGAAGAAGCTATAAGAAAAAGAAAATTATTACTTTAAAAATTATCAGATCATGGGCTGGGTTGTGGCTAAGTGGTAGAGTGCTCACCAAGCATGCATGAGGCACTGGGTTCGATCCTCAGCACCATATAATATAAAATAAAGATAATGTGTTCACCTAAAACTAAAAAATAAATATAATTTTTTTTAAATTATCAGATCAGCTGACTGTGGTGGTGTACGCCTGCAATCCCACTGGCTTGGGAGACTGAGACAGAGGATGGTGAGTTCAAAGCCAGCCTCAGCAAAAGCAAGGTGAGATCCTGTCTCTAAATAAAAATACAAAATACAAAATAGGGCTGGGGATGTGATTGAGTGTCCCTGAGTTCAATCCCCAGTACCATATATATATATATATATCAGATCATTTACAAAAATTATTCTCAAGAAGTATGACAAAGATGTGCCATTTGTTAACCGATTTTTCTGGAAGATATACTGAGAATAAATTTCATGTCCATAACACACATTACTTCCTATGTACTACTTCATTTTTATCACAAAAGGTAAAACTTACTACTGTCATCCAAATTTTAATAAAAAATTTTCAACCAACTTGTCAACTCACTTGTTTTGTAACTTGAACAAATGACCTAACATTTCAGAGTTCTTTTATGTTCATGTAAAAGGCAAAGAGTAATTTCTCCAAAGCAGGACTAAACTGAGAATTACTTGAAATTCTTTATGTATATTCCCAGCACAGAACCATTTGCACATGGCAAGTGTGTAATAAGGAATAAGTATTATCATCACTTTTAGTAATAATGATGAAGCTGGTACATTTTTAATTCTTCTGGACACAACATAATTCAAACTTAGTAAAAAATAATAATAATGTTTAATATTAAGAAATAACACAGCACAGGGACATAGCTCAGTGACAAGGCGCTTGCCTCACAAAAAGAGACAAAAAAAAAGAAAAAAGGAGCAACAAGACCTTGTCATGTTAGAGAAAACACAGGGTGACAATGACTATCTGACAAATTAATTCTACTGATCAAGGTTTCTTCTTTTTGCATTTTAAATGAATTTATATGAAACATAAAGTACCTAAATAATTTTAAATTAATAGTCACTCACAAAAAATAAAAAATGAGCAAACAAGCTGGTCTTATTCCACAAGGCAGATATACACTAACTTGAGGGAATCTATTAGTTTATGAGGTTACTTTGCTAAGCTCATAAAGTCCCTAGGAGTACAGAGTAGAAACTGAAGAAGGTCAGGTGTGGGAAAGGTCAGTGTAGAATAAAAGTGGGCACTGACAAGGTTGATCACTATATCTATGGATAAGAATGAATGTTCTTCACTCGTGTGTGTGTGTGTGTGTGTGTGTGTGTGTGTGTGTGTGTGTGTAAAGAAAGCATTGCAAAAAGAGTGAACCTCCGAAGAGACATACTGCATGCTCCAAAGAGTTCATGTCATTATGGTCACAATGCCAGTCAGGCCTACATAACAGCCACTTTAATTCCATCATCCTCATGTGACACTCAGGACTATGCTGAATTTGCCAAAATTGCTTTCACAGTCATGCTGAAAGAAAGGAAAACAAGCATACTTTTCCAGTAAAATCTACATCAGACAGACACATAACTAAAAGCCATTTTATGCAGAATACTCTGGGCTATGTATAGAACACAGTGCTTCACAGTGAAAGCTGGAACAGCTATCCCTGTTCATCTTCTTAAATATCACCTTTAATAAGCAGTAGCAAATTATAAATATTGTGTGGACAGTGACTATTATGCAGAACTTAACGCAACGAAGTGGAACATATATAAAATCACCAATACTTGAATGCATAAGCATGTTTAAGTGCGAAAGTCACATTCTTTGTATGAAGTTGACCATTTTGATCAATCTGATAATGCTCAAAGGAAGATTAGTATTAATTTCCAAATCCTCCAGGTAATAACTTTTTCCTAGGTTACATCTTTTATATGTGCTATATTAAAATCTCACTAATTTCTATTTAAAACAGATAGAATCTAAAGTAGATTGTTATACAAATTGTTTCTGGTATGGGCATGAGCAATCAAAAGATAAGATGCAAAATTATCTAATGATTTAATAATACTAGAAGACCAAAAAAAAAAAGATACGAACTAAGCAAATTTATATTTATATAAATCTACATTTATAATATGCTGGAAAAGTCACCAAACTCTGTTCTAAAAGGTCCTATTGCTAATTAACTCATTTAAGATATGACTTCACTGTATTGATATTTCTTATCTATTTGTTTAGACTCTGCTTCATTTCCCAAAAGATTTCAGAACACTTACAAAAATATACACATCACTGAGATTAAAAAGAAAAGTAGGAGAGTTGATCTGGGTGAAGAGAAGATGAAGGTAAGAAAATAAAATACATATGAATAGAGTCAGCGCATGGAAAACTAAGGCTGCAGGTCTCAATATTTTTCGAGCAAGCTGTATTTTCTGTCCCATGCCCAGTTCTGCTGACAGTTCTTGCCTTCCTAAGTGGCCTAGGGCACTTTTAAGAAGGCAGGGATTGCTTTACCCAACAAAGGAGGAAGAACAATGAGGTATGAGGTACCAGCAGCTGAGTTTGGAAGACGCATGCTTTCCCAAAAGAAAAACACTGAAGGAAAAGGCCAGGTGTCCAGAAAGTGGGGACAAACACTACCACCTTATTGAAGCCAAACAGTAAATAAAATGATGACATGTTTTAAAAGCTTAAAATATTTTGTTTCTGTGATACTTTCAAGAATCAGATTCCAAAGAACCTCCAAGCCTTGCTTCTGTTTTTAGTGCTTTCCTGAACAATCTAAGTGTTTTTCCTCAAGGAGCATCTGATAAAAACCCAGATTCCACCTACTGACATTCTGTGCATGCCAAATGGCTTTAATAAAGTGCTTGAAAAAGACTTTTTGTATGTAATCTGGGACTTTGAAGGTCTTGGGCAAACAGGAACGAGCTCTCATGGAACTCCAAGCTGGAGTCCCCTGGCCTCCTGAGAGCCAATGATTACTGATGTCACTCAGCCAATCTGCAGACTTATAAAATACATATATCTTGATATTTGGTTTATTGGGGGATTTTACTGAGAGCCAAAGAAGGCTATTACTACTGCCCAGATCTGGTCAGAGTTTTGACATGAGAAAATTGTTTTTCCTCTTCCTCTAGAACTCAAAATGGAAATGTGTTCATTTAAGTGCTTGGGATTTAATGGTAGCTAATACCTAGATTTCTGTTAGCCTTCAGTCTTTCAAGCCCAGGTAAAAGTACCTGTGTTTTAATCTTGCTCTTGGAGGAGCCATACAGTGAGTTCTAAAGAAACACCTCTTGTCCTTTAGGGAACCTAAAACCAATTGGCTCTTACTGGCTTTACTGGATACCATCAAGTCATTGCTCATCTCCCACTAGAAGAACATTTCTTAAGTGTTAGTTCTTCATTAAAATGTGGCTAGTAAAACTCATTTAGATCACCCAATTTGGTGGAAAACTTTGATGGTGTTAGCTCTTTTTCTCCCCTAAAATGCTGCATCCTACAGAGTTTGGCATGACTTCTGACTACTCCCTATCTGTGATGCAGTGTTTCTTTTTTAATTCAACAAAAACAGAAAAATCATTGCTAAAAATGATATCTTAGAAATTATTTATTATTCAAATAGATGTCTCCATATTATCTTCGGAAAAACTTTAATAAGCTGTGTTTTTAAAAAAAAGCCTGAGTCGAAGAGATTTTTCCAAATAAGATATAATTTAGGGTTATAAACTATGCACCTAAAATTAAACCAACTAACTATTTTGGTTTGCAGACTCATTTACTTGAAATTGCAAACAATTCTACATTTGTTGCAAGATGATTTATTTAAGCCAGGATTTTCTTCATTCACAGGTTATTCCTGCCTTACATGCGTTTTGTGGAGGAGGTATTTTTGCTGGGGTTTGTTTTGTTTCTTTTACTAAATGGGGAGTAATGTTAGAGATAAATGTAACTGCCTACAAACACTCCAGGGCAGAGTTCAGAAAGAAAGCTTGAGTAAATAACACTACATTTGACAGGACTTCAGAAATTAGGAGTTCTTGGGATGCCAACAAAACAGCATATTTTCTGCAATGGAATGAAAGCTATGGTGCATAAAGCAAATATATCAAATACTGAAAGCCAGTATTTTGATCCATTTCATCAGAGCCTATGCTGTAACTCCCCGCTTTCCCTTAGTACTGGGGATTGAACACAGGGGTGCTTAACCATATCCTCAGCCCTTTGTAGATATTTTATCTAGAGACAGAGTCTCACTAAGTTGCTCAGTGTCTTGCTAAATTCCTGAAACTGGCTTTAAACTTGAGATCCTTCTGCCTCAGCCTCCCAAGCCGTTGGGATTACCGGCATGCACCACTGCACTGGGTTTATACCTGGACCAAGATTCCAGGCCTGGGAAATGGAAGAACTTCCCTGTGAGAGAAAGTAACTGCACCAATACCCTTCTCCATCTCCAGGCTCAGGGAAGCATGGAACAGCAAGCCCTTGTCCCTAGCCAAGGGTGACCTGGGCATTCCACACCTACTCCACCTTGAGTCAAACCATCACCTCCCAACAAGCAGCTGTGATGGGCCATCCACCTCCTCTTCAAGTGGAAGAAGGCAAAATCAACAAGAGCCCCTGAATTCTCTCCATCAAGGATTACCAAACACATGATCTAAATTTTTATTAATTATTATTGATAATGATGACAACATATGTCCAATGTAAAGTCTTAAGAGAACACAGCTCTTTCCCATTAGCACAGGCATCATAAACAAGGCAAAGTCACCTCTCTAACATTGTCTTAAAGCCATTGTTAGGTTCACAGGCTCAGAGAAAGATGCTTTGAATGTTGTTTATGAGACTATTTCACTTAGAGAATGACATCCATGCCCTCAATATCATTAAGTGGTACATCTTTCCTGCAAGCCCCCCTTGTACCACACATGCAGTTCTGAGGAAACCAGGAGCCCTACCTGGGAGCCCTGGGCTCCTCCCACTATCTCACTTGAGGCTGAACTTGCAGTCTCCTCAATCGTGGGTCACAGCCAGCAGCTCTCATATACCTTTTGCCCTTCAACTTAGTCTTCATCCTACAAACTTCACAGCTCCCAACACTTCCTCTCCCAGCTTTTTACTCTTCCCTCCGGATCCCTCAGTTTCCTTTCCAGAAAACCCCCTTCACAAAGTGAAACTTCCTCCCTTCTTGCCCTTTTAATCATTAGAAATCAGCAGTCTAGATGAGTTTCCACCAGAGCTTCTGCTCTTTGTGCAGTGAATTCTAACACACACACACACACACACACACACACACACACACTCACACACACACACCCGCACACAAAAGCACCACCCTGTCTTCTTGTCCTGCTCACCCTTTCCCAAGAGATTTCCTCCTGTCTTCCAGCCCATCTACTCCCCACACCCAAGTCTGTGAGCTTCTCTAAGGCCTCCGTCCTCAGCAAGCTACTAAATTGGGTACACCCAGGTTATGCCAAATGTTGACATGACAGGAGTTCCTGCTCTCCTGACCCCAAGCTTCTGGTGGATATTCTCACATTTCACTTGGAATCAAGAATTCTCTTCCTTGCAATCTGGCTACTATCCTGAATTTCAAAGGGAAAGACTTCTGGTTTGAAAGCCTGACTCCTCTAGGTAAATTCTGAATTCTGATGTCTCCTTATTTCTTGAATAATATTACACACAGTTATTAATTCACAGTAGTGATCATGTGCTAGATACTAAGCTAAACCTGCTTTATCTCACTCAGGACTCACAACAACCCTATAAAGTAAGATTTCCAATATTCAACAGGTTTTGACATAGAAAACTGATTATGTATTCATATGGGCAATTATTAGCCCCGTTTTACAGTTAGAAAAACTGAAGCCCATGAGACAAATTATTCCCATTTTCTCTCCATTTCTTCCATTAACAGCCTGGCTAAGACCAGCTTTCTCTCATGACATTTTCCTGGCAAATCCGAAGCCATGCTGACTCCAGCCACCCTTGGAATCCGTGATATAATTGAGCAAGCTTTCATTTCTTATGCCCTGGGTGCCCTCTAATCATTCTTTACCAGTGATTTGTCTCTTCTCAAATAAACTGCATACTTGGCAAAGTTAAGAAACCCCTGTAGGTTTGTCACTTCCCCTTTCTGAGCTATCATTTTCTCACTTATAAAATGATGGTGTCGGAAAGGTCTAGCAGGCCTTCAATTTATTTTTATATCAATAATAAAAATGGAAGAATACACTTAATTTTAAAATAAAATTCTTGTATATAAATAAAGTTTACCCCATTTAAGAGAGGAAGGCACGAGGACCATGCCAGCTTTGCATTCCCCATTCCTTCTTTCACTACCTTTCCTTCCAAAACCATGAAGGAATTGAATTTTGACAAATAAGAAGGTAAACCATCAAGTTCCCTTTTCATCTTTGGGTCCCCATTTCCAATACACCAATGCTCTCAGACTTTTTTATACTGTAAAGATTTCCTCCCTTGTCAACTTCTTCCATCCAGTCCCTCAGTTTTCCAAAGCACCTTCTAAAACATTGCTCAGAACATGTAACTCCCTCAGATACCTACAGTAGCCCCCTATTACCACCATGGAAGGCAGAATTCTAAGGTGGTCCCTGTGATTTCCTGCCCTCTGGACTACAAGTCCTGCATAGTCCCCAGGATTGGTAACATGATAAATTTACTCCCATGATTAGATTATATGTCATGCTTGGCCTTTAAAATAGAGACCCAATCCAGGTGGGCCTGACCTAATCATTTGAGTAAGCAGCAGAGTTTCCTCTGGCTGGTCTTAGAAGATGAAGTCGGAGAGAATTAAAACAGGGGAAAGAATAGATGAGCCCTCCCTGACTTGAAGACAGTAAGGAATTCAAGCAGCTTCTAAAGGCAATAACAGCCAGCAAAGAAACAGGGATGCCAATCCTGAACTCAACAAAGGACCAAATTCTGCAAGAAGCATAGCTTGAAAACACATTTTTCAGCCTGGGACATGGTTCAGTGGTAGAGCACTCCTAGTGTGTTGAGGCTATGGGTTCAATTCCCAGTACTGCAAAAAAATAAAACTGAAAATAGATTTTTTTTTCCCCAGAGCCTCCAGATGAGAACTCATCACCCAGGTGACACCTAGATTTTAGTCTACAATAGTGCAGAGAAGGGAGCCATGCTGCACAAAGAAGTGCAAGCTAGTAAATAGGTGTTGTTGTAAGTCGCTAAATTTGTGGTTATTTTGTTACCTTGCATAAGACCTTCAAAGTCTTCCAACGTTATTTTCCAAATTCCAGGCTCAGCCCCTGGATTCATGTACTTCAAGCACCTGCTGAACGGGGGCTCTGTGCTTTGCCCCTGCGGCTTCCTCAGACAGGTTTGTCTTTTTCACTCACTGAGTTTAGGAACCCTCATTCTTTGCAGACTAGGTCAAATGCCATTCTTATAGCTTAACCTGGATCTGGTCTCCCTTCTACTCCTGCCTCAGAATGTTACCTTCATCTTTTTTTTTCTTTCTTTCTTTCTTTTTTTGGTACCAGGAATTAAACTCAGGGGCACTTGACCACTGACCACATCCCTAGCCCTATTTTGTATTTTATTAGAGACTGGGTCTCACTGAGTTGCCTAGCACTTGGCTAAATTGCTGAGGATGGCTTTGAACTTGTGATCCTCCTGCCTCCGCCTCCTGAGCCTCTGGGATTATAGGCATGCGCCACTGCACCAGGCCTACCTTCATCTCTTATCTAGTGAGTTATGCAGCTAAACAGAAGCTCAGAGAAGGTAGGTGCTATACCCAAATTACAGAGTAGAAACTTCATGATAAAGATCTTATTCCATTAAGAGGGAAGCCAGGCTGCATGGGGAGGCACAGTGAGCAGCAGAGGCAACTTCTGATTGCCCCTGTTCACTGAGTGGATGTGCTTTCCTAGTATTTGCCATATTGATAAGTGACTACATAAGCCTCCTGTTCAGACTTAATGATGGTAATCAATTAACTACATTGCAGTTTTCGTGAACTGCCTGCCTCCTATTTCCAACAATTTCAACAAATTCAATTCCCATCCACATTTCCCATTTGAAACAAATTTAAATAGAACATTATTTTAAAATCAACATTCCAGAATTTTTTTATTTTAGGATATTTACCCTTGGGATGACTAGTAATAATTTAATAATCACACTGACCTCTTTTATTCCTTTAATTCTTTCCTTATTGTGCAATTCAATAGAATGGATCAATTCAAAGATAAAATGTTGAGACATCAGGTTTTCTCTCCATGTTTAAAAAAGCAAGAGGAAGAAAAAGGGGAAGATGTGTGAAATGGAACTGGTTACAGGCCAATCTAATTTCAAAGAAATACAAAAGCAGAAAAAAAAATCTTATTGGCTTTTGTTCAATTCCTCTAAATCTGAATCTAATAAGAAAATGGAAGTCCCTGTGATCGATAGGAAAAGTGCCATCCTAGGAATCTACCTGCTTGCCCAAAGGTTCTGGCCTGGTTTCCTTCTGGCCACCTGCAGCTCATCAACCACACTGTACTCCAACCATCCAAGAGGACACTGAAATAAACTCACAATGAAGTAAAAAGGAAAGAAAAATATCCCTCCACCCTAGTATATTTCCCTGAACAATTAGCCACTTTTAAGATATTTATGAACAATCCAGAAGGCATAAGAAGAAAGCAAGTGCTAGGTTGCCCAAGGAACCATGCCATTATTTGTGGAGGCTTCTATTAATTGAGATTGCTGTCATTTTTTGATCTCCATATCATTGCTACATTTAGAAGTCTATTTCCCTAATAACAAAAAGACCACTATGATCTTGCCCCTAAAAGCAAACAGCTAAGAACCAAAGAACATATCTGAATTGAAGGCATCCTGGTGGAGGGTTGGGGAGCAAGATGTATATGTTTTTTACCTTTTTTTTTAATGAGAATACTTGAAATCTACTCTCAGCAAATTTTCAGTATGCATTACAGTGTTATTAACCATAGTCCTCATGCTGCATATTAACTCTCTAGACAGATTCATCCTGCACAATAACTACAGTTCTGTACCTTCTGACACCTTCTCCCTTGTTCCCATTATGGGTGACCAAGTTCTCCTTATTTTTATGCATTTCACTTTTTTAAAAAATCTCACATATAAATTTAGAATAGATAATACTTTTTTAAAGGTGAACTGTAGGCTTGTGTTTTGAATGCATTTGATTTGGATACCCAAAGTTCTTTTATCTAAAGAATTCTATGAAATAAATAAAAATATCATGCTTAAAAGGCTGGCAATTAACAGGTATGGTGGTGTATGCCTGTAATCCCAGTGACTTGAGAGACTGAGGCAGGAGGATCACAAGTTCAAAGCCAGCCTCAGCAAAAAAGTGAGACCCTAAGCAGCTTAGTGAGACCCTATCTCTAAATAAAATATAAAATAAAAGGGTTGGGGATATGGCTCAGTGGTTAAGCAACCCCAGGATTCAATCCCTGGAACCAAAAATAAAGACTGGTGATTATTTGGTACAAGGTTCATCCTTATACTATGTTCATCCTCAGAAACAAGACAGGTTATGATATATTTGAAAGCAATGATTGAACATGGGCTAGAACAAAGAGATGGACTGTGTCTGGGGTTTTGTGAGTTAATAATGTCTTTATATTTATGAGAAAATTTTATTTTATGAAAATAACATGAAAAGGTTGTCATTGCTCATAATATTAAGGCCCGATATAAAAATAATATGTTTTCCAGCTGTAAGGGCAGATTTGGCTGTACCAAAGTATCAGGACTCATTCTCAACTTTGCTGGAATTCTGCATAAGAGGAGCCAAAAATATTCAGAAGTAGTACTTAAAGGTCCAGTTCAATACACTTGTTTCTAACGATTTTTTTTTTTTATGCTGTCATTTGGTCATCCTGATGAAATATGTGTAATTTCCTTTTGAATGAATTTAAGTTCAATAAAATCATTAAAATATGATTTAGAACATTGATCAGATAACATTTTAATACTAATTCAGAAGATTGAATTATTATAAACTTAAATTACATATCATTGATCAATAGAGCCTTAACAAAATAATTATTTGAAGAGTTATGTACTAAATATTTTTTAAAGTTTATTGCTTTTTCTAAAATCATTTAATGATGAAAATTTGGTTTCGTAACAAAAGCTGAAAATATTAATTCATTAACAGGTGATTCATTTCCCTTTTAATAAGCTAATAAACAATTTTTGGAGAAATTTGTTTGCCTAAAATATAGTAAGCAGAACCACCAGCAAGGAAAGCAATGAATGTAAAATCCCATTAGTCTTTAAAGAATACTTAATACAATCTTTACTAATATAAGTAAAAATCTTAAATTTTTTTCCAGATAAATGCTAGTCACATTTTTAAAATAAATGTTAGGCTAATACAGTCAAATAAAATTTAGAAATGAACAGTTAGAGTTATTCAGAGAATTCTCACCTTACCATAGATTAAAAATTAAAAACTTTTTTGTTGTTCGGATTTCAAATGGTTTTCCAATTTATCATAAACTCAAGTTGGGGGAAGCAGTGAGAAATTCTTCTTGAACATGCCCAGAAAACTACTGCCAATTTTATTTATTTATTTAAAACACTTTTTTAGTAGTTATAGGTGAACACAATACCTTTATTTTATTTATTTATTTTTATGTGGTGCTGAGGATTGAACCCAGTACCTCACACATGCTAAGCAAGGGCTCTACCACTGAGCCACAACCCCAGCCCAAACTACTACCAATTTTTAAAAGCCAATTTATTAGTTCAAAGATTTCTGTCACCTTTAGTATTGTCTACCTGGATTCCCAGTTCACTGGTGAGGCTATTTTTAGACTATGACATCCTTGAGAATAGAGCTCGTTTTTTGTTCCTAGAAGTTGGTACATGGCACGCAATTTCTACAGGTCCTCAGAAACTGGTGAATGAGGAAAGAATTGATGAAATTTTTAAAAATCAACAAAGAATTAGAAAATATTGTTCTTTAATATCCCTGGATAGATGTGAACTGTAATTTGTATTATGGAGTAAAGCAGAGCTGCTTTGGATTTTCATGAACTGGATTTTTCCCTATAACCTAAGTAATGTGAATATCAGCATGAAAACTAATAGTACTGTAGTCATTTTTAATATCTATTCCCACCAATGTTATATAATTGTGGACGATAATAACCCATCATTTATAGATGTCAAGGATAAATAAGCATTTTGCAAGAAACTTCACAAAGGTTGGCTTTAATTCTCAATAAGAACCATCAGGGTAGATATTATTACTAACCCCATCTTACAGATGAGAAAAGAAAGGCCTCAAGAGATTAAGTAAATTGCCCAAGTTAACACTATTGTTCATCTGCAAAAAAGAGCCTCCTGTGCCCCTGAAGTCTGAACCACACACACTGCACCCTTAGGTTTTGAAGTTATCCATGCCCTACAATGGCATTAATTTAAATTAATTTTACATAATTTCTTTTTAAAAATACTCTTTAACATAATACTTTTTAAATATTTAAAATTTTATTTTTAACTCGATAAGAACAATTTATTTACTCTCCCTTTAATCAGATGACTCATCCAATTTCATTTTCTATTTTTTAATACATACAGTAAAAAGAGAAAAGAATCTAAGGACATTGTGTTTAAGCTAACTTTAAAAATAATTATATAGGAAGAGAAACACATACATCAAAGACTTTAGACTCTTGAAATGAACTTTATGATTCTTAATTCCCACATCTGAACCATATAATGTTCCTCTTGAACCCGCATACAAAAGCCACACTCAATTTTTGTGGCCAAAACAGTAAACATTTAATTGTTCACTTAATTTCTTTGAAATATATTAATTACATATAAATTTAAATTGCTTGCAAATTAAAATATGCTTGGTTTTGAAATTATTCTAATGAAAAAGCCTCCTTTTGGACGAGACTTTATCACTACATAACAAAAGAATTTTACAGTTTGGCTCTCTCAGTCCATCTGGGATCTCTATTATTATATTTTAATTTTATTAGAATTCATTACTTACATGATTTCTATTTCATATGAACCCAAACCAAAAACTAGTTTAATACCATGTTCCTGGTATCTCAAGAGAAAGTGAGGACATATCAGAAGATCTTATGCATTTATAAAATTCTTTTATTGCTTTCATTTCTTTAAATCTTTCTTTAGGTAGTAAGATTTTTGTTTGTTTGTTTTTATTTTTGTTTTGGTACCAGGGATTAAACTCTGGGGGCATTAGACCACTGAGCCACATCCCCAGTCCTATTTTGTATTTTTATTTAGAGACAGAGTCTCATTGAGTTGCTTAGCACCTCACTTTTGCTGAGACTGGCTTTGAACTCACAATCCTCCTACCTAAGCCTTCCGAACCATTGGGATTAGAGGTATGCACCACTGTGCCTGCATAGGTAGTAAGATTTATTACTACTTAATCTACTTAATCATTATTATGCATACCACTTTTTCATAAAACATCTTTGGAAGGTTTATGGAGAGAGAGAGAGAGAGAGAGAGAGAGAGAGAGAGAGAGAGGCGATAAATATTAGAAAAACAAGTACCCTAAATATCACAGGAAAATCAAGTATATAAAATTTAATTTTATATCATTTCTGCATTCATATACAAGTAGTCCCCAACCTACTAACCAATAGTGTTCCAAAAGCTCACAAGTAAGTCAAAAGACTGAAACACAACAAATTGTCTTCTTGAAGCAACATCATACTATGTGGTTGGGTTTTCATATTAGCCCACAAAAGTTCACTTCCACCCCAAATGCCACTCAACTATCTTACCAATAGTACCAACAGGAATTCTGAGTGTAAAGAAGTGAGGCTTTAAGAGTTATGCCAAAAGCCAGATCAAGTACTTACACAGTAAATTCATTCACTCAACACATAATAATTGAGCACCAAAATGCTACAGAGTGTCAGTTTTACATGTTTTAATTCTGGAATTAAACAGATCTGGTTTCTTAAATATAAACTGGAGATAAAACAATGCCTTGGATAAAATAATATATTTTAGTTCCCTACCTTTTTTTCCTATTTTTACTGGGGGACAAGAAGAAAGAAAAAGTGTTCTTAGCCTTCCTAAAATAAATTGTTGGAGTAAGTCATACTTCACCTGGAAACCCTTGTCTTTACCCATCTGCACTCCCCTCCCATCTCCTGGGAAATCACCTTCCCAGCTCCTGAGCCCAGTTAGCCTTAGTAGGCCAATCACCACAGATTATCTGCCCTAGGCTCTATACCTACCACCTCTCACCCCATTCCTGCAGCCACTAATATCTGCTGGGTACTGAAAGAAAAGCAGATAATATAAATTAAAAGCTATCATTTTAGTAATTAACTTTTTTCTTTTTAAAGAAAAGTTGGTTGGCCTCAGTAACTTTCTAATTTGTATTCTTTTTAAGATAGCATAAGAGCTAACATTAAAAAAAAAATCAGACGGTGTACATTTGGAAAAAGTTTGGGGACAGGAAGACTATCATTCTTCTATCCATTTATTCAGCATCTATGGAGTGCCAACTGTATTCTGGGATAGATACATGATGGAGATGAAGTATGAGCATGTCTTAATAGAGCCTCAAGTTCATCAGGGAAAACAGAACTTGTTCAAGCTTGATGAACATTTCCAACAGGCATTAATAAATATTATTTAGAGGGTGCGAGTACATGCTTTGAGGAATCATGGAGTGAGATGGGAATGCAAAAGACAGCGAGCTGACCTGGCCTGAGGTGGCAGTAAGACATCCCAGGTCTCTCCTATACCGGAAGTCCTACAAAGACAGGGACATAGTCTGTCCAAACAACCTCTAGCCTCAAGGGCTCAGAATAAGTTCCCAGAGTAGGCACTTAGTTAAAAATACGTAGAAGGGGAAAAAAAGACAGTTAATTTTAGGCTAACACCTGAAGGATGAAAGAAAATTATCTGAATGAATTAGGATTAGAAGTGAAAAAAGTAGAAACACTGGGGCTCCTTGGCAAATTTAAAGAAGAAAAGTAAGGAGTTCAAAGAAGTGAGCAAAGGTTAGATCAAGTTGGGCCTGGGCCTTTCAGGATGTGTAAAAAAAAAAAAAAAATTTTTTTTTTTTTTCCTGAGACTGAGATGGCCTCTCTCACCCAGAAACACAATTTGGATTCAGCTTCACATGACCATCCTTCACAGCAGTTTTGAGAGGTGTCACAAGGGTTCTGTTGTGGGAGGTCAAGAGGGAGAGTAGGGATAGCCTCCCTGTGTAAGAAAGATGAGTACCTTGGGCTATTGAGCTCTAGGGGCAGAGCTCCCATATCGATAGAAGAATGAATCTTTAATGAATAAATAGACCATGGATCTTCAAGTCTTTTGCTTATGTGTCTTCCACGAAAGAAAGATCATTCTGTGAGACCTTCAGAAGTTCAGATTGCTATCTAAGCATGCTAGGAGAGTTCACTGAACAAAAGCCCTGAAAACAAAAACTATTTGTCCTGAATTTATGGATATGAGCAAGTGTGCAACGTGTGTGTGTGTGTGCACACTGAGAGAGAAAGAGAGAGAGAGAGAGATAGGAGAAACAGAGAGAGGGAAGAGAGGGAGTCTTGTCAGAGGGCTAGCTTTAGAAGAAAGGAGGATTACACACTTCACTGTTCAAGGGTGACAGAGAGAAAACGAGGCTGGCACCAAGCAGGAAGCCCAATTCTGTCTGAATAAAACACTACACATTTATGCAAGCCCTGGTACCCGATCTTTTATCACAAACTATTTTGATTGCATAGAAAGAAAAGCACTAAGTAAAAATTATTTACTCTGGGTCTATTGTGAAAAGAACAGATTAACTCCCTAACACTTCGTTCTTTTTGAAGGTGTATTTTCTACCTTCCCAGTATGATTTATATTAATGAGAGGTTTAAAACAGGTTTTAACTTAAGAATGATTGCTGATGGTGAAGTGCAGTAATTACACACCTTATGACAGGACACGTGAATGGCTCATACAAGAGAACTGCATAACATGCCAAGCTAATCCTCCTTGCATAAAAAGGGAGAATACTTTGCAAGCTGGCCGATTTTAAGCTCCAGTTAACAAAAACCCTTTTTGTTGGAGTCTAAAACAAGAATGGGTTAACAAAAGCAAGAAGGGAAAAAAAATCTCATTTTTTTTCCTTCTTCACAAAATATAGTATTACAGGACTTAAAGGTTTTGAAAGGCCACGATGTGGCTGAAAGACTTGAGAAAGGAACAAGGTCTTCGCCAACAACAACAAACTTGAAAGATCTCAAGGTAAAGCGGAGTCTCTCATCGGGATGGAACATTATGATTTGATTCTAGCTTTTTGCTGTTGTTTCTTTCTCTTCTTTTTTCTTTCTTTTTTTTTTTAATGAGGTAATGGTGTAGAGAGGGAAGGAGCTATGATCTATGGCGAGGTGAGGATGGAATGGGTTCACGAATGTTAAAAAGGAAAAAACCTTAAGCCAGGGTGGGCGAGTCAATAGTGTTTGTGCCGTTTCTGCATGGCTGCGTTTTCTCATACAAGAGCCACTTCTGGACAATAATGAGACCCTGTAAAGCATCTGCTTAGGGATAATGACCCCGTCACACTGAGAATGTTCAGTTAGCACAGAGTAGCCATGAGCTTAACTCTGTGCATGCCTGCCTTCCTGAAGCAAAACACACAGGATGCACAGTGGTCCTAGATGCTTCCAAAATCATTTGCCACTGGGAAAGAAGACATGTGGCTCCTGCAACACCATCTTTGCTGAAGGAACGAAAAAATACATTTATAAAGGCTACCAGGTTCACTTTACCCCATCTCAGAACTTCAGACAAAAGACAGGAAGACTAGAAGTTGGCAGAGGTGAGGGTTGAAGTCTGATGTTCCATTTTAAAGTTGTCCAGCTGTGGGTATGGCTCAGTGGTAGAGAGTGGGCTTAGCATGCAGGAGGCACTAGGTTCCATCCCAGCACCAAAATAAATAAAACATAAAGTTTTAGAAAGCTAAAGAGGAAGCCTCACGATCAAATTTTATTTTGAAATGGATATCACCTTGGAAACTATAAAATGAGAAATTTAAGGAGCAGGATCCTTGTATATTCTTCTGTGATTCTGAACTGAAAGTATCCTAAATTGCAACACAATCCTACAATTGGTTGAACTATTTATCTTCTTTTATTTAAACATTTCAATTTGTTTGCCTGTCTTCTTCAGCTATAGTGGTCTATGATCATAGAAGCAGGAGTGCCCACCACCTATTGCAGGCCTTCTTAAAGCAGAGTCAAGGGCTGCCAGCTCTTGTCTGGCATGCTCAGCAGGACACGTCAGGGGGGCAACTCTGCCTCTGGCTCCTTCCTTCTGCTAACACATGCTGCACTTGCTCCTAACAGGATGGAGCAGAAAGTTATCACTTTGTAAAAAAAAAAAAAAAAAAAAAAAAAAAAACCAAGGCAAAGAACAGGAAATTTAAATTGAGGCATTTGCTAAACAAATGGTATTATCACTGCTCTTAAAAGATCCCTTATTGCCATGCATTTTTAGACACAAAGACAGAAAATATGTTGAAAATGTGAAATCCACAGAAACATACCTCTAAATATTCTTCTTCTAAATGCGAATTAAAATTAAACCATTTGTATTTCTTCATGAGTAACAGGAAGCTAAAACTTCTAATGTGAAGGAATTTTTCAAAAAAAAATTTCGATCCCAAAATTTTTCATGAAAAACGCTTAAAATTTATCATAAAAACTGTGGTAAAGTTTGAGATCCGAAGTCAGCTGTTTTGCTGTTATTCTTCAATATTCATTTGCAAATTGCATATATTGGAAAGTGAGCAAATGTACTAAGGCAGAATTAAGTAACTTGTAGTATGAGTTGAAATATTTCAGCTTAATTCTAGTCTATCAATTTAGATATGAAATAATGGCCCAAAGGGCACTTTTGTTATCATCAGCAGTCATCATTTTCAAAAAGAATATGTCTGTAATTTATAGGCCATCATACATACATAAAGCATCTATTGGTTATAATGACTACAGCAAGAATCAAGGGTAATGCATTATTATTATGTTACATGTCAAGGAAAGGACGTCTAAGGAACTTCTTACGACTCTTGAAAAATCCAGATTGAAGTCTGAAGTCCTTTGACTCATTGAACTATCAAACTTAGGAGAAATTATCCTAGGGTAAAATGTCAGAGGATTACTCTCTAGATTGGATGGTAGAGAGATTAGCATCCTCAGCATCAAACATAGATCACAAACCCACGTGCAGCAGGAGCATGTGAAAAAAGAATGCTGGGTAGAATAATCACATTTAAGAGAGAGGCTACCTCCTGGTGTGGGAGGATAAAAGAAAAAGGCTGGAAAAAAGAGGCATGCATTGTATATTATTAATGGTTTTTACATTTTACTTATTTTTTTAACTTAGTCATTCATTTAAGATGTACTTATTTTTAACTTACGCAAATTTAATTGAAATTATATTTCTTAAACACGGTGATAGATGCTTGTGTTTGCTGAAGTATTTAATTTGCCTTAAATATTTCAAAATATATTAAAAAAACAGATCCAAGATTATTGGAATAGATATAACCAGGTGAAGCCACTGGATTAAGTAATAGTAGGAGACGAAAAAGAAAAAAAATAGCTTTGAAGATTACATTTGGTCTTTTTGAACAGACCTAAAATCGTCTACTTTTCTAAATTTTAAATATTTTGATATTTGTGGGTTAGGACCTTGAGGGCTTCACAAGTGGTAGGATTTTTAATAAATAAGTCTATTGAGGATAATGATCATTTTATTCAAATGTCATATAGCTGAAATGCAACATGAAGAAAAAGCACCAAGCTCAGAAAAAAGACATCACAGATAGTTTAAGAGTTTCCATTGGGAATTTATGAGACCAAATATCAAACTGATTCTTTTGAGGAATTCCTGGAACGTGTACCTCCACTCGCCTACTGAGGTTTCAGCTTTATTGACCTTCCTCAAGTTCCTCAGCTCCCTCAGGGCCTTCATACTTGCTGTTCCCTCTTCCGGGAACACTACCGCCCTTCCTGTGGTTAACTTTCATTCTGGAAGTCTTCCCTGTTCTGTATGGGTCTCTTTTTTTCCCCCATAACTCCATATATTTTCCCACTGCAGCCTTTTCTAGATCTAATCAAACTTTGCCAATTATCTTCTGATCCATCACAATTACTAGAGATATACTGTTTCATGAAGCCAAGGACTGTGACAGTCTCCACCTTTGCATTTCCACTATCTACACATCCACCAAACGCCTGCCTGAGCGTCAGTGACTGTTCCAACATCTCTCCACTTTCTGCTTCCATTTAAAGGACACACAGAATATTTCCACTGTATCTATCCCCTAGTACCAGGAAATATATAGGTATGTAAATGTGTGTATGCCTAGATCTGCGCGTGTTAACATACATGGTTGTCAGATGAAAGAGTCACACAGAACAAATGGCCTTCTTATATTGCCTGACTAGTATACCAAAGTATGTGTTGAGTGTTGAAAGAAGCTGCTAACAATAATGCTCTATATTTTATTCCTTTAAATGCAGGCCGGGAAAACTTTTAATAAAAAGATCTGCAAAGGATGCTGTTTAAAGCTGGGGAGGCAGATGGATGGAGGAGAATGAGTTCCGTACTTAGGACCTCTCAATACTGTTAGCCTGACCCAGCTCCTTAGTGGCTATGGGAGCCTGTGGGAGACCTTACTTCTGAGGGCCTCCGGTTCCTTATCTGCAAATGATTACATTAGATAATAAAGGCAACAACCAAGTTTATAAAAGTTTTGGTTGATAATTTTGACATCTCATCCTAAAAAAATCCCTGTGGGTTCTCATGTGTTTTAATGTCAGCTTAATATAAAACTATTATTTAGTTATATACCATTAGCTAACTAAATCTAAGAAGTAAATGTGTTCAGATAATTAATTTTTTGCTTTTAATTTAAAAAAAAGAGCACTGTTGTAGTGTTGCAGACAGAGAAACTGTAATCTTTTTTTTTTTTTTTAAGTTGGACACAATACCTTTATTTATTTATTTTTATGTGGTCCTGAGGATCAAACCCAGCACCTTGTGCGGGCTACACAAGCACTCTACCACTGAGCCGCAAACCCAGCCCCAACAACTCTAATCTTAAATGTGCTGTTGGATTACAGTTAGGTGCTAACTTGCCTTCAAAGAAGTCACTCTCCTGTGTTTGGATGCTGCCTAGAAGCAGCACTAGGGCCTGACATGAAAGGTCCAGGGGCTGGCTGTATTTGTACATGGAGGGGAAAAGAGTCACCTGAGCAGTAAATGTTCTGCCAGAAGGAAGGCGGTCCTGGTTAGACTCTGCCGCCTACCCCCAGCGCTGGAGCTTCAGCTGTGTGCTCCACAACACAGGGGTTTTAATATCAATACTACCAGAAGCTCAAAGCACTTCTTTAAACTTACAATAAAGAGTAAATGACTGATATTATATTATTTCCTAAAAGCGGATTTTGATGGAAGACAGGAGTCTGGACACCAATATAAAGCATACACTAGATATTTTTAAGCCATAACAATAATTATAAAAGAATAATCACTACATCTCCATGTTGTATTCCTATAAAAAGTTTCTTAATGAAGACATACATACAGCTTATAGATAATATTATTTTACAGGCAACTGCTTGCTAAAAGCTAAAGTAAATCATCACCCTTATGAATTTAAGGTTTTCTAGAATGTTCACTCTGGCTTCTGCTTTTGACTTTATTTTTCAAAACTGACCATAAAATAAAAGTTTATTTTTACAACTTATCTTTACCTTCCAGAGGAAGCACTTCTTGATTTCATCTTGCAAATTCTGTTGTTAATAATCTTTAGTGATTGGGACAGAATCAAAATTGATTATTTGAATGCTACAAGCTGCTTATGCTTGTGGTTATCACAAAACTCTACTATAATCAAAATACTCCTGTCAACTGGGTAAGAAGCTGATATGAAATATCCATTTCACCTCTCTAGGGTTAGGACAATGCATGTAGAAATGTATGGTCACTTAAAACCACATTCATACACAGTAGAACTAACTGAAGTAAGAACTCACTATTCTCTCTCAATAGACCAAGCAGTCCTCACTTCATTGCTTGAATAAAATTATAGAGAATTTTTTGGATTCTATTTAATGAATGAGGATATATTTTTCATGTGGTGTCATTGTTTTACTACTTCCCATGTTTATTTGGACAGATTCATAGCACTGGGTAGGAAATGTATTGGTTGGCAACTTCAGTTTTGGAAGAGAAAGTAAACACATGCTGATTAGCAAACAGTAAACTCCACTGTGTTTAATTTTGGCTTCTCTTAAAAAAAATAATAAAAAAAAAAAACACTATTTGGTGTTGTGTTCCAAGTAGGAGCATTTGTCCCTAAGTTCTTTCCTAACCCCTTACTGGAGGGCTTCCAGAATGACTCTCATTTTTTCCTTCTTCTCCTAACACCAGTGGCAAACGCCAACATTGTTTAAGAAAATATGTGTGCATATGGCACCCTCCTAGCACAGATTTGCCATCCAGTTGAACAGTAGGGCCACTAACCCACACAGACTAAACTGCAAAATTATGAACTGCACAAACATAAACAATTGTTTCCAGCCCTAATAAATTCAAGGTAAAATCACACTTTTGAAATTCCTAGAAAGATTACTTGACTGAAAACTATCAGGTCTGAGAACCAACATTGGCAAATATGATAATAACTTACCATTTCCAACACTCTCTTTAAATCCAGTCTCTCTCATTTATCTCTTTCTGGATTAACATTGATCCTAAGTTTCTTTCAGACTTTAGCCATTCTTAGCCTTCTTGGCATCCCCACTCTGGAGGACCATCACAAGCATCATCACATGCTTGGAAAACCTTGACAAGCACTGTCCCCCTGGGCACACGGCTGCTGTGGTATTTTTGTAATACATGCATTTATACATGCATGTATAAATGTTCTTATGCAGCCTATGGAAACATTTTAAATTTTCTTCAAAAAAATTGGGGCTAAAAGAGGTCAAATTAGTGTTTGACCTCTTTACTACTCAGCATTACTACTCATTATTTAGACGCCCATGATGCTTCTTGGGTGTGCAAAATTTTGTCTCCATTTAAGAAATGGAAAAGCTGAGGTATCCACAAGTCCAATAACTCACTGAATTGCCCAATATAAGAAGCTAGCACTATGTTTTGATGGTCGATACTGGTTTTTTTATTGACTAAATATTTACTGTGAATCTCCAAGGTTGCTCACAGTATTAGGCATACACATGCATGTACATGGGTTCTATTACATTCTAGGACCTAGAAAAAAAAGATGCAAGATGATCAAAGTCCTAACTTACATCAGGTGTACAAGCTAGCAGGGGGAGGAAACATTAAACCAAGAAACAAATGAATACAAAGGCTTTGTGTGGTGGTACATGTCTGTAATCCCTGTGACTTGGGAGACAGAGGCAGGGGGATCCCAAGTTCAAGGTCAGCCTCAGCAATTCAGCAAGATACTCAGCAACTTAGCAAGACCCTGTCTCAAAATGAAAACTAAAAAGGACTGGGAATATAGCTCAGTAGTAAATACCCCTGGGTTCAATTCTTGATACCAAAAATATACATATATCTATATTTAAATGAGTGTCAAGTAGCCACAGGGCCAACTGTACAGCAACAGAGGAAAAGAGGGGTAGGGTGGGAGGAGGTAGTAGATACAGGGGGAAGAAAAGTTCTCTTGGGACACAGGTAACTGGAGTAGACCTTGGAATGAGGTAAGGGTGAAGGCCTATCTGCAGCCACCTGAGGAAAGAGGATTCCCAGCAGCAGAGTACCTAAAGGCTCAGGAGTACTGGGAGTGGTGAGCTGTCAGAAGAGAAAACAGGCAGAATGTGATCCAGGTAAAGGGGAGAAACGGGGCCACACTGTTCTGCACCTAGAAGTCACCACTGAATGTAAAGGCTGCAAACATAAGTGACACTCCTCTAGCCAGTCAGACTTGGGCAAGGAGTACTATGCATAAGGCACATTAACAACTAACTGCACTAAAAGTACATGTTTCTCTCCCCCACCGCACTAAGGCTGTGTGCACAAACAGATGGAAGGGCGCAGGGACCAAATTTCATACACTCTAGGAAACATTCACATCAGCTGATCCAGTCAAATACAAAGAAGTTGCTAAACAGCATCTAGTACCTCAGAGCAACTGAAAGCATTTCCGTCTGTGAAGCCCTGCAGCTGAGGGCTCACATCCGCCTGCTCCAATCAGTTCATTTCCAAACAAAGGTAGGAAATGGCTGCATCCTAGGATTTCATTGTGGACTCGTGAGTCAGTGCTTTGGAACTTGGTATCTTTGGGAGTGAGTGTCTGTTCACCACGTCTCTTGCCACAGGGGGAAAAAGGTACAGATAAACAGTAACATGATTTCACCCAACTGAGATATAAATCTATGGGCCCCTCCACCCTTCTCCTCAAAAATAAGTGAATGAATGAAGGAAATTCAGTTCCTGCTTTTTTTTTTCCTTTCCCTCTTTTTTGTTTCCTAATTCCCAGCTCTCCCTGTGTCTCCTGAACAGCACAAGGTCAACCAATGGTGAAAGCACATCACAGGATAACTACTCAAAAGCACACAACCCAATTTATAATAGGAAAAGGAGCTGCCTGTGAAGTTGAAGAGTCTTGGTAACACATCCCGTTACAACAGGTCCTAAGAAATTCAAATTAAGAAATGTGCCCTGAAGAGCAAAAGGACACAGGGAAAAAGAAACTTATCTTTGAAAACTACTTTTTTTTTTTTTTTACACAATGGTCATGAAGAAAATAATACATATATTCCAATAAGTCTTTCTGTTAAAAATTTCCCATCATTTCTGTACCCACCATGTACAGGGAGCCAAAGTAGAAAGTAGCACATGTGTATTTTATTTTATTTGTTTTGTTTCTAAATGAATAGGTACAGAGGTACACTTAACTACAAACTATTTCTGTCAGAGAAAGGAACAGAACTACTGAATAATACAGCTCTCCCATTTCTGGTGAAAGTTACAGAAGGAATTACTTACTGTATCTGATCTAATATCACAACCAGTTATTATCTGTGATGGAAGAGGGAAAGAAAAAAGATAAGGAAGCAATCTTTAATGAGAATAAGAAGGGCATACCTTAAGGTATATATAAACGCCCATCCAACATCAACCAGATTACTTCATAAAGTCACCCATGTGATCCTTGTGGCATAATCACAAGAAGCCTACATGATTATAAGGACAGAAGCTGAGAAATGGGATATTTCTATCTAAGAAAAGTACAAATTCTTTTCAGAATATTGGAGAAATCTGGTGTTTTCTACCCAGGCAGAATGGATTGTGAAAACAGTGAAAAATATCCTCCAGAGAGACAGAGTGAAAGAGTTTATGTGTTAAGGAGAATATTACATTTCACTTTTCCAATGTAGAAATAAACTGAGAAAAATTGAGAGGGGGTGGCAAGGATGGAGAGGAATAAGATCATAAAAAAGGAATGAGTAAAAATGTAATAATAAAACAGGAATGTAGTTTTCACTTACATTAGGGTTTTTTTCCCTCCATTAAAAATTATACCTTAAAGTTCATTACTCTTGACGATATTGCCAATTTTTCAAATAATACACTGGTCAAGTTCCAAAATCTCATTACACATATAAATTGCATGTATAAATGTTCTTGTGCAGCCTATGGAAACATTTTAAATTTCCTTCAACAAAATCGGGGCTAAAGTTTGGAAAAATTCCTAGAGAGTAAAATCAATCTATCTATCTACCTACCTACCTACCTTTCATTTTCTTTCTCTCTCTCTCCCTTTCTCTCTCTCTTTTTCTCTCTCCCTCCCTCTCTCCCCCTCTCCCCCTCAATAAGGATTATATTATCCCACAGTATATCCTGCCATATATCTTTATGCTCCAATTTCCTACCTATTTCTCTATTCAGACATGTATAATGCTTCCATTTTGAAGCATATGGCAGGGGAGCCAAAAGAATTTAAATTGCCTTCAAAATGTGCATCGCATCATAAATGGTGTGAAAAAGATCTTACTATTCATCTCTCAACTTGGAGCATAAAGCAAAGAAGAAGCAACACAAGACTGCTTCAAACTTTGTCCAAAAACTCAACAGCTTCACTTGTTTATAGAGGTACAAAAAGTATGTGACACAGTTTATAAAACAAGAATGATATACTGTATGCAGAAGTAAAGTTAAAAGCAAAGTATGGTAACAGCCCTATCTTGTTACAAACACTTGGCAGCATGTCCAAAGTACCATGGTCAAAAACATGATACTGTCTGCGTTGTGCTTCTGCCAGAAAGCACTCCCTAAGTCCAAGTCTCTTTAGCCATCATCACCACCTCATTTGGCAATCTCTCCCAAGCCTCAGTTCATCTACTCAAAATTACTCCACAGAAACAGAAAGCAAACTCTCTAGCTTTGTAGGCTGCAAGTATCACAATAAAGTAGCACTGGCCAAGTGACAGTGTAAGATGCAGCTCTAGGTTAGAAAGCCAGGAACAACTACACTCCATCTGCAAGGCTTATTTGTGTGTCAGGCTGAGTGTGGGTGTCTTGCCATGGGTAATGCAGGGCTTCCTCTCTACTCTCACAACAATTCTAAAGGGTCTTTCTGAATCAGCAGCAGCTGACCGAGAAGGTGCATGGGGAGAATACACTTTGACACCAATTACATTTTAGGCAAAGGAGAGGCAAAGTTACTGGGCGATTACCTGTCATATAACCATTTCAGGGATGGGCTTTAGGATAATTTCTGAACTTCATAGATGGCATCCCCAGCTACACATGCATAGAGTACCAGGCCAATATCAAGGCTAGGCAAATAGGAGAATATGCATCAAGCCTTTGGTAGTAAATAGAACATATCAATAGGTTCAACCTATTCGTACATGGAGCATTGATAACTAAAACATGGCAATGAGTAATACAAAAGTATAAATGCGGGATTGAAAAGGTAAGTGATGGAAAAGAACCAACTGCATAAATTATTAATCTTCTTTGGGCAAGTAAGCAGTGGCTTCTGAATTTTCTTCAATATACTCTTCTCCAAGGTAGCATATTACATAATTCAAAAACACAGCTACTCTGATCTTAAGTTTACAGCTTGCCATATTTCCTAGAAAATAAACAATAATTAACAACAAATCTCATAGTTGTTTTCCCCCCTCTCTTCTCGTCAAAAAACCTTACACTTTGAAATGTAGATACATAAGCCACTTTTGGATCAGGGCCCACAAACATATGTTTCCAAAGGAATAATATGTACAGGTTAGTCTGGTGTGTACCAGATGTAAGAAAAATCAAATTCAAAAACAAAAATATCAGTATTCAACAGAGAAATGCATTTTAATTAAATCCCCTTCTTCCTCTCCTTATAGATTCAGAATCTGAGAAAACCCATCGCAAGTGTAACTTTTTAACATTTTTCCTGGAAAAAGAAATTCTCAATTTTACTCATGACTCTAAATTCCTTATACATAAGATCACAAAGATAAGATGGTCATTTATAAACAGACCTCTCTGAGTGGGCCTCCTACCATATGCTTATATTCAACCAAAAGAATTTGTATGAAAAGGCCAGAAAAATTCCAAATGTAGAACTTATGAGGAAAACTAGTTAGAACAAGGTTACAAAGCCCACGTCTGTATCAGACCTCTAATATGCAAAACATCTATTGTCAAAAACCTTAAAATTCTCTGTAATCATAACTAGCAAGGCATAATTTAGTTGAGCATTCTGAATACAAAATGAGCTTATTATCTGCACATTGAAATAATTTATGTATTCTCTTCTCAGATACGGGGACATGCATGAGAGTATTAAAAACAAGCTACAAAAATACCTATACTTTAGAAGTTTGAAGAGTCCAAAGTTTGAGATGCATCTCTACCTTTTCCAGTGCATTCCTACAAAAATTCAGTCAGACTTCCAAAAGTTATCCAGAAAGGTCCAATAGGAAGAAATACACTGGGGAATTGGCTCACCCTTGTCTAACCTGTCCAGGGCATCATGATCTCTCCCCTGGTTCTATACATCAGAGATGTCACTGTAGTGAAAGCCAAGTTTTAATTTAGAATTTAATAAAAATTGATTAAGCATCACAGAGCACAAACAAAGCTGCTCCATAAATCTTTCAGCCCTTTTTGTGCAAGGAAGAAAGCAAGCACTGTCTGCTGAAGCAGATGACAGATGCTGGCTTAAAGATAAGTATTATTTATACTTCTGTACCAGATTTCTTCTTATGCATATCTTATCATGCATGGGTATATGATCAACAAAGCAATTATTTTATATCAGTCAAAGACGTTCAAATGTACTCTGGCTCCATGGGAATGCTTTAAAGTGTTCAGGCCTAGAGTTCAATTAAACCAAGATGGAGAGAAAAGAAAGTTTTGAAAGAAAAACAAATATTGAAATGGTTCTTATTTGAAATGTACTTTCACACACAGGCTAATGAATATATATGCACTGAAAATAACTTTGTTCTGAACATATGCCTATGCATTTTAAATAAATGATGCATGTTTGAAAGATAAGAGGGTTTACCAAATCTAAACACATCAAGATACATCTATATTAAACTGCAGTTATTTGTACAGTATGTCGGTTAGGAGACAGCACCTTGAAAGAGATCCAATGGTTATGTAAAGAGATAGCTGATTTAACCAATCTGTGAATATTTCAGTCACCAAGACTATAGTTTAAAATTTTAAATCTCATTCTTTCCCTCCTTACAGGTACACAATCTATGAAAACCAATCACTTGATGGAAATTCCCAAAGGGTACTTTTTTTTAATTTAACTTCTAACATATAAAGTGAGGAAAAGATAACCAATGATTGAAAAGGAAAGTAAACGCAACTTATATTACCTTTTCAGAAAAATAATATTTTGCATTATAAGGTCCTTTAAAGTGAAGAATGTGGCAATCTGCCTGTGATTCCGAAACAAATATGAATCAGTAATAGAAACCACCAGGTGGGGAGAGCCATGCTCACTATTGTCTTAATCCTCCTCCTCCACCCCAGTTCCTATGCCCTCTACAATGGGGGACAGTTTGGGAGTGAGTCTTGGTTTTTCTGTTTTGTTTTGTTTTATGAGGAAATACAAACTAAAGAAAAAACAAATCTTTAAGTCTAGCCAGAAAATCAACCTGTGGTTAAATTTATCTAATTAGGTTTAACACAAACACTGTGCTCATCCATCTCTTTTATATACTCTCTTATCCTTCATGTCCCTTAGCATTTTTCTTTGTAAAAGTTCTTCCAGAGAAATACCAGCCTCCTCTCATGCTAAAAGGCAGAGACATTCTGCCACTCCAAGGCCAGGAAGTCCCCAGCAGGGAGGCTTGGGGAGGGCTCAATGCCGTGGGTAAGTCCAGGCCAGAGTCCCTGCTGCTGGAGGGCTTCCTGCACAGGGACAGAGGAGGCTTAGCCAGCTGCACACACACACACACACACACACACACACACACACACACACACACACATGCTCTGAAATGGCACTGGTAGCAAAATTAAACTGTCTGGTTTCTTGGAAATTACTGTATAGCTATCTCTTGGGAATTAGCAATGCACTAAAATAGGATACACAAATCAGTACTTTTATGTTGTAACGCTAATCTATCACATGCAATAATTTATCTTTCCTGAATTATATATGAAAGCACATCCATAAGAGTGCAGCAATTATGAGCAAATATTTTCAGGAATTGCTTTTGTGTGTGTCTCTTAAGCATGCAACTCCACATGGAAGCACTCAACAAAATAATTGCTTAAAAATCTTCAGGATTCTCTTTCCTATTTAAATAATTCTCCTTATTATATAAAAATTCAGGTTGCACAACATAAGCATATGAAGTTTGTAGAGGAAATGGTAGATAAGAATGGTTTTTAAATGATCTTATAATAGAAAACAAAGTTAAAATATATACCACATACTAATGTAGTCGGATATATTACAGTCACTAATATATTTTGAATCAGGGGATTTAAATGAGCGAAGTTCAAACAGCATGGAACTCATCCACATATTCTCTCATTCAAGGAAGAAAGGATTTTGTCTACTGGGTTAATGGAGATTGCTGTGGTGAGTTTTACAGATAACTTTAATCTCCAGTCTCCACAGATTTCCACCATCACAAAGTAAAATAAACCCTCATTATTCTTTGCAGCATACCAAAGTTCACATCATGCCCATTTCCAATACAGATTTCCACCATCACAAAGTAAAATAAACCCTCATTATTCTTTGCAGCATACCAAAGTTCACATCATGCCCATTTCCAATACTTATTGGCTGTTTGGCCCTGGACATGCAACTTGACTTCTCTGAGTTTGAATTTGCAGATCTGTTTAAACAAGGAAAACAGGCTTAAAAGTTTGAAACAAAGGACATGTCAGAAAAGCACTTAAGAAAATGCCTAGAACATAGTAAGTGCTGAAAAAACTATAAATATTATTCCTGTTGTTCTTGCTGCTGCAATTGTCATTATTACAAAGTACTTTTATGATAAAATGTTCTAGCTATAGACAGACTAGCATGTGCCTTATTTCTCTCCTTTTGGATCCCATGACATTGACTGGCCTGATTCTGTTTCTATTTATCAGACTTCTTTCTCACTTACATTCTCCTTTAACTCCAATTCTTCTGCCACTTCCTTAAGTCAGCATTCCCCAAAACTGTACCCCTGGCTCTTTTTCTCCCCCTCTTCAATCTCAAACAAACTTTGGCTTCAAAGGTTGGGGATAACAACAAAGCTTAGTCCAGATTGTATTTTCATTTGCCTGCTATACACTATCATTTGGAATGTCCCCATCTGAGGGGGGGAGGGGAATAACTAAACAACATACCTCCAAATGCAGTGGTTCTGTCTCGGTTAAGGAAATTTTAACATTTACCTGAATGACTAATTAGAAGTCTCAGAATCATCCCCAAATCTTCCTCCCTTGCATCCATAATAAGCCTTCCCCATTCTATTCCTACCAATGCAGTCTTGCCCATGTCCTTGCTTCTCTCCTGACTTTCACAGTAGCCTTAGTCAGCTTAGTTATGTTCAACAAATATAAACCCTTACAATGGGCCAAGCACTTTACATTGTGCATGCAAAACAGATCAAAACAGAACAACCCGTAAAAAACCCACAACCCCTTCTCTCAAGGTCCTTCAAGTCAAGGAGTGGGAGAGATGTGTAAACACATCATTATCCTCTGATGTTACACCAGCAATAATAGTTACACATAAATTGTAGAGGAGGGAGTGATTATTCCATCTAGACAGGTCAGGAAAGACTTTACTGTGAATATCTCTCCAGAGGAATGTTGAAGGATAGACAGGAGTTTGGCAGTGTGCAAAGAGAGGGAAAGGCATCCCAGAAGAGAGGGATAGCATGGCTGGACCTCCAACTCTAAGCTCTCTAATTAACTCTAATTAATATATTTAAAAATTTTGCTTGTCCAATCTGGGCGCAGTAGTATATGCCTGTAATCTCAGCGGTTTGGGAAGTTGAGGCAGGAGAATCACGAGTTCAAAGCCGCCTCAGTAAAAGCAAGGCACTGAGCAACTGATGAGACCCTGACTAAAATACAAAATAGGGCTGGGGATGTGGCTCAGTGGCCAAATGCCCCTGAATTCAATTCCCGGTACCCAAAGGGGGAAAAAAAATATTTTTTGCTTGTCCAAAACCCAGACCTAATTATGATACTTTCCCTTTTCCTTAAAATATTTAAAGGCTTTCCATTGTCTCCAGAAAAGAAATCCACATACTTTGCATTGGCAGGGCACTTGGATTCTGGACTCAACACATGGGGCGGCAGTTTCCACTGGTCTCCAAGTCCTCAGGATTCAGCTACCAAACCTCAAAAGTCTGTCTTCCCACCACCAGAATGCTGTTCTGCCTGTCACCTGTGCAATCCCATGTACCCTGTGATATCAGCATTCAATTCCATCCTGCTGAGCCCTCCCTAAGGGGCCTGTGATCCCTTGCTCCTGATGTTTCTATTCTTTTGTTGATACATGCATTCCACACACCTCACACTTGGGTCATAGATTGAATGCCTGCATTCGTCATGTCATTTTAGAAAATCTTTTGCATGCTTCAGATAACTTGGAATGACTATTTGGGTGAAGCCAAATCTTTCCAGATTTTAACATCCCTTTACTACAAGTTCAATATAACTGGAAGGATATAGTAAGGGTAAACTGCAAGGCAGAATAGGGCATCCAAGTGGGACCCCAAATGATCAGTACCTCTTGGTCTTCATAGGGTGAGTTAGCCCTTGAAAACATGGGCTGTTCTCCGCATAGGCTGCTCTGTTCAATCGAACTCTGTAAAAGCCACGGGATGCCACTTGCACCTTGAGATATGTGAAGGTTGGAGTACACATCATGGATACTCTCTTTGTCATCCTCCCCCTGTCAGATATCTTTTACTAGGGGATGAAAACTGCCATATCATAAGCAGTTTCATGATTAAGTCTGGATTTTTTTTTTTTTTTTTGGTACCAGGGTTTGAAGCCAGTGATATTCAGCCATTGGGCTATATCCCCATCCCTTCTTATTATTTTATTTTATTTTGAGATAGGGTCTCACTTAGTTGTTTAAGGCCCTGCTAAGTCTAAGTTGCTGAGACTGACATTGAACTTGCCCTTCTACTGCCTCGGCCTCCTAAGTCACTGGGGTTACAGCATGTGCCAACCTACTCAGCTAGGCTTGTATTTTTGATACATAGTAATTTTGAGATTAATATAAATCTCAGGATACTACAATTTGTTTGACACCCATAGGCAACTAACACTCAAGGCAGAAGAAAATAGCATGCAAGTACACAGGGAGGGGATGATGCTAGAGCTCACTTAAGTCTATAAATCAACCTGTCATTACATTGGTGTCTTGAATAGGATCATGGGCCTTTATGCAGGTCTTCATTCCCTGAAGGATTTTCTACTATCTGTAGTTCATTCATAAAACATTCTACAAATTATTTTTCCTATGAAATAGTTTCAGTGAATGAAATGGTTAAGTATTAAAAGACCAGTGTCAACCTTTACAAAAATCCTATAGTAGAACAGCAATATTTTATTAAGCACCTATTTGAATCAACTTTACTCTTGGAAGATTGAGATCTTGTCTCATATATATTCCTGTAAAAAATATTTTCATGAGAAGGGAGCTTAAGAAAGTTTCCTTTACCAACATTCTATTTCTCCCATCATTTCTTATTATGAAAGATAATAATCATACCTTATAATCTAGGATGATATTCCCTACAGCATAAATCATTTTAACATTAAACCTTAATATTTATTGCCTGTTCTATCTTGTTGCTGACAGTCCTATTAATGCTTCACTTAGCAAGTCAAAAAGCTATACCTCAGTACTATATAGTACTAGAAAAGATTGAGAAAACTCTTTGTACACAAATCAGCGGAAAGCATAACTTATCTGTTACAACACAGGAAGATTAAACACATGGCCATAAAAATCCCTGCAATCACGGTAACTGGAGTCGAGGTTATCTCTATTGCTTTAATAAATCCTTTAAGTATGCTTTCAATCTCTCAACAATTCCTGACAAAGCTTGTGTGCTGTTGTTGTGAATCTGCCTACCTCGAAAGTCCTGATGGTGAATATTTCATGTGGCTTATCACTTCTCTGTGTCCCTAGTCTGGGAGAAGCTAGTGTACTGTCTGCTAGTGCCGCTTAATACCTTATTAGTTGAAGATGGATTTGTACTTTCAGCCTTTAGCCACCTAATTTCCTGTTACAGAAGATAAAAATTTTATTTTTGCAAATGATGAATGAGGTGATTATATTTCACAAATTTTAAGGCCATGGACCATTAACTGAATCACTCTAAGCACTTGTCATTTTACCCATATGTATGCAACTTGAAAAGAGAGGGCTGTGTTGTTGTATTACCTGATGATTGCCATAGATGATCCCTCATAAACGTCATGTGAAAAATTTATTTAAGCATGAATAAAACTAGGAAAAAGTTAACCCTTTCAGGAATAATTTGAGGGATTACTTATATCAGTGTTAGAATGAAAGGAGTTATCACCTTTCTCTTTATTCTTAAGATCTCTTATATAGTAGCAACTAAAACCTAACACAAACCACATTTGGAGAGTATAAATAGATAAGTATTGTTGTTCAATTATACATGTCTTCTCACTGAAAATTTATGTGATCAGGCAAAATATCAACATTGGATTATTAAGAGGAAATGAGCTTATTAGAATCTTTCTATGACTTGGCCTTCCAAGAGAAATAATTTTCCTTTAGTAGTTTGGACATTGACTCTGATTTCTATTTTGGGGATTTAGGCTTGACATTTCTCAGTGACAACTTAAGGCAGACAAGATAAACAAAATAATTCCCCGAGTATTTGGTAAGGCATTCCATATAGCACAAACCACTAGTGCTAGAAAATTAACTCTACCATTTCTTAATCCAATAGTTTTTCTTCTTAGAGATAAGTACAGCCCACTCTGATATTAGTGGGTCTACAAACCTCTAGCTGATTGCACAATCAGAGCTGGAAAAATAAGAAGCTTTTAGTTTCTAAAAGGTTTATTGAGTTCTTGTATTTTTAATCCTGGTCCATCCTCTTTTAATTTCATCCCAGTGGGATACATTTACTTATAACACATGGCTTTTCTCATTCCAACATGACTCACAGAATTTTTCCTTCCCTGGGAATGGTTGGAGTGCCAGCTTATTCAGCCTTAGTCAGAGCCTCTGTTATTTGGCATCAAATGTAAATTGGTGTCTTGATCTTTAGAATGTGATTCTTTGCGGCCTTCTCCCATCTCTTCTATTTTCTCTGTATCTCAACAACTTAATGCATTTTATACCTAGGAATTAAGCCTATTTTATTTTTATATGGTGATAGATTCTGTTGCTGATAATTCCTACCCAACCATAAGCATTCTGTACCAGCAGATTTTACATTACTTTATGTGAGTTGTTTTGCTGATTATTTGATTTATTAAGTTTTTTCAAAGGTGTGGATTTAGGTTACAATGAGATCAGGAAAGATTTTTATAGACTCTTTGTCTTTTGCTCAATTTTTAGACTAAGTTACAGATAATCAAGAGTCTTATTGGTTGTTGTTATTTCCATTAATAAAAATAAAATTACAGTTAAGAATCTTAATTTACTTAAAGAATCTCTTGCATATACAGGGATTTCCTCATTTGGTTGTGTGTAATTCCACTGTGGCCGACTAAGGTCACAATGATGGTATTTCCTTAGGGTTGTGCAGATGGTTCAGACCTGGCACAGGAATCTGGGGCTTTGCCACTTTTCAGAATGCCATGGCCTCCAGGAGCCATGTCACAAGCAGACAGGCCCTGCTCACGGAGCACATACCAAAATATCATCAGCATTGTATTGACTAGGAACAGAAAGAGCAGTGTAAAGTCTGGTTCTAGAGATGTTCTCAAACAATGAAATGGAGAATCAACACATAAGGAACCAAGCTGGGAGCAGGAGATAGTATCAAGGTGTCCTTCCTGGACTCCTTTTCCTAGTCTACCCAAGACATTCACAGCCTCCAACAAGGTAGTATTTAATGTCACCTCTTTGGGTCCAAATTAGGTTAATATACCAGGCTCCTTTATATGGTCTGTCTATGTTAATATCATATGGGCTTAATTTGGAGACTTCTTTTAAGATTTTGAAAAATGTTCTTTTGTATAGAAAATATTATGACACATATTGTCATATTTTAATATTCTGTCCAAGTTCAGATACCCAGAACTCAGTAAACCATACTTGGGACCTGGAAAGATTAATAAATGAATTCAGCAAAGTGGCAGGATATAAAATCAACACGTATAAATCAATGGCATTCCTGTATATCAGTGACAAATTCTCTGAAATGGAAATGAGGACAACCACTCCATTCACTATATCCTAAAAAAAAAATAAAATACTTGGGAATCAACCTAACAAAAGAGGTGAAAGAATTATACAATGAAAACTACAGAACCCTAAAAAGAGAAATAGAAGAAGATCTTAGAAGATGGAAAAATATACCCTGTTCATGGATAGGCAGAACTAACATCATCAAAATGGCGATATTACCAAAAGTTCTCTATAGGTTTAATGCAATGCCAATCAAAATCCCAATGGCATTTCTTATAGAAATAGAGAAAGCAATCATGAAATTCATATGGAAAAATAAAAGACCCAGAATAGCAAAAACAACGCTAAGCAGGAAGTGTGAATCAGGTGGTATAGCGATACCAGACTTCAAACTATACTACAGAGCAATAGTAACAAAAACAGCATGGTACTGGTACAAAAATAGGCAGGTGGACCAATGGTACAGAATAGAGGACACAGAAACCAATCCACAAAACTACAACTATATTATATTTGATAAAGGGGCTAAAAGCATGCAATGGAGAAAGGATAGCATCTTCAACAAATGGTGCTGGGAAAACTGGAAATCCATATGCAACAAAATGAAACTAAATCCCTTTCTCTCGCCATGCACAAAAGTTAACTCAAAATGGATCAAGGAGCTTGATATCAAATCAGAGACACGACATCTGATAGAAGAAAAAGTTGGCTACGATCTACATACTGTGGGGTCGGGCTCCAAAATCCTCAATAGGACACCCATAGCACAAGAGTTAATAACTAGAATCAACAAACGGGACTTACTCAAACTAAAAAGTTTTTTCTCAGCAAAAGAAACAATAAGAGAGGTAAAGAGGGAACAAATCTTTACTCCTCACACTTCAGATAGAGCCCTAATATCCAGAGTATACAAAGAACTAAAAAAATTAGACAACAAGATAACAAATAACCCAATCAACAAATGGGCCAAGGACCTGAATAGACACTTCTCAGAGGAGGACATACAATCAATCAACAAGTACATGAAAAAATGCTCACCATCTCTAGCAGTCAGAGAAATGAAAATCAAAACCACCCTAAGATACCATCTCACTCCAGTAAGATTGGCAGCCATTAGGAAGTCAAACAACAAGAAGTGCTGGCGAGGATGTGGGGAAAAGGGTACACTTGTTCATTGTTGGTGGGACTGCAAATTGGTGCAGCCAATCTGGAAAGCAGTATGGAGATTTATTGGAAAGCTGGGAATGGAACCATCATTTGACCCAGCTATTCCCCTTCTCGGTCTATTTCCTAAAGACCTAAAAAGAGCATGCTTCAGGGACACTGCTACGTCGATGTTCATAGCAGCACAATTCACAATAGCAAGACTGTGGAACCAACCTAGATGCCCTTCAATAGACGAATGGATAAAAAAAAAATGTGGCATTTATACACAATGGAGTATTACTCTGCATTAAAAAATGACAAAAATCATAGAATTTGGAGGGAAATGGATGGCATTAGAGCACATTATGCTAAGTGAAGCCAGCCAATCCCCAGAAAACAAATGCCAAATGTCTTCTTAGATATAAGGAGAGTAACTAAGAACAGAGTAGGGACGAAGAGCATGAGAAGAAGATTAACATTAAACAGGGATGAGAGGTGGGAGGGAAAGGGAGGAAGAAGGGAAATTGCATGGAAATGGAAGGAGACCCTCAGGGTTATACAAAATTACATACAAGAGGAAGAGAGGGGAAAGGGAAAAAATAATACAAGGGGGAGATATGAACTGCAGTAGAGGGGGTAGAGAGAGAAGAGGGGAGGGGATGGGAGGGGAGGGGGGATAGTAAAGGATAGGAAAGGCAGCAGAATACAACAGACTCTAGTATGGCAATATATAAATTAATGGAAGTGTAACTGATGTGATTCTGTAATCTGTACATGGGGTAAAAATGGGAGTTCATAACCCACTTGAATCAAAGTGTGAAATATGATATATCAAGAACTATGTAATGTTTTGAACAACCAACAATAAAAAATAAATAAATAAATAAATAAATAAATAAATAAATAAAATGAAATAAAAATTTTTAAAAAGGGGAAAAAATAAAATATAAAATAGAATGGGAGTACATATCCCACTTGAATCAAAGTGTGAAATATGATATATCAAGAACTATGTAATGTTTTGAACAACCAACAATAAAAATTAATTTAAAAAAAATAAATAAAAAATAAAAAATATATATATAAAATAGAGCAGAAAAAAAAAAAACTAGCTGGGCATTGAGATACATGCCTATAATCCAAATGGCTCTAGAGGCTGAGGCAGAATATTACAGATTCAAAGCCACTTTCAGCAACAGTGAGGCCCTAAGCAATTCAGTGAGTCCCTATCTCTAAATAAAATACAAAATAGGGCTGGGGATGTGGTTCAGGGGTTGAGTGTCCTTGAGTTCATTTTCCAGTACCCCCTCCACAGGAAAAATTTAAAAAAGATTAAAAAACTCAGATGCTCTTTGAATTGCGGAATAGGGTATGCGTCTTCTGCAAATTCAATGAAGAAGTTTTGAAATGGATTTTCAATCCTATCCTAATTGCATAAAATATTGAGATATTTTATAACATTGAAAGAAATACTAAGGAAAAGTACTTCTAACATGTCAGGTTGTCTCAGTTTGTTAATTCCCATTAGTAATGAATAGATTATCGATAGCTTCTTGGCCTTTTGGCTAAGATCAAGTGTAGTATTTGTTCTTATCATTGTAGTAAATTAATTAGAAAGTTAAACTAGGCACGTTAGGCTCTTTTATGGGAAAGGTAATGGCAATATAGCACAATTCGATAAAACAGTTTAGAAGCCATTATTGCTTACTTTGCATTGCATTAAGTCCCAAAGAGAATTAAATGAGATCTCATGCACTACACAAAATATTTCAAAGTATCATCCCCCAATTAAGACCTTGCAATAACCGTATGAGTTGAATGGTTAGAACTCATCTGCAAGTATACTAATTTCCCTTGTTTTGTGAGGACTTTGAAACCATATTAGTCTACCTTAAACCTTGTGCACTCAGGTTTAACCAAGATTACTCAGTCCTCCCACAATGGACTTATCTTTTGCTGAGACACCTTGCATGACCTTATTGTCCCATGCTTACTTAATGAATAAGTGGACCGTTGAAAGAGAACATGAAATTTAACAATTTTCTTATACGTCCTTGGGAATTTTCTAGGGTTTTAAGACCAGTTACTATGATATTGAGCCCTTCCCCAAAATATCCAGCTACCAGCACTTCAACTCTCAGTGTGAAGAAGGTGAGTTGAAGGAAAGTATGTTAAAGCTCATCATTGAGTAAGAAGGAAGAAAATATCTTTAATTTTCTGGGGATAATATCTTTGTGAAAACAGTTTCTTAACAAATGACCAGAATATATCAAATAAATGGGAATAAAGTTTAAAACATTCACTGAGGAAATGCTACACTGATGATGATTCTTAGTTTTTAACTACCTTGGCTCTGAATGTTCTCCGTTGTGGAAGTTCAATGTGTCAGGCAAGTAAAAGCCAGGATACTATGAATTTAATTTTCCTGAAAAAATTGAGAATCATGTACAGAGTGTCCTCAAGAAACTGCAATTTTCAAGTGGTGAATTGTGCTGCTATAAATATTGATGTGGCTGTGTCCCTTTAGTATGCTGTTTTTAAGTCCTTTCAGTATAGACAGTGGAGAGGGATAGTTGGGTCAAATGGTGGTTCCATTCCCAGTTTTCCAAGGAATATTCATACTGCTTTCCATGTTGGCTGCACCAATTTACAGTCCCACTAGCAATGCATGAGTGTGCTTTTTTTTCAAATGGTCTGCATGGTACACGAAAGCATGCAGGAAAACATCGTCTGGGGTCAAAACTGCTATTGAAAATTCCTTAGGAGGGTTCCAGGTTGCAGACAGACTTAGTGTCTCTCAGCAAGGCTGACACTGGCAGTTTCCTCCCAGAACTAAAACAGATTGCTCTTTCTCTGGTAAGCCCCAGAAGGAATTAACTTGTGTTTAGGGACCATGTGCTATGAAATTCACATCAAACTGGTTTATTGAGTAGTCTCAACTCAGTGGGGGTGTAAACATGAAGCAATTTGTGTTTCTATAATCACTGCCTTCCACTGCAATCTGTCAAAATGTTCTTATTGACATCTCTGACAGATTTCACAACTTTTCATTCACTCTGGTTATTTAAAATCCACTTCATTATAAGACTTTTTTTGTATCATCTCATTTGAATATCACCTCTGCACATAGACTTGAGCTGAGAGCCATGTCCTGCTGGAGTGTTGGAGGGTGGGGAAAGAGGGAGATGTCTTCTGCTCCAGAAACACTCCTCCTTTCTTTTCAAGACCTCCTTATTTTAATGTGCTTGCAGCCTGAGAAAGGAGAGGGAAAGAGACAAATGTATGATCTGTTTGACTGTAGTATGGTCCACCACTTCTTCCTCCCTTCCCAGTTGCTGATTTGCTCTAATAGTGCATAGGTTAGAAATGTAGAAGGGTCATGGTGGAATTCCATACTTCCCTCAGCTCCAACAGGAGCTCCATACCTTCATAAGGAACCATCTCTCTAGCTTTCTTGCCAGTAGAGCTCTCTGTCCCAGTGCGTAACCATTTTGTGCATAACAATGACTGAGGAACTTTAGTTCTGTTCCTCCTACATGGTCTTCTTGATTCCTGGGAAATACATACCTTGAGTCCTCCAAACAGTATATACAAACAAACAAACAAATAAATAAAATTCAGCTGCTCAACAGCTCTGCCTCCCCATCTCCCAACACCCCTTTTCCAGTTCTCTTCTTCCTTGCTCTTATAGTCACAGAATTAGCACAGCAAAATGAGTGCTTAAGCAGATGGTGAAGTTGGATACCAAATAATGGCTTTCTGTTCTCAGTTCTCCCCATCTTTATAAATGGCTTTCATTCCAATCCTCCTCAGTTTATTGTGGAGGCTTTAGTGAAAAAGAGCATTGGTAAAGAAACAAAGTAATTAATGGACACATTAGCCATTTGCAATTTATGAACTTTTAAAATTCAATTCTAAGCAAACTATAATATTAAATATATGCATTTGAAATATAATCATGAAATCTGAACACTTGTTTCGTATTTCATGATAGTGAAGAATCTTTATGTTTATTTATTTATTTTTTAAAAGAGGGGCAGTAGTAAAGTCTTCCCTGTGTATTCATAAGGGATTGCTTCTCAGACCCCCTGACATTACCAAAATCTACAGATAGTCAAGTTCTTTATATAAAATGAAAAAAAGTAGTATTTGAATATAACTATACATATTCTATTGTATTCATTAATTCCTCTCCACACTACTTAAAATACTTAACACTATGCAAATAGTTGTTACAATGTATTGTTTAGGGATTAATGACAAGAAAACCTCTACAAGTTTAGTTCAGACATGGGGCTGGGATTGTGGCTCAGTGGCAGAGTGCTTGCCTTGCACATGTGAGGCACTACATAAAAATAAGTAAATAAGATAAAGGTATTGTGTCCATCTGCAACTAAAAAATTATTTTTAAAAAGTTTAGTACAGACACTTTTTATTTTTTAAATATTTTCCATCCATGATTGGTTGCCATCTTGTATCTCTGAACCTATCAATGTGGAATTCACAGATATGAAGCACTTAATGTATTGTTTACATTTATAAAATTATTCTGTTCTTTAGAAATGGGCTTAAAATATTTACAGGCAAATTGATAAAATGTGTTATATTTACCCCCAGAAAATTCAGATTCCAGAAAGGATCAGAGATATTCTTGAAATAAAATTTACCACAAGTTTTTTCAGGTGGGTACTTGGGAGTTTATTATACCATTTCTATTATTACACATGTTTGGAATTTTTTATAATGAAAGTCATCAGTACACTTTTACCATGAAAATTTTGATATTTAAGGAATTTGTCCCATGTAATTTTTTTTGAAGAGTTGAGATGTTCCTACCATTGCATTATTACGAATTCTATACTTTTTGATGTATAGCTTGGGCCTAATTTATTCCAAAAGAAAATCAACAGGTCTCTATCTTTCAAAAAAAGTTATCTGGATGTAAAGGAATAATGTATATGTAGTCACCTGAACGGTTCTCCATCTTTACCAAAATGATAGGAAACATTCAGAAGTGTAGGTTCAGATAATATCTACAGGAACATCAAGCAAACCAGACTCACTTATCTGGTAATTTTCTGCACCTTTCAAAGACTCCTGGAGACTTCACATGATCATTTTGTTTCTGTAAATGAAAGACAAAATGAGAGATTATACATGAATTCAGAAATCCACACATGCCATTTTCTAAACCACATCATATACTTTTTTAAACTCCTGTTCCTGTATTTTACAAAGAAACTAGAGTTTAATATACAAAGTATATTGAATTTAGTCTAGATTTAGCAAGAGTCCTATAAGATAGGTTTTTAGATTCCTTGAGATATCACTTTTTAATAATGATAAATATTTCTGGTTTAATTAATCATCTTGCTAATTTATTCCAGCCTAATCCTGTATTTCTTAGCAATATTATGGATGCATATCTCAGAAGGATTTAAATAAATTCCAAAGGGAATCACACTTTATATGCAAAATGATTTCAAACTCAATTTCTCTCCATACTCTGTGTCTTAATTTGCTGTTCATAAATCAGTATATTTAGAAAAGACTGGAAACTTGTTTTCAGCGAAGAACCTAATAATATAAAATTAAGTTTGATTTATACAATCTAAAATTTCATATTGTTTACATGTAAGCATAATTTGTTTTTATTAACACTTCAGTTTTTAAAATTTTTAAAAGGTGTTATTTTTCTGTTAATAACTATACTATGATAAAGAGACTCCTTGGTGAAATATACTTATGAAATAATAAAGATGATATATTCCTCTTAGAAGTCTTAATACATGTTAGCATAATAAAGTTTCTACTAGGTTTTGTAGGAAAGAAATTTCATTTATCTGGTTATTTCTCAAGTTTATTTAATTTTTTAACATTTTTTTAAAAATGGATATTAATTTATTTCAGATCACTAATATTCATAGATCTTAATTTCAAAAATGTTCCTTAAAAAGCTTCTTAATTAAAAGAGCAGAGTTTTAAAATATAAATGCCTCATTTATTTTAATACATTAATACGAATTCAGATTTTATAAAATTTAAACTTGTAGTAAACAATTTTTACACAGTTAAAAAGAATTTGCTATTTACATTTACTATGTTTTATATGTTCTGTTGCCTATAGAGTAGGATAGACAACTATAAATTAAATTATTCACTGTTAACTTTTGGAATCTTTTTGTATGACAGTGAGAGAAGTAATGAGAAAATAGAATATAACAGGGTTGTGAGGATGGAAAAGATGGATTTGAAAATATTTAGGGGCTGGTGTTGTGGCTCAGTGGTGGAGTGCTCAACTAGCACATGCAAGGCACTGGGTTCAATCCTCAGCACCACATAAAAATAAATAAATAAAAGTATTGTGTCAAACTACAACTAAAAAAAATATTAAAAAGTTTTTATTAGACAACTCTATTGGACTTGTGGACTAAACAGTGTGGAAAGGATGCAGAGAGATGACTTGTGATTGTATGTTCATTGGTGGCACTAATGCAAACATGAATGAAGAAGGAGGAGGATGTAGAAATAGGTGGTGACTTTTGTTTGTGACATGGAATAATTGTATCATCTCTGTAAAAATCAGGAACAGAGGTGAAATAGCAATTAAGTATAATATAAAACGTTCAGAAAAAGGAGCAGCTGAGAATATAAAACCTATATATGGAATCAGAATCATTCAGTAAGTCTTTAATAAGAACAACAAATGGAGTATGAAATCACAGCAAATAAAAACAGTGTCAAGTGGTGGTAGACAGGAAAAGGAACTTAAGAGAAGTCAGGAAAGCAATGAAAACATACTAATGTCAATGAGGAAACCCATGTCAGTTCAAGCTTACTAAGCAACTAGAGATGGTGTTATAGACATTTCCTAGATGTGTCAAGTAAGCCCCATGGGAGAAATATGAAACAATTGCTACTGAACTTGGTATTTGAGAGCAGATTAGAAGATTTAATGATTCTATTTTCAAAAACCTGTGGTCAGTGAAGTCAAATTTTAAGAACTGAGGAGAAAACCGGTACTGAGAGTTTGAAATGGGAAAGTGGAGAATGAATGCAAGCAGTTAAGTTTGTTTATAGGCACTGTTTTTAGGAGGCAATGCAGGAGGCCAGAATAATGAGTCCTAAGGGAAAAAGGAGTGGATGGGATTGAAACATTGAAAGGAACTTTTAGAAGACTAGATCAAAGTAGTAGCATGCAACATTTTAGGGTGAATTTTCATGTGAAATAGGGGGCAAATTCTATATTGTAATTGAAAAAGCTGTGGGCTATAAAGAGTAATAAATATTTGGAATTATTGTTGAGGAGAATGGGAAGGGAATACTTTTATTGATTAATTTTTGATTGATTCAAACATTTTGCATTTGGAAAAGAAAGTCATCTATTGCAGTATTTTGCCAACTTTTCTCAGGTGCTTTGCAATTTCTTTGCCTTGCTATTTGTCTTCATTGGCTTCATTTTGCTTTTTATTTCATTTGATTGGTTTGTTTTGTTTTTTCTTACTTGTCTTTGCTGTGATTCTTCATATGTAGCTGGCTACTAGGATAAACATTTAACACATATGTGAAGATAGGGATGTACATGGTGAAGAGTTCTTAGGAGGTAAGGTTTTCATATAACAAATATTTTTAATTATCTTTAAAATAATTTTTTATTATAGCTTTAATATCTTTATTGTCTCTTGCATTTTATTATGTACCCAAACAACTTTTACTTACATGTCCACAAATATATATGTATCACCTGCCTTGAACACAGTCTATTTTTATTTTTATGAGAGTTTAGAAGATATTACATTATAATTTTTCTTTGCTTTTAGAAGACTAGAGCAATTTTGTCTCCCAACAAAATTGTCAAATCATTGAAGACAAATGCTTTTGGAAAAGATAAAGTAAATAATTATCACTTAATAGATTTTAAAAAGTATTAGTTCTACGTTCCTTCCATTTGCTTCATCATATAGGGCTAAACACGATATCTATTACATAATGGTGCTGGTACACTCCATTTGAATTCAGTTGATAAAGTTTTTTTTTCTTTAGATTTTTGAAAGTTTGCCTCTTAAAATTGCTATATATTAACCTTTTGCTATTTATCTGCATCCTATAATCTGTCTATCCATCAATTTTTTTCCAAGTTTCTAAATCATCTCTTTTCTTGTCTCTGGCAGTATTTTCTGCCTCATAAATTTGTGTGGGAGGAGAATCTGCCTCTGATGAACTAGGTTGCAAATGCCTATGTTTGCAGTTGTCTTTTATCTAGCCTAGGAAGAAATTTTCAGAAAGAACCTACTGTAATCACATATCATGTAAAAAAAATGTATTAAGTGATATGAATGCAGAGAATCTATTCTGACAGTTGGGGTAGTAATGATGGTGGCAATCTCTAGGTTCTAGGCACTTCTGTTGCTATGGTCTACCAGTAGTGACTGCTGCCCAGAACAGTCAGAATTTTTAGAGTCCAGACTTCTATTGGATGGGATGTCCTCATGGAATAGGTGTTGGGTATGATTTTTTCTGTGTATTTTTTTTTAATTTTTCTTATGCATTTCAATCTTGTTCTTGAATTTTTTAACTGATGTACAAAAAATGATATGTATTTATGGCACACCTTTTGATGTTCCTATACATTTACATATTATGTAGTGTTCAAATAAATAATAATTTACATTTCAATAATTATAATTTCCTTTTGGTAAAACTATTCAAAATATTTTCTTTTAACCTTTCTGAAAAAGGTACAGTAAATTATCACTATCGATATTTAATTCTTGAATTTACCTTTTAGTTCTATGAGTCATACAGTGTTGCTTATATTTTTAAAAATAAATATTTTAACCTGAATTAGAGGTGGATTCTTGGCTCATTTTAAATAACTCTCATTGACAGATCAGAGCCTGCCATCATTTTTAATTTTATATTTTTGTATTTACTGACTACTTCTTCATGAATATTCATAAGGATTCAGGGTGTTCTGCATATATAATTTCATATAGCTAAAGAATTTCCATACCATTGATATAGATAGTAGATAAATTGTGTCCTGTGTTCTATAATACAAAGGCTTAATGTGATTGTAAGCACCATTTTTTTTCTCAAAAGTATTTATTACACAGTTTGGTAATACAAATACACCACTAATAAAAAAAAGTAGGTATTTTAACACAATTCTGTAGAATTCATTAGAACAAATTATAGATCATTTCAACTATCCTAATTAATTTTTGCTTGTGGCATATAGTGTGAAAACACCATGCAGGCATTTGGTATGCTCACTTTGAAAAATGAGGAAATATAGCCTTATCACCAGGTAACATATCAAGTGTCTAGCTAAATTTAGCTGAGACTTGTCCTTTTATCTAAGTTCCTACTTATCCAAGTTGACTCCCATTAGCCACTGTGCCATAATGGCTTGTGGGAAGACCAAACGGAAAATTGAATTAATGCAAGCCATTTCTCAATCATTTCTCATTCTCATTCTCATAAAATGATTAAAACTGATGTAAGAGGGCTCATTAAAATGGAAAACATTAGGCTCATTAAAAAGCCATTAAACCATCTCACTTCTCTGATTTATTTTATCATAACCTTATTTAGCCATTGTTTAAAAGTCACTGCACCCCAAATTTCTTCTAATTGTTTTGGGAAATATTATCCACACTGGGCACTCTGGCTATGTGGCCATTTTAAGATTGAAATCATCTCATACTACTGTTGCTTAGTTAACAACTAAAGCCAGCATCTAACTACCAGTAATTGGAGATCTGCTAACAGTACTCAATTTGAATGGATTTACCTTCCAATATCTGTTTTAGCTATTTTTAATGCGCACGAATGTTCTTAATCCTATAGCTCTGTATTGTTTAAACTGGAAACTGAATTCTATTACACAGGCAAAGTGAATGGCCATTAGTTATTGTATGATAATAGTGTGATTTTCGTTAAGCAGTAGTCATTTCTTTTGCCATACCAAATAAAAGATCTACCCTGGGAAAATACATCTTTGTGAGAAGTCTCAGCTTGAGCTTTAGCTATGATAAAATTCAGATGCTAACAGCTTTTCTATCTTTCTTTAACAATATTTTATTTAATGTGTTCTTGCAAGAATAGACCCAAATAAAACTGACTTGATTTTAAAAATGACTCAGTACATATTAGAATTCATTCAGAAGGAAAATACATTATAAGTTATACTTTTATTAGGAGCATATCAAAGCAGTTTAACCAATACAAAAGTCCTGAAAGCTCAGTGGCTTAGTCCTAATGCCACTGTAACCTCTGTGCATCTTTTAGCTGTGGTTCTGGAAGGTGGTAGATGTGGTGATACCCTTCCCATATGTCCCTTCAAGGAAGGTTGTGTCTTCTAAAGATTGAAGTACTGTTCTTTTGGTATAATGTGCCATATATATTTAAATCTCTTCATCTGCCAGAAAGGTTTATTAAGTGCCAGAATCTTAGCTTCAGTCTGTCTCTGCTTAACCCATTTTCCATTCCTTTTCTTCCCACCCATGTGTAGACTGCAAAGAAACATCCTTTTCACTAAGCTGGATCTCAGCGTCATTGTCACAGAAAACCCAGTCTTTGTGTGGACTCTGTAATCATCAATATTTCTAAGACAGGAAAAGAAAAAAAAACAAAGCATATATACCGTCAAATGTTATAGTCCCAACGTTACATATATGTCATTTCTGCTCTCGGGCCATTGGCTAGATTTAGTAATATGGCAATAGATAAACTGCAAGACAGACTGAAAATGTAAGAGAAATTAAAGAGTTAGTTGACACAGTCTCTAAAATAAAACTCATACTTTCATGTTTTATGTCACAATCATTCTATTGCAGTTTTGACTTCTGTATGGAAAAAAATGATAAAAATCAGGGACTTGATTGGTTTCCTATGTAGATTTATAAAGTAATTGGTTGACTTTCTGGCTAAATAGAATCACTATTTGATGTAGTAGCTCCTCCTTATTTGTTATTTGACTTTTTTTTGTTATTGGTCCAGAAATATTACATGGAAAATTCCAGAAATAAACATTTCATAAGCTTTAAATTGTATGTTTTTTCTTAATAGCATGATGAAATCACCTTCCTTTTCTCTCTGTCTTACCTGGGATGTGGATTTTCCCTTTGTCTAATGTATACACACTCTATATGCAAGTCTCTCCTTTATTACTTAGAAGCTATCATGCTTATGAAATCATCTGTTGTGGTACCACAATTGAACAAAAATTAATTTTTGTTCAATTAACCATTATGTAGTAGACAAAGACTACATCACAAACCTAGAGCATCTATCTCAGTTTGTCTTATCAGGTGGGCATTATATCATCTCACATCATCACATGAAGAAGGATGCATAGAGTACAGGAAAATATTTTTAGATAAACCACATAATGTTTGTTACCATATTTTTTATAATTATTCCATTTTATTATTGATTATTGTTGATTTCTTCCTGTGCATTATTTATAAATTCAACTTTATCATATATATAATATATATATATATATTATATATATATATAAATTTTTTTATGTCCTTGAGTCAATTGGGACATTCATCTCATAATATTCCTTTAATAAATGAAGCAACACTGATATTATAATTTTGGCTTACTGATATTACCCTGTCACTGATATTAATAACAGTAATGTTGATGTTTATGCTTACAATATAAATAGTTCAATTACATGTTCAAATGGATTAAGAAATACTTGGTACTATATGAAATTTCAGGCATCTACTCAGTGCCTTGAACATTTCCTCTACAGATAAAGGAGCTCTGTTTTGTGTATCATAACCAATTCATAAATCAAATCTTGTGTTTATGGCACAGAATAATCGATATAGTTATAATTACCATAATAAAAAGGAAATAAAAATATAAATATTATAGCAAGTAATTTTATGGTGAGATAAGTCATAATTGCACTATTATTTTCTGTATTTTATAAAAAATAATTAGAAACCTCAAGAAATTAGAAATTTTGCCCAAGATTACCAACTACTAAGAATAGCCTGGGCTTCAATTTATATACATCTGGCTACAAAGCTTTTGCTTTTAACTATGGCACCAGACTGCTTAGAATAGTCATCCCATGAATGTTGTTCTCCCATCTGTTTTTCCTCTTTAGTTTATTACCATTTTTTAATAAAAGAAAAGAGAACTCAAATCGATCAACTGACATATAGTGCTTTTAATAAACACACATATACCAACATGCATATATACAGAATATTTGGTTTTCATTGATGTTCAAAGAGAATTTTACTTTTTGAAATAGATGTTCTGCCCAGATAAAATCATCATGTAGCTGAATGCCAATGAGCACTGTATATCTATCTTCATATTTAAACTCAAATTAATGGACAAAGACTTAACCTAATGTATATTAGTCTAGAATTTTTTTTTCTTTACAAAGTAAAGAGCTTTCCACTTTCCCCTATTCTAATATATTCGTACCTAGTCTCCTACTCATTATTTTTTTAATTTTATGTCCTTGAGTCAATTGGGATATTCATCTCATAATATTCCTTTAATAAATGAAGCAACACTGATATTATAATTTTGGCTTACTGATATTATCTTGTCCATGATATTAATAACACTAATATTGATGTTTATATTTACAATATAAGTAGTTTAGTTACATGTTTAAATGGATTAAAAATGCTTCTTAATTTGATGGATTAAAGAATGGGGTGAAAGCTTGAAGGGAAGTGTATGCTTTGGGTTGAATATCATTTAGAAGTCCTTAAACACTGTAAGTGGATCCACCTCAAGGATGAAACAGGTCAACTAAGCTCAGAATAGGTTCATAAAAATCAAACACCTGATCTTTACATTTTAATGAGACTATTTTAGAACAATGGGAGGGAGACGTATATTTCAATTGTTCTCGTCAGTGTAATTTTGTTGTATAAATATACATGGAAATGCTGAATGTAATCAAAAGTTAGCCTGAGGAACTGAGTATAACACAAGAGAAGTCAACTGGGTGATTTTAATGGTTCACATCCATCTAATGTACTTCATAAATCCAGCTCTCCTGATAATACAGTAGCCATGCTAGTTCTTAGTTGGCCATTCTCAGAACTGGGATGAACAAACTGTTGATGCTGAATGCTCTGAAATTCCATTTCTAGAATCCTGCTGCTTTCCAATCACACACATTGACTACAGATCCCCATGTATCCAGACAATCAGTTTCTCCTGGGGATCTTAAAATTAACCAATCTAATATTTTGTAAAAGGAAATGCCTTCCCCTCAAAGTTTCAATGGCAAATTCTTCTCTGAACCATTCAAATGTAGGGGGTTATTGTTAAATGAATATTACATATAACTAGTATAGACACTGAAGCCAATATATCTTGCAAGCACTAGAGCAAGGATTTTAACTTACCCTTTATGAATACTGAAAGTAATCACGTAACAATTTTGCTGCACAAAATCTCCATTTACCTTATAACCTAAAAAAAGGCAAATATATTTCCTGAGTTTTAAATTAACATATGACCTTTTTATAAAAAATAACATTTTAAAAGAATAGTCTTAGACTTACAGAAAATTTATGGTAATGGTAAAGAAGTTCTCATACATTCTTCAACAAAATCCTCCAATTATAATATTTTATTTTAATGTGCTTCATTAGTTGTAATTAATGACCTAGTATCAATATATACTATCTAAAGTCCATAATTTATTTAGATTTTCTTATTTTTTGCCTACTGTTCTCTTCCTTTTCTGGGAGCCTGTACAGGTTGCCCTATTATCTCTCTACATTTCTCTTGGCTGTGACATTTTCTCAGACCTTTTTGTTTTTGATCAACTTGATGGTTTTGAGTATTGATCATGTATTTTGTAAATTGTTCCTTTATTGAGATATTTCTGACTTTTTTCATTATTATATTGGCATTATAAGTTTTGGTTTGTGTACTATAAAGCATCACTTTCATCCTTTGACTTTAAGATTTCATGTCATCAATGTGATTTATAAGTGTTGGTGTTGACCTTAATCATCTTGAAAACCTTGTCAGGTTTCTTTACCATAACACTACTGTTTTCGTTTTTTTTCATATTGTAGTCTTTCAAAAGAAGTTACTATGAACATCCAGCACTTAACATGTGCTCCACTTCTTGGCCAGACAGTACCTTTACCAAATATTTGCAATCATGATGCATGGTTGATATTCTTCTGTAAAATAATAATAATTAATTATAATAATAATAATGTCAGTATGAATTTATTGCTACTATGTCATCCTTTGAGTTATAATTTTCTGCATAAATTAACCCATCTTTGGCCATTGAGAGTTTTTGTTTGGCTCCTGTATCCGATGACATACTCTCATATAGGTTTTCTTTCTTCTTCCTTTTGGTATTTTCCACACAAGGACTATCATTTATATTTTCTCCTGCCTCGTAAAATCAACCATTTCTTTCAGGACTCCTTGTTGCTTTTATTGATGATGGTATTAGAAATCAAAATTTGGACTCAGGCAATGCTTGTACCTAGTGGAACGTCATTAAATCTTTGCATGCTTAGTGAATGGGCAGAAAAGTATAAGTGTACATATTAACCTCTGTATGTGTGTGTGTTTGTGTGTGTGTGTGTGTTGTGTGTGTGTGTGTATCTGTATATCTGTAAATATTTCTACTTGGAACCAACTTTATATTAAGCCAAGTATGAGTTCCTAATGACAGTTCCAATTCTAATCTGTTACCATGTGACTCTTTCAGCCTCTTCTCTTATCTCTAATCTTCAACTGCATGGAAGAACCTTGCTTCTACCACCTGCATCTGTTTACTTAATTGTTCCTTTAGTATTACTTTCTAGAATATCAGAATTGCAAAGCCCTAGCCCACTAGAAACATATTATCAACTAGAGAGAAATATTCATCCAATTATTTTGCACTTAATTATACAAGTTCCATTAATACCACATTACTTAAGTCACCAAACTTACCCAGCCTACTCACACGAGGTTATTCCCTGGATTTTTAGTAGAGTAAGATTTTGTTGTAGTCTCCCTTCTTGCATTTCCCATCTAATTTCATATGCTGTGTATCTTTTTCCACCAGAGTCCTTAATAGAGTCATAATCCTTATTTCAGACTTCCACCTGATAATTCCAATATTTGTGTCATAGCTGAGTCTAGTTCCAAGGCTTGCTTTGTATTTCTGGGTGACATTTTCTTTCTTCTAATATAACTTTTTATCGTGTTTGTTGTTGAAAGCCTGATAAAATATATCCGATAATAGTAACTAAAGGAAATAGAAATCTTTTCTGCAATGTTTAAGTTAGCTTGGCTGGGAGTTTGACTGGGTTCCATATTTGTTGTGGGCGCCAGAGACTTCAGATTCCTCTAGTTTTATTCTATGTTTGTTCCTCCTCCTGTCTTTAGACTTCCCTAAGGAATCTTTCCTAGACATTATGTCTTCCAGGTCTTTTGGGCTACTAATCCAATGTCTTTTCCATGGTAATGAAGAGTAGAGGAGGGAATATATTTTCTAATCTTATGATTGCATTGCTGTCATCTATTTGACTGTGTGTGCCCTTCACAAGTATTTCTTTGGCTTCTTTTCTTCACTTAGGTGAAAGGATAGTAGGGGCTATTTGGAGGAAACTCCCCTCCCCAAGGTCAGACAGTACTGTATAAAAATATTCCTAGTAAAGATTAAGCCTGGTTATATAGGAGGCTCTGAGCATATTTCTAAATGGTTATTTTCCTCTCCTTGTACCCAAGTCACAGGTCATCTTTCCTGACTCTTCATTGTTAGAACCTGGAGGTTGCATTGTGGAAAACTCAGGAATTTGTGAGAACTCTCCTAAATTGTAGGTCCCTGCATATCTCATTTTCAGACTATTTTGTATGTAGCCTATAAAACATTGTCAAATTTATCATGTCACTGTTTCTTCCAGTTTATGGCTTCAGTAGATCTTGATAAACAAATCTTAGTTGTAACTCTGAATTCACCTGTCATTCTGGATTTCAGGATGATCATTTGTTCTTTGTTGAGTCATTAAAATATATCATTGATTTTCAATTTGTTCAACTTTTCCTTGGTGTTAAGACGAGATTGGTGGCTTCCAAATATTTGTATATCACAGCTGAAAATGGAAGTCTTTGACTTTTTAATTGTATTTGTTAAGGTCTCCTGTGATGCTCTGATATTCATGTTAGTATGTGAAGGCCCAACACAGTGCTGGACACAGAGTAGTTAGCTTAGTAAATATGAACTCCCTTTTCCTTTTGTTAATATGACATGATGAAAAGTTTGTTTTGTGACATACTACCAGAGTCCCCAATGTTGAGCTGTCACCTGGAGAACAGTGGTTCCTTCTTAAAGAATCAGGAGTGCTTATCTTCACTTGATATTGTATCCCAAAATTTTGTTTAATATCCTACAGCTATACCTAATGGGACACATCAAGTCTGACATCTTAGAGCTGACTACCTCTGAAACTGCCTTCAGATTATTTTCAGTTATTTCCCACCTCAGTTCAAGGCTATGTTAAAGAGAGAATTAAATCTAGAGAAATTAAACAAATGAATACAGATCCAGTTGAGATCCTGAGACTTCAAACAAGTGCCCTTCTCTTCCTGCCTTCCCTCACAAATAGTTATTATAATAGAATACAATGATGGATGTTTAGCCCCCCCCCCAAATTTAATACTAGTCATGTTGTTACTGGTACCATGAAAAACTATAGCTGTACTAAATGTCCCTATGCATTGCAAAATAAAAATTCTAACTCTGGTAGCACAAAAATTCTAGAGTACAGAAAACAATGTCTTCAAGTCTGAATTCCTAAGATCAAATAGTATATTCAGATTTCTGCTCTTCTGTCACTAGTTATAGAAGAATTTTTACTCTTTCAACAATCTTTATACATGGTAAATATTTATTCTCAGGTAATGATCTAAGATGTTCAATTATAATGGAGAGACAGAATACTTTGAAAATCTCTAGCTGCAAAAGGTTGGTAATAATAGAAAAAGTATTAATGCCTGGAAATAGGAAAAGTAAAAATAAAAAAAAAGAATGATTTTATGTTGTGCTACAAATCACTATAAACACAGTGGATGAAAATGTTATACATCCATACCCTCACAATTTCTCTAGATCAGGAGTCCAGGCAGATCATAATTGGATTCTCTATAATAAAGAAATTGGCCAGGTCAGGGTTCTATCTGGAAATGTGACTGGAGAAGGGTGCACCTCTAAGCTCCTTTGTTAAATGTAAATCTCATTAACAATATCAAGGATCAAGGTCTTAGTGGTTAAGTACACCTGGATTCAAAATCCAGTACCTAAAAATTAGAAATATGTTAAACTATTGATTATGAAGAGCCTTTACAGAATAAACATCATATACAATAAAAAACGTGGGCAGAGTAAATTTCCATTTGGGTGTAGGATTCAAGACAACTTTATTCTTTAGAGTAGCAACCGAGGGAGACAAGGAGAGATCGAAGAAGGACAGGGATGAGGAGGAGGAGGAGAAGGAGAGAGAAAGGGTGAGAGAATTCTATGTAACTCAGCATCACATAGAGTAACCACTTTTGTGCACATCACTTGTTAGTAAGCCTTAGGTCCCAACTGCGTTCAAGGGGGACAGTATTTTCATGGTATGAACAAAAGGAACCAGAGGTCATTGAGATTCACCTCAGTAACTGTCTACCACAGAATGTCAACCAAGTGATATTCGGCAGATGAGAAGTCTATAAATTGCTATGATATTTGAACAACATTCACAAAAATTGTATGGAAAAATATGATCTATAGTTCAGTAATTTTATTTATAATTAATTGTCATACAGGTGAAACTAATGTCATTATTGTGTATTACATGAAAGGAAATTGACTTACAATTCTAGACATTTACTTGACAATAAAGTGTCATTCAGGTAACTATTTACATGAGGAAAAATGTACTTAGAAACTAGAGCTGGGTGCAGTGGCACATGCCTGTAATTCCCGTGGCTCAGGAGATTGAGACAGGATTGTTAGTTCAAAGCCAGACTCAGCAATAGAGCAAGGCCCCAAGCAAAGTAGTGGGACCCTATGTCAAAATTTTTTTTTAAAATATATAAAAACAGCTTAGTGGTTAAGTCCCCCTGGGTTCAAAATCGAGTACAAAAAAAAGAAGAAATTTGAAATATGTTAAAGTATTTATTATGAAGAGCCTTTACAGAATAGATATCACATAAAACAAAAAACTTCAAAAAAATTGAAAAAAATATATATTGTGAAAGTAAACATGTATGTAAATTGGTTAACAAGAATATATTATTGTCAAAAATTGCACGAGAACTATCTCGTTAACAAAAAAATGTAAATACCTAAGATAGCATAATAAATCAGTAAATAAATTTATACTACTAAAGTTTTCCATAATAGCTCCAGTGATCCTTTAAAACTCATGGACAGTTTTCTATTACTAAGCATTGAAAAGCTGTCAGAATCTGATCAACAAGACGTGGTTCAAAGACTCCTAGAAGAGGAAATCAGAGACGCAGGTGGCTTTGTAAACTGACTTAGAGTTTGGACACATCATTCAAGTTCTAATTTGGAAAAGGGAGCTTGATGGGGGTTATGGGTTAATTGAACTATGAAAGTTCTTTCTTTTCTTCAACTTTCTATTTTTAAATCCAGTATAGAGGAGGTTCTGCTGATTGAATCTTCAGAGAACAGGACAAATGATGAGATTCAGTTTTATAGAGTAAAAAACACATTTTCTTATACATGTTTTCAAAGCTTATGAAAGGTTGCAAAGGAAGAAAGAATTAATGGAATGGGATCACACTCTAAATCTAACACCATATCTTAACAAACATGACCTACTTGGTTTGGGGAGGAAGATATAGACTGTTTTTATAACTCTGTGTACTGAAATATTAAACACTTAATAAAGTTGGAAGTACATGAGGTTATTTTTAAAAAGAGATGATTGAATATGAAATTTAGTTCAAACAAAGAGTTCCTTCTCCCTATTGTAACTTTTCATTCTAATATTTCTATCTTTCTAATATTTCTTAATGAAGAAATTTTCATTTCACGCAGGTCAAACTGCAGAACAGGTTTACAAATGTGTTCAGAGTCTTCTCTGAGTTTGTATTCTGGAATGGAAATATCGAAACTTATTTTCAGAGAATCATAGAGATCCATACCACAAAATGCAAAGCAAGGTTTTAGTATTACAAGCTCATCTGTGATCAATATTAGAGATTGACAAATAGAATGAACATGATCTTTCAAACTGATTTGGTTTAGAATCTTGATTGTCACCAACAGTGTGTAGTATTGGACAAGTGATTTCTCATGCTGCACCCACATTTTAAAATTCAAAGTTGGTCCTCCAATATTAGAAGCTTGCTGTGAGGATTAATGAGCTTACTTATGTAAACCACCTGGAAAGGATTTGGCACTCAGGAATGAATAGTACATAACTGAGTATTTTAATGGCAACAATGATGATTATGATCCCTTTTGCTCTAGAGCTGAAAATTGTATTAATCCAAGCATTAAACTTAGTTCTGCCTCTGTCTGTCTCACTAGAGAAGGCAAACTCATAAAATTCCTTGTGAAATTAGATGTATGTTTCTTGAGAGTCAGTACAGGAGCAGAAAAGGATTTCGGTTTTTATTACATGTACATCATTGAGGGTATATTTTAAATATTTTACTGTCCTAATATTTTCAAATTATGGAATTGAGAGATTACTTACTGTGGTCTCATCACTACAAAGATAAAAAAGTTGTCATTCAGCATTCATTCAAACACAAAATAGTATTTTGTATTCATATAAGTGCTAGGAACACATTGATGACACACAAATGAATGAATGAGCACTAAGTGAATGAATGAGTGAATAAAATTAATAGATTTCCATTTAAGGTATTGCTCAGAGATAATTTATTGCACTCAGATATAATTTAGATACTTTTAGTATTGTTTTTCTCTAATAACAGTTTTATATTTTTCTCTATCAAGTAAATTCAAATTTTATAATATAAATGTTTGATGTTAATCAAAGGATATGGCAGTTATATTTGTCATATTTGCTTTATTTAATCACTTGATGAATTTTGTAACATAAAACTTTTCAGCGTAATTATTAGTGTATTTTAAATTGAATCATGACAGTATGGTAAATGATACTTTCTACAACTATACTTTTCTTTTTTTTTTTTGAGAGAGAGAATTTTAATGTTTATTTTTTTTAGTTATTGGCTGACACAACATCTTTGTTTGTATGTGGTGCTGAGGATCGAACCCGGGCCGCACGCATGGCAGGCGAGCGCGCTACCGCTTGAGCCACATCCCCAGCCCAACTATACTTTTCAATAGAGCTTACATGAATATGTAAATTTGTTTAGTGTGTAGCTGTTATTATTGGATTACAAGATATATAAAAACCAGAGGATCTCAAACTGACATAAACAAAGATTTAAATATTTTTAATATATTCTTAAATATACCTTCTAATTTATATTAATAGGTATATTATTTGTTTACTATTTTCAATCAATTTGCATGCTCTAGGAGAAAATGTGTCTCCCATCATAACACCAATGTATATTTATCCATTGGTATCTTGCTGGGCATCCAGTCCTTGTTTAGCACTTTACAATAAAGTTTAGTATTACATCATTAATCCACAACTCAACATTTTAAGTATATGCTCTTAGTCACATTGTACAAATAAAGAAAATGAAGATGTGAAACCTTAAAAATACTTCATCTAGATATCAACAATAATCAGAATGATGCACAAAATATGATAGATGGCAAATACATCATACAAATAGTGTTACCTGCATTCAGAAGGTATAGGGTATAGTAAGGGGAAAGGTGAAGAAAAATTTTACAGTGTTTTTGATTTTGTCATAGTATGAAAATTCCAGAATTCAGATAAGGGCATATTTGTGATGTTGAGTTATGAGTAAAAACAAGTCAGTTAACTGTATTTGGATTAAACTATAAAGAAAAAGTCATGAGAAAATTCCTGATCAGGAATTCCTGTTCAGCAATAGATGGAAACATTCCTAGAATGCATTATTGTTGATAGGGTTTGAAAGCTATGGAAGAAAAAATAATACTTTTTTATTGCTTGTAAGAGACATTTACAACTCTCCCCTATCATCTGGTAAAGTAACTTGTTTGTGTTGGATATTGCTTGAGATCAAATTTACCTCATTATTTCTCTGGCTGACACCTGGACTTGGACTTAGGAGAGTATAGATCAACCCCTCCTGCCAATGGGAAAAATCAGACATCGTTTACATGATGTAGAGTGTTGATCTTAGTGTGGGTTTCACAGATCTGCCCAGGGATAAAGTGAAAATGGCAATGATACACACACACACACACACACACACACACACACACACACACATAGTATGTATGTGTGTGTGTGTGTATGCAAATACATATATATATATATGTATATAGAGAGGACTATATATATATAGAGAGAGAGATCACTATTATATCTATCTATATATACACACACATATTTTTATTTCACAATGATGTCATATACATTATGTGTGTGTTTGTGTTTGCATGTGTGTGTGAGTCTAGTTATTTCACAAGTGCCACAGAGTAAATCAAAACTCTTACTCATGATGATATTGGTGAGAAACAGTTTCCTATATTTTATCTCTGAGTGTGCATTCAAGATGACAGGTACCAGATGACTGCATTTTATTTCACCCAATCGAGTATCATGGAACCCACAAATAAAACATGTTACTAAGCCAAGGAATGATATAATGGGGAGATAAGACCAATACTTTGTACAGCTACTGCAAGCTTTGTGACACATTCTTTCCAAATTGCGCTGGCTCTACCAAGTTGTAAATATTTCATTAAAAAAGTGTAAACAACTTCACATATGCTGATTTTCATTGATTTTGAGTAACCCAATCAAATCCACTTAAACTCATAGGTTTCCTTAGCTGGTAAACTTAGTGTTAATTGTGTCTCATCAAAAATAAATACTACCAAAACCCTTAATCTGCTTCTCATTTTCTGTGTTCTCACAGTTCTTCTTCTTCATTTTTTCAAGTCATCCTTATCATTTTACTGTAGGGCAATACAAACTGATACCCTTCTTGAGTTGAAAGCAGGAAGACTTTTCTTTGTGGTAGTCATGCAGAAGCCAAACTATTGTTGTTGTAATTTATCACCTCCTTAATATACCTGTGATTTCTATTTTACTTCTACATGTGTTACTCAGTTTATTTTTAGTGTGCTTCCTTGATTTCTTGTGTTTAATATAATGAAATTTGCTCTTGTTAGAGAGTAATGTGAGACATAAGAAGATAGTTTCGAAAACTTTGCAGAATATAAAATGGTGGTTAAGTACCTAATTATAACTAATAATTCTGTAGGCCAGAGAAATAAAAGGACTCCAATAACATGATTCCAGCTGAATTATAGTCTCTAAGCTTTTTAGATATATGACAGCTTTCAACATATAATAGGCTGAAGAAAAATCGAGCCATCATGAAATAGCAGAGTAAAAAGGTATAATACAAATAGTAACACAATACTACCAACAACAGAGTAACAACAATGTTAAAACATCACAATCTAAATTGAGTGCAATTGCAATTTACATGCATACTGCTTGAAAATATACAATGTGTTATTTTTTCAGGTACTGTTACTAAAATACTGGACAAGAAGAAGTTAGAGGAAGAAAGGTTTACTTTGATTCATGGTTTCAGAAGTCTAAGGTCATTGTCAGCCAACTCCATCCCTTTGGAACTGAGACATCTTTACAGAAGGAAAGGGCATGACAGAGGAAAGCTATTCAGCTCATACGTGTCTAAAGCAGAAAGAGGGAAGAGAGAGAGAGAGAGAGAGAGAGAGAGAGAGAGAGAGAGAGAGAGAGAGAGGGAAAGAGAAAGGGGGTATGGTAGGGGAGGGAAGAGAAAGAGAAGAAAAACCCTTCCAGGGCATGCCTGCAATGACCCAGTTCCTCCAAATGATCTCATCTCCTCAGGGTCTCTTTAGCCTTCAGTGAATTAACCCATCAATGGATCAATCCACTGATGAACTTAGAACCCCCCTGATCCAATCTTTTCATAAAAGACCCACCTCTGAATCTTGCTGCATTCGATCCATGCTTCCAACACATGTCAACTTAGGACATTCTATATCCAAACCATATTATGCAAATAAAGATTTTAATGTAAAAAGTTATTATGTCAATGATGCACACTTTGGAACATTAAAGTTCTTTCACTGAGAAAGATTAAATGATGTAATAGTCAAAATGCATAATTTAGAAACATCTATGATATGAAAATAAGATGAAAAAATGGCTGAAAACAAGAAGAAAAATGATTTTTTTTTCTACTAGTCTCTGAGAATTGATATTTGATTGAGGCACTGTGGAGTATTCATTTTCTGAATCATCTAACAGCATTCTTTACAACCACTAAAAGTCAAAAGAAAACATAAAAAAAGCAAGGGCAATTTATGTAGTCACAAGATAAACAGTGGTCCTGTTAATTAAATATGAAGCATAATTATATATGCCTTTTTATCCCTTACAATAAAATTTGATTTGTAGTTTAAGAGCTATTGTATTATTCTATAGCAATTTGTTAGTATAGCTAAAATGTCAAATTAACAATCTAGATACATATTTGATATATCTATATTCTTAACTTCTCAGATGAGGAAAAATTTATAAACATCTTTGATAAAATAAAAGCAGCAAACCTCTCTTCTTTATTTCTGTTCACTTAAAGGAAAAATTAAAAAATTCTTGTTTTTTTTAAATATCCAATATTGCATTGAGAAGCATTTTAGAAAACATTGTGTGCATTCATTTGTGTTCTATAAATTCAGTCTGCTGAAACTCTTCTTTTTTATATATCTTAGGTGGAGTATATCTACATTGTGGAAGATCAGTAGTTTGAATAAGGAGACAAAGGAGATTGCAAGCAATTAATATCTAATGGATGGTTTTAATGAGTTGACAATAGCTCTTAATAGTAAAGAAAAAATGCAATTATATTCTTCTTATACATTCACTACAATTCATACAAACATTACTGTACTATTATTGCATTTCCTTAGAAATAATGGATGCTTTACTAGATTCATTTAATAGACTAATGTAAATGTCTTATTTGTTGTTTTTAGAAAAGGGAGATAAATTCTCAGACCCAGAAAAATAAATTTGAGTATATTAAAATATTTCCTCTTCCTCTCATCTGTGCTGAAGTAATAAAGGAAGACATTTAGGATCATAAAAAGAATAGTCATAAAGGTGAGGTCCTAATTTACTTCCAGTTTTATTTCAACTTAGTTCTTCATTGCTACAAGGCATAAAAGTTATTGAATTTTACTATATTCACCTCACACTGGTTTTCTATCAAACAGAATATCACTGGAACACCTCTGCTGAGCTCCCTACATGAAACTGTCCTTTTGTACGTCTCATAATCGGTGGCGATGTGGCCAAGCATCTGGTGGTGACAAACAGACGTCTTTGATTTATTGGCTAATATCACTGCTTGTTAGTGGATGGTTGAGCAGGAGACAAAAAGAGCATAAAATCAGAGAGAATAAATTATGAAGGCACTGAACTGTGCCATTATAAACCCTTCCTTGTCACAGCTGTGACATCTCATAGGAAATGGAGGATGACAGCCGCATTCATTCTTCAAAGGGCCAATACTTTTTACTTGTGATCCTGACCATAAGTAAATAAATAATGCAAACAAACCACATAAGCAAGTCAGAACTCAAGCAGAAAGTGCCTCCCCTTTTGTGGAGCTCTTGGGTTCCAGTTTTCTTCTACTTAAAAGTAGAGCAGAACAAAGCTGACTTCCATGAGAGGCACACACCAGGAGAGTGCCAGGGTACTAAGTACATCAGCATCAGCCCCCCTTATTAGGACCTGGGGAATTTAGGAGGTAGACATACCCTATGTCACTTTTTCCTTTAGTCATCTTGGAAAGGTTACTCTTATTTAAATTGGTAACATGAATTCTATTTTAGTGAGTCAATTTAGCCAATCCATTCATATTACAAGGGTCTGCCTAGCAAACAGATTTTAAGATTGCCCTACTTCAGTTAGTATTTAGTATAAAGAATGTTACAGAATAACTGAAAAATTTAAGTTGACTTTTTAAATTAGCTGAGGTGTATTAAAGACATTAAAACCTATCTAAAAGTAAGAATGAATTACCAGTGCATGATAGTGAAATCATACAATAGAAAGAACACATATCAAAGCCAGGTCTTAGATTTTTGTTTTCTAATCTAGGCTTTGTTCTAAATTCAAGTTAGACTTCTTTGAAAGGTAAAATTTATATGATTCAATATTGAGCATTTAGCATCTTGGATATTTGTATTTCTTGTATTTCTCTAATCTCAGTAGTATTGATTAAGTAGTATTGCCGCAGTTCTAAATACTGTGATCTGTAAAATAGAGTGACAATTATTAAACATATTTAGATGCTCATTGTACTCATAGCATCCATAGATAATGCTACATTATAACCAATACTCCAAATTGTTTTTTAAATGCTGAAAATTTTATTCTTACTTTATAATTGTTTTGTTCTGCTTTGTTCAGAGTTAGATTAATTATTGGCTTTACAGATTTAATTTAGGAAGTATAGATATCTTGTCTTGAAGTATACTCATAACACAGAATTTTTTAGACTGTGAATAAGCTACACAATTTATTCTACAATTTTGTTTTTTATACACACATATGTGTACATGAATATTATTGGATTGTAAAGTACAATATTATACTATCATTTTAGAAAGGATTTTATTATAATTTAAAAATATATATATATTAAATATATATTTAAATATTTTTATGAAATACATACAAATAATCCTATAATTCTGACTATACTTAAAATATTTAAATGGACACGTTATAGATTTTACATTTTTATATAGTTAATGCATAAGAAACATTTATATCTAATACTGGTCCTTGTGGTGATATTGAGTGTCTGTCACTGAAATAAGAAGCTTACACATTATTTTGAGTAGTCTTCTCAAAATATCTGAAAGGTGAATGACATTATTCCAATAGTTTAGAAATATGAAATATCTAGCTAAGATTCAAATTTGGATTTATTTTATGTAAAAATCCATGTTTTTCTTTTTTTTATTTTATTGAAAGTGCTATTCTTTCTCTCAGTAATGAACCATGTTATGAAGAATGCACTAGGCACATTGTTATTCCAATGTATCAATGATCTAACTTCAGAAGGAGGAAATACATACAATGTTATAAAATTCTGTCTCCTGAATTGAGATGAGACTCCTTCTGAAGATTCATGGTTATTTCCTGTAGTAACATTGCATATTTTCAAGACCTGACCATCTTGCTCAAATATTTTGTTTTGGGTTCTTAAGTACATAGAAATGCACATGAATATTTATTACACTGCATGATATAATCTTTAAGAAATATACGTGCATATCTCTTTTATAAAAAAAAGTATATATCTCAACATTTCAAAGAAGGTACATATGTAATAAGACAGCATCAGAAATGTATACCTTCAGATAATTTGTTTCTTTGCATTGAAAAAAGTGAAAATAACAACAAAGGCAACTTTTCATATCCAACTTAACCTCTTTGGTTAGAGGTAGCATTGCAATTAAAACATTACTGAGGCAAATTCTCAGTGGCTCAGCACTAGACACTTCTTAAACACTTGAGTGGGTACAAGTGTAGCCATGTGCAACCATGTGTGGTAAATCTGTCAGAACTAACAGCAGGGGCTCTGATAAGAGTTCTCCATCAGTAAACCTGCTGAGAGCTCAAGGTCTTGGAATTGTTATCATAAGTGGCACCCAATAGTGAGGCCAATATTAAGGGTCTATTCATGTTTCTCCAGTGTGGATTTTCTTAATTTTCCATAGGTTTATTCTATCTTGGACATTTCAGGTCATGTTGATGTTTAAACCCAAGTCTAGCAATTGTCAGAATTTAAGTGAATTTCTTTTTCTCCTTAAAGAGAGAGAGCAAGAAATGTCCTATGTGAGGAGGGCATAGGAAACTATTTTCCAAACAGAACAGTACATTTAGTGAGAATGGAAGATTATTAGAAAGTTTTGTATATCCTTATCATGTTAGACAACTCAACACAGAAGCTCATATTTCATAAAATTAAGCAATTAAAATCAAATTCCAGATTCGATGCTTTTCTAGTCTGTACTTGAACAGTTTTTAAACCTCAACTTAATCTAGTCTATAAGTTATCAAGGCTGACATATCACCCACCCTTAACTGAATCTTGTCTGATAGTGCCTCTGGGTTACACAGACCACTCAACTTGGCTCTCTACTCTGTACCCTTACCACAGATTTTTTTTCTTTTCTTTTTTTTTTGAGAGAGAGAGTATTTTAATATTTATTTTTTAGTTTTAGGCTGACACAACATCTTTGTTTATACGTGGTCCTGAGGATCGAACCCGGGCGGCACGCATGCCAGGCAAGCGCTCTACTGCTTGAGCCACATCCCCAGCCCACCATAGATTTTTCTTGTCCCATAACATCAGTACTTTCTTCAGAACTAACCAATGAGTTATTTATTTGTACTTTTTTCCAATGGACTAAGATCAAAGAATTATTTTACAGTTTTGCACACAGGTAGTACATACTCATTCATTAGTCTCATGATTTTAAAATCACTTATCCATTAAACTTCATTAAATTACATATTATAGATATTAGTTTTAGTGGTCATACAATGCGACAGCAGTTTATGTCCAAAGAATGTTAAACCAATTATAAGTAAGCTCCATACTACATAATATCAAAATTGTGTGTGTGTGCGTGCGTGTGTGTATGTGTGTGTGTTTATTACCATGTTTCATGTAGTTTGCCTCTGAACAATCATGTCAAGAATTGCTAGTGTAAAGACCTTGAAGAAGTAGGCAGTTAAAATAATGAGTGATAGGCAGGTGTTACAGACTGAAGCTGGTTGTTATAAAAGCAACAGTGCTTTTATAACCATGAACTTACATGAAACACACAAAGCCCTGATGATGGGAAGTTATAGGGAATGGAAGGGACTGTCAAGAGCAATATGGACACTGCTGAAAGTGGCTCACTTCTTCTGGGCTCTTGAGGATGACAGTCATCTGTGCTGTATACCTGTACTGGCCAGATCTTCCACTTGTATCTACAAAGACTTTGGAAATCTAGACTTATATGTGAAACTTCACCATTTTTTTCATATTGGCAACTAATTCCATAGAGAACAAGTATAACACAGCTCTTGGTTAGCCTAGTTCTGAGGCTATTAATTGTAAACTCTGAGTACTTAATATATATCTGTCTGGACAAATTATAAACTTGAGGGAATAATAAAAAAAAGTGAATATTAAAGAAATTAGAAAATAGTTATCTACTATTAGTATGAACTCTATAGTTGATTTGTCAATGTTAGGCATAACATGGTAACAACATGCTATTTCAAGAATGTTCCAACTATATTTTATTTTTAGATCTATATTTTGTGATTGTGTAACAATGCATAAGTCAACGAATCTTTCAGATTTTAAGTTTTTGTTTATTCAGTTTTCTGTTGTTGTTGTTGTGGGTGGTATAGGGGCAAAAGAGATTATGGATTGTTTTAGGAAAAGTTGAAAAATTACCAGCAAAATGATTTGGACACCATTTGTGAACTTCAAAATTAGAGTTTGTGGAATACCTTAAATTAAAGATATTGAATTAAACCCCTGAAAGTTTTAGAATTAATTATTTGACTTTATAATTTAACTGAAATAAATTGAGATTTTCATATCATATCACTTCAGAATCATAATAAAAAAAGAAACTTCACTGTTGCAATTGACAATAGCAAATAACTTGCATTGCATTTTCACCATGGGTAGTGTTATTTGGTTTTCTCTTTAAAATGTGGTATGGGCAATTCGTAGTAGATTGAGTGTCTCCAGTTTTAATCACTTCACTTTTCATTTGAAAAGTAATTCATCATGAGAAGTCAGTGGGGTATAGAGAGCACTATTTTCAGCAAAATATCAAGGACAGTTTTCCTCTGTCTTAATTAAACATTAATGAGTAAAGTTATTGGCAAATGCAGGCTGCTGGGATGGACTTGTCTATCTAAGTTTGGTAAATATTGACACTAGATGTCAAAATAAAGCACCTTAATTGATTTATACAGGAATAGTTTTAAAAGATTGCACCTGGCTTGACATTTCCCTAGGTTTTTATAGAGTAGTTTCTAATAAACTATTTATAAAGAAACTTTTCCTGACCTATCCTAATTATAGGAGTGATTGTTTCCAAACTAATCAATTTGGTGTAAATTCAACTTTTTAAGTTTTACTATAAACTTTAGGGATTCAATGGAAAAGGATGATGTTTTCCGTAGGATATGCAGGCAAGTCATTTTTTTTTTTTCACATTTGGAAATGTTTTGTAAGGTTCTTTCCTTTTTCAAATTGATATATTTTTATGAATATATGCATATTATACTTCAATGTGTTCATTTACCTAATTGCTTTATTTTGAGTTATAATCCAAAAATTAAAATTAAAAACCTGCAATAAATTCAAACTTCAGATCTTAATGTGATGTGTTAAGTAGCATTGCTGATGATATTTTATAGTGTATTTGATAACTCAAAACACTAACAAAAGGTAAAAATGTAAGCTTTTGGCTCTAAGTTACCCCATAGTTATCAAGAGGAGAATTGCTTAATATAATTGATAGATTAGTTGAAATGTAATATTTTACTAAATTTTCCCATGCATTTCTCTGAATGACTACCCAACAATATTTACTTTGATGGTTATAATTAATAGTTTCAAACTATAAAAGATATAATTAATATTTTAAGTAATTAAGTATATGTTATATCAAGGGCTTTCAATTTTATATGTCAGAAAACAAAACACCAATGGTGCAATTTATGACAATAAAATTTTGTGTAGATTATTGTAGGGATATAGTCATTTTCAGAAAATTACAAAAACTTTGTATCTGCATTTTTAAACTATCAGCATGGTAATATACATTGTTTTTGAAAAGGGAGAAAAAAGGGGAAAAAAGGTTCCCGATGTGTCTTAGAATGGCTTGTAAACTCTTTATAAACTGTTTTCAGACAGTACTGTTAAATTTCACTGTGAATTCTGAAACTCCCAGTTTCCCAAACCATATGGCTTGATGCAGATAAAATTGGCTTATGGCAAATAGTGTAAACACATTTGACGCTTTTCCACCTGTGAAACTATGGTGTACATTTTTAAGGTTACTTGAACCAGGTTTTCAGTGAATCTTTATTTTATACATTTTTCCCTTCTTGATGAAGTCTTTGCCTCATTTAAATGTGGCCAAGTGCCCTTTGCCATTACCTCAGGAAGCCCACACTTCAGCAAAACCTCATTTTCAATTTGTTTTCAATGTGAAAGTCAAATTATTCTGAGGAATATCTTTTATGCATTATTTAAAACAAAATCTTTGACTAGTAATTGCTTTTTTTCAAATCAAAGTAGATTAGAATATCCCTTTAATTTGTGTGTAAAAACAACTAACAATAAAGTCATGTTTTAAAGAAATTAAGAGATCTTTGAATGCACAAAACAGAAAAATAAGTTAGATTCCTGAAAAGCAATGATGATCAATGATGTTTCAATCTATAATAGTTATTGTTGATTTTTTTTAAAAAGCTACAGAAATGTTATTATAAATTCTGATAGCCCCTGAGTTACAGAACCAACTTTTCCATGAAGGAGGGATTCTCTGGATGAGGTTAGAAGTTTAACTGGATTTTATTTTATTTCAAGGATTGGTACAGAAGGCATAAAGATGAACAAGAAATAACCATAGTAAGACTAATTTTTAAGAAAATCTATTGTGGCAGAGGTAAGGAAAGAAAGACTATGGTAGATACACCAGAAGTGAAGGATAGATCCAACATTTATCTTTGATCATGTAAAATTTTCCTGCCTGCTTGAAAGATGAACATAACTCATGCCTCACCTGGAAAATTTAGTTAAAATGGTACCTCCATAAATTCTATTCAAATATAGTGGAAGAAGGAGGGATCTATGAAGAATATTAAATAGAAAAATACTCTGTGTAACAAATAAACATGTAACTACCTTTAACTCAATAAAGCAAAATAAATGAAAGCCATATCCATGGAATGATGACTGTGGGGTTCTGATGTCTACCATAACTGTGTTCACATCCACTTAGGTCTATCTCTAGATTTATGTTTCATAGGCTGTTGTTCTTTACAAGAACCAATTTCACATTATTTCAATTACAGTGAATACAAAATTAAAATATTTGAATATACCCACCAACATATACCCAACCCCACTCCACACTTTGTTCTTCTTTTAGGATTTAATATTTTTTTTTATTTTGTATTTCTAATTTTAATTTCTTAATTTTTTTTTAAGTTTCAGGATCTTTTCAAATGCCTTTTCATTGAGACATAAGATTTGTACATCTTGATGGAATTCAGAATTACTTCAACTATTCTAAGTTTTGTGTTTCCCTATGACTTTTTAGATTTCATCCCCTATACCTGTGATGAAAGTAATTGGCATTTTGATTAGGATCACATTTAATCTAAAGATTGCTTTTAGTACTATTTGTTTAAACAGTACTAATTCTTCCATTACATAAATTCAAATTATCTTTAATTTACTTTTGTGTCCTCTATAAGTTCATTCATCAGTGTTTTATAATTTTTATTGTTGAGATCTTTTACTTCTTTAAATATATTTATGCCTGATATTTTTGTGACTGTTGTGATGGAATAGTTTTATTGATTTCTTCTTCAGTATGTTAATTGTTAGTGTATAAAGAAGCTATGTTTTATGCTAACTTTGTATTCTATCACTTTATATAGATTGTATCATTCTAAGAAATTTTTATAGCATATTTAGTTTTTTATGTATAAAATCATGTCAACTGCAAATATTGATAATTTAACTTTTTCCTTTGTAATTTGATGGCCCCCCCCCCAGCTTGCTCTTTCTTTCTTACCTGATTGTTCCTACTATGATTTACTGCATTATAGGGAATAAGAGGAGGGAAAGCAGATACTATCTTGTTCCAGATCTTAGGGAAATAATTTCAGCCTTTCCTGCTCAGTATTTTGTTGACTATTGGTTAAAGTATGTACCTTCTTTTCCTAATTTATTTAGATTTTATCATGAAGAAATGTTGAATGTTATCAAATGATTTTTTTCCTCTGTTAAGATATCATATGATTTTTGTTTTTGATTATGATGATGGGATATACTGTTTATTGATTTACAGATGTGAAGCTATCTCTGCACCCCTGGGATGAATTCCACTTGATTACAGAACATGATCTTGTTTGATGTGCTGTTGGATTTTGCTTCTTAGAATTTTGCTGAGTTTTTTTTACATGTTTATATTAGAGTAGATTAAATTATAGCTTTTATTTTTGTTATGTTTTTATATAGTTTCAAATTTGGGTACTACTAGTCTCAAGGGAACAAGTGTAGAACTTATTTTCCCCCCCTCAGCTTTTTGCAATAATTAAAGAAAAAATGGAATTTCTTCTTCTTTAAATTTTTATGAAATGTATCTGTAAAGCGATAGGTCCTCCTGGGCTTTTTTATTAAAGGAAGACTTTTCATTTCAACATCAATTTTATTACCCTTTATTTTTCTTTTTATATTTTCTACTTATTGATTCAATCTTTATAGAATATAAATGTTTACAAGTTTATCCATTTCTTTTAGAATCTCCAATATGTTAATATATAATTGTCTACAGAAGTTTTTTATGATCTTTAAATTTCTGTGGGTTCAGTTATTTCTCCTTTTTGTCTTTGTTTTTATTTATATCAATTCCTCTTTCTTTCTTTCTTTTTGATGATTCTAGCTAAATGTTGATTAATATTTTCTTTTCAAAATTCAACTCTATTCCAGTGATTTTTTGTTTTAAATTTGATTTTATTTATTTATCATTGGATGTTATTATTTATATCTTTATACTTTATTTTTTTCTTGCTTTTATAGCCTTAAGGTATATTGCTGAGTTACTTATTTGAAATCTCTGTCACTTTCTTTTTTTTGTTTTGATGCAAATATTAGTTGCTCAAATATTTCTATTAATACTGTATTTTCTGGGTGACACAGATTTTGATATACTATATTTTCTTTTTTATTTGAGAATTATTTTATAATTTCCCTTTAATTTTTTTACAAATTTTACATCTAAGAATATTTTGTTCAATTCTATGTATTTGCATATTTTTATTGTTCTTGTTTATTTATAGTTTTATTTTGTTGTGGTTTGAGAAAATGCATAATAAGATTTTATTTTGTAAAATTTAATTGAGACTCTCTTTGTGATCTAGCATATGATTAATCCTGGAAAATTTTCTGTTTACAGAACAAGGTAGGTTCTGGTGCTCCTGGATGAGATAGTCTAAAGATGTCTGTCAAGTCAGTTTGTTCTCTACTATGGTTCAACTTAAAGATTTCTGTCTGGGTGGTGAAAATAAGGTGCTGAAGTACCCAGTTATTATAGTGGAGTTCCCTTCTTCCTTTAGATGAAATCTGTTCATTTCCAGAGTTAGTTGCATTGACACTTATAATTATTGCATTTTCTTATTTAAATGTATCCTTTTATTAGTATGTAATGACATTTCTTCTCTTTTTAATTTTTTGAGATGTCTTCTTTCTGATACTTCTCACTTTTGGTTTCTGTTATGATTATATATTTATTTTTCAAATGTTCACTTTCAATCTGTGTGTATTATTGTTTGTGAAGTGAGGTCCTTGTGGAAGATATATAGTGGGTAATCTTTTTAATCCCTTTTGCCAATATTTTTTTTAAAACTGGGAATTGAACCCAGGGGCTGGCCTTGAACTTGCAATCTTCCTGTGTCAGCATTCCAAGACACAGGATTTTTAGATGTGCATCACTGTACCCAGCCAATCTTTATATTTTGATTGGTAAATTTAGTGTGTATATATTCAAGGTTATTATGGATAGGATAGATTTCTTCCTGAATTCTGTTAATTATTTAATGATTGCATTCTATGTATTTTCTTCTTTTCCATTTATCTTATGGTTTGCCTTTGTGGTTTGGTAGTTTTCTGCTGTGATAAGCTTTGATCTCTTCTTTTATCTCTTATATGTCTCTTCTGTGAGTGAGTTTCATACATCCATGTTTTTCATGATGATAGGAATTGTCTTTCTTTTTCTTTTCTAGTGTAGGACTTTCTTAAGCTCTCTTACAAGGCTAATCTAGTGGTGTTGGAGTTCTTCAGTTTCTGCTTGTTTGGGAAAGACTCAATTCTTTGTTTCTGAAGTTTTGCTGCATATAGAATCCTTGTTTTGCAGGGTTTATTTATTTATTTTTCTACCCTTCTTTTCATTCAGTACTGAAAGTGCATCATTTCATTCTCTTCTACTATGCACATTTTCTACTGAGAAATCTGACATTGGCCTAATGAAAGGTCCCTTGTATGTGGTTTGATACTCTTGCTATTTTTAGAATTCTCTCCTTGTCTTGTACATTTGACATTTTGACAAGAATATGCCTTAGAGAATGCCTTTTGGTTGAATCTTAGTTAAGATCCTTTGAGATTCTTAAATGTGTATATCCATATTTCTTTGAAGACTTGGAAGGTTTTCAGCTATTATTTTATTAAATATGTTTTTAATTCTTTTTCTTTTTGTTCTTTCTCTTTTTGATTTTTCCTTTTTTGAAATCTGGCTTAGTTTTATCAAAATACCTATCTTGAAGTTCAGAGATTATTTCTTCTACTTGGTCTAATCCGTTTTGGAAGGTATCAGTTACATTTTTTATTTCATTGATTGAAGTTTTCATCGCCAAGATTTCTGAGTGATTCTTTTTTTTTAAATGATTTCTACCTCTTTGATAAATTCATTCCTTACATCATATATTTTTTTCTCATTTCATTATATTATCTACCTATATACTTGCATTTCCCTGAGTTTCTATAAGGTTGTAATTTTGAATTATTTTTTCAGACGTTTCATAGATTTTCTTAAAATTGGGTTGTATTTCTGGATAATTATTCTGTTTCTCTTTGCTTTCTCCTGTTTCTTGTGTCCCTGTTTGACGTATGAGCATCTGGTATAGCACTCACCTCCTCCTATTTTATAGGATATCTTCTGAAGGAAAACATAAATAAATTTAGGTAGGATATAAGGTGTCAGTTGAGCTTAGATTATAGATGAGCTTGAAAATGTAGTTTTTGCATTATTTATTCTTCTGCCTTAGTAGACCAATCTTCACTTGTTCCCGAGAATTGTTGTGTGATTGTGAGTGGTTGTGAGTTTCCAGAGATGCACAACCTCTGGCCCCACCACATGCTCATGGCACTGGAGTTCTGGTGCTGCAGGGTGAAGTGTAAGACATCATCCTATAAGGTGATCTTGGATGACAGACACTGAGGATTGTGTTACCAGCAGCTATGAAACAGACATAGAACATGAAGGACACCTTCCACAGGTCCCTCAATATAAATGTATAGATGTTAAGCATATGGAGCTGGTAACCGTGGTCCTTAACCGTAGAACATTGATGGGCTCTTTCTTAATTCTCAAGGTAGTAGTGCAGATGGATTATTGCATCATAACACTGGCAACTGTAGTGTTAAAGTTGTAGGATGCAAAGGAAAGCATCGCCAGGTCCCAAGGTGTGAACAAGTGATGAGGAGGCTTCTGTCACTTATAGCAATGATCCTAAGCTAGAGGACATGGATAGAATGTTCCCCAGTTCCCATGTGACAAGTGAGTGACTCTGGGACACTACAGTGGTATCAGTAGTTGTGGTGTCAAGGCCAAATGCAATGGATGAGCCACAGAATGTCTATGATACAGAGTTTGTGAAACTAGTAGCCACAGTTATGGTGATGTGAATCCATAGTGGGACCTTACCCAGATTCAAAGGGATAAAATAGAGTGATGCTGGGAATTTGGGCACAAATAGTTGTCATCCTAAGGCCATGACTGTGCCTGAGACCTTCTCTACATTCTATGTTATGGGTGGTACTGAGACTTGTGGCTCTTTTAGTTACTGAAGCTAAGAAACAGAATACTACAGGACCTACCTGTTCACCACCTTTTCAGGTGCATATAAGCCCAGGGCTGTGGAAGCATCATGGAGCAGCTTCTGAACACCAAGATGTGATGGAGTCTAGCAGTGAGTCTTGTAGTGGTAATAGCTTGGATTTGGGGGGTGAAGGGTCAATGTATGTTTCTTCTTTGAAGCAAAGCAGTCACTTAGATCCAAGTTCATTCACCAAAGTGCATTTAAACCGTGAGATGATGGTACAATTCTCTGTAGCTAGGACCGACAAGTTCCTGCCCTGACGAGTGTAGCAGGTATTTCCCACTTACATTTTACTGGCTGTGTGAAGTCGCCACTTCACCCCCATCCTGAGATCTGTGCTTCAAGTACCAGTGTGCTTTCTTCCTCTCTTTAGGTTGCCTTTCTGACTCTTGGTGTGGCTTAGGGCTTCTGTCACTATCTTATTTCTTTCCACAGTTCTCTTTTAGTAACTCTCCTTGAAATGAATACCTTTTATTGTTGCCCTAGTTCTTCTATGTGGCAGAGATAAGTGCAGAACATCTCTTTACTGCCTTCTTGGATTCTTCCTGGATTATTTTTTCACTTAGGATTCATAATCAATGTTTTAAGCTCTAGGAAAACCAAGGGGCATTAGAATAATGTTATAAATTGACTTAGGGAGAATTGACATTGTTATGGTGTCAGGTTTTCCTCTCCAGGGCCTACATGTATAATTCCATTTCTTCAAGTCTTTTTCAAGGAGTGTTTTGCTTCACGTTTCTTGTTAGGATTTATACTTCTGCATTTTTTATTAAAATCTTTCTGTTCTAGAGTTTTATTGTCTTGTTATTGACTTTGCATTTGAAGACCATTGATTACTTTACATTTTATATCCAGTGATCATTCCAGTTTATAGTTATTTTAATATTAAATTGTATTTCTCCATGTTAACCAATCAAAATATCTGCAATTAGATACTTTGAATAATATTTCTAAGACAGTATGAAAGAAAATTGAAGATAATGAATACTCAAGTGTCATACATAATTTTATTTTAGTTTCTTCAAGGTTTTTCCACTAAGTAAAATAGTTTCTTTAGTACTGATGTACACATTTAAGTTAATGAAGCATATATAAATTACTCTTTTTATTTAGTGTTTCAAACATGAAAATTTCCTATGAAATGCATTTCTTCATACTCCATAGAAAATTATACTATTGTCTTATTTTTTTTAATTCACTGAATTATATTAATATATTTTCTTATATTAACTTACTTTTGCATTTATAACACTTAGATAAAATTGATTTATTTAAATAACATCATAGATTTTACTTCTTGGTAATTTTTCATATTTTTTCTCACTGTTCAGAAGAAATATTTGCCTGCAGTGATTTTCCATATTCTATTATCTTTAAATATTTTGAAATTATTTCTCCTTTTGGTTTTCTACAGAATATTTGCAATAATTAATTCTAGATTCTCTCTACATCTGTGGTAGCATAACTATATAAAAACATCCAAGGCTGATTCTTTTTCTGTAAGAGAAATAAATGAAACTTCTAGTTTTCTTGCATGACAAATTGTCTGTTTAGACATTTTCTGTCAAATGCACTCAACTTTAGCTATGTTTTCAGAAAATATCAATTTTATTAGATTTAAATTTTTATTTGCACATAGTTTCTCAGAGGGGTCATTTGTGATTTTTTTATTTTAAAAATGTTTTATAAGCACATTTTTGTTGTATGTAACATTTGGGGTTTACATAATTATATGCATGCAACATAATAGCTCCATTTCAGTCCCCACTATTTTTCTATTTCTTCCCTCCTCCCTTTCCCCATTCTCCTACCTCTACTCTTCTCGTTTTCCCTGTATTTATTTAATTTTTTAAAAGTTGTTGTTTTTTTTAGATATACATAAAATTGAAATTTACTGCGGTAAATTAATATATGTATATAACAAAGTTTGGTCAATTGTATTCCACAGTTCCTCTCCTTCTCTTCTATCTTCCCAGCCACCATTCTCTTTCTGTATTCTGCTGTCCATCTTTCTACTTTCATGCAATCTGACAATCATTTTTTTCTGCTAATATTTCTCTAACTTCTATATATGAGAGGAAGCATTCAACCCTTGATTTTCTGAGTCTAGCTTATTTCACTTTGCATGATATATTCCAGTTCTAGTCATTTATCAGGAAATGCCATGATTTGATTTCTTCTTTCTTTATGACTGAGTAAATCTTTATTATTTATATACACATTTTATTCATTAATTGATCTGTTGAAGGCACTGGGATAAACACCAAAAAACAAATAACCCAATCAATAAATGGGCCAAGGACCTAAACAGACACTTCTTAGAAGAGGATATACAATCAATCAACAGATATATGAAAAATGCTCATCATTTCTAGCAATTAGAGAAATGCAAATCAAAACTAGTCTAAGATTTCATCTCACTCCAGTCAGAATGGCAGATATTATGAAGACAAACAACAATAATTGTTGATGAGGATATGGTAAAAAAAAAAAAAAAGGTATACTTGTACACTGCTGGTGAGTCTACAAACTGGTACAGCCAATATGGAAAACAGTTCGGAGATTCCTTGGAAAATTGGGAATGGAACCACCATTTGACCCAGATCTCCCTCTCCTCGGACTATACCCAAAGGACTTAAAAACAGCATACTACAGGATCACAGCCACATCAATGTTTATAGCAGCACAGTTCACAATAGATAAACTGTGGAAATAACCTAGATGCCCTTCAGTAGGTGGGATTAAGAAAAATGTGGCATAGATACACAATGGAATATTACTTAGCAATAAAAGAGAATAAAATCATGGCAGTTGAAGGTAAATGGTTAGAGTTGGAGAAGATAATGCTAAGTGAAGTTAACCAATCCCAGAAAAACAAATGCTGAATGTTTTCTCTGATATAAGGAGGCTGATGCATAGTGAGGTGGGCAGGGGGAACAAGGGAGGAATTGGTGAATTCTAGATATGTCAGATGGGTGGGAAGGGAAGGGAGGGGTCATGGGATTAGAAATGATGGTGGAATGTGATGGACATCATTATCCAAAGTACATGTATGAAGACATGAATTGGTATGAATATACTTTGTATACCACCGGAGATATGAACAATTGTGCCCACATTCCGCTGTTATTTCTAAATTAAAAAATAGAAAAAAAAAAGAATACAAATCCTGTGGATGTTTTGTTAGAATTATACCTAAGCATTTTATTTTAGAGGGGATGTACATGATATTTTATTTTTAATTTTAACATCAATAGGTTCATTGCTATTACAAATACAATTGTTTTTCAATGTTCATATTACATCATGTTATTATGTCATAAAAAAGATGTTTCCATCTATGTTTATTAGAAATATTGATTTAAAGTTTTCTTTCCTTGATATATCTGTGTCTGGTTTTCATATCAGGTTAATAAAATTAATTTGGCAGTATTCCTTCCCTTTCTTTTCATGGAATAATTTGAGAAAGATTGGCATTAGTTTTTCTTTAAAGGTCTGGTAGAACTTGTCAGAGAAACAATCTAGTCTTCAACTTTTCTGTGTTGGAAGACTTTTAATTGCTGCTTTAATCTCATTGGTTGATACTGGTTTGTTTATGTTTTCTATATCCACATAATTGAATTTCTGTAGGTCTTATGTCTTTAGAAATTTGTCAGTTAATCCTAAATTTTCCTTCTTTCTGGCCTTTCAGAAGGTCAGTTGTTTAGGATGTTCTATGTATACATAAAAAGCAAAAATGTTTCCTGTTTTTAGATTTCAGGTTAACCATCTAGTTAGTTGAATGTGTAAACATGCATTGTTTCCTGACTCTCTAATCTGTTTCATTGGTCTATTGATATGCTAATACCATAACTTATTTATTAGTATAGATTGTTAGTAAAGTTTGAAATCAAGAAGCATAATGCCTCCAGATTTTTTTTCTTTCTCAAGATTTCTGTAGCTATGTAGAATATTGTTTTTTTTAATTTCTGCACAAATTCACAGTTGTTTCCTTTCTCTCTCTAAAAAAAAATTGTAGTTTTTCTAGCAATTTAATTGAATCTGTAAGTTGCTGTAGATGGATAGCATGGGCATTTGAACAATGCTATTTTTTCAATTAATTAATTAATGTGAGATGTCCTTTCTTTTATTTGTGTCATCATCAATTTCTATTGATGCTTTAATTGCTTTTAATGTATAGATCTTTCCTCTTCTCAATTAAATTTATTCCTATGTATTTTAGCTTTCCATGTGATTATTAGATTTTTTTAAAAAATTTCTTTGTTGATTGCTGTTGGTTGATAGATGTGGAAGTGATTTTTGCATGTTGTAGCTTGTAGCATCACTGAGACTATTTTTTTGTTTTTTTTTTTTTTTGGTGGAGTCATTAGGGTTTTCTATAAGTAAGATGATGTTGTCTCTGGAGATGATTTTACTTCTTCCTTTATGATCCAGATGTCTATAATTACTTTTCTTAATTTCCCTGCCTAGATCTTTCAGCACTATATAGAGTAAGACTGGGGACCTTGGCCTACTCCTAATCTTAAAGGATAAGGGCTCTGTTTCTTTGCTGTTGAATGTGATGATAAATGTGATCTTGTCATAAAATGCCTTTAGATGTTGAGGTTTATTCTGTATTTCTATAATTTTTTATATTATGTCATAAAAATGCTGAATTATGTCAAATGCCTAAACATCCTCTCTTGACATGATTTTTACACTCTTTTCATTAGAATGGTACATCATGTTTGTTTATTTGTATATGCTTAAACATTCCTTATACCAGGTATAAATCATTGAAACAAGTTGTATTATCATTTCAATGTGTTGTAAAGTTTAGTTTCATGTACTTTGTTAAGGATTTTTGCTCCTTTTTACATGAGGAATATTTATTTTAGTTTTAGAAATCATAACACATACATTATTGGTTTTGTTGTTTAAACATTTTTCGTTTTATACATGGTTTAAGCCCATTTGCATTATTTGATAAAACCAATATCTTTCATCTTAATTCTGTTATTTTGTTTTATAAAATCTTTCATGTGATCTTTTTTATTTTCATGACTTTATTATTCACAAATCATTTTTTATTCTAGTATCTCACATTATAATGTTACACTTAATTATCTGTTTTTAAAATACTATTTTTCCTACTTCAGGCAATTGTGGATTTAATTTGTGACTTCTTAATTCTCCTTTAACTTAATATCTAATTATAAATGACATTTTTGGCCATTAATACTGAAAATCAATCAGTAAGTTTATTTGGAACCAGAAACCCTCTCTGAATTCTTCCTATTTGATTATTCTCTGCTTTCTTCATATTTGACAATTCACAACTTTTCTGTCAGAATATGAATTGCTTCCTGAATATTCTGTACCTTTACTGCTTGTTCTAATTCTGGTGGAATGCTTATGTACAGGAATGCTCACCTTGAGGGAAGCCTACTTCAACAATCCTGATCAAGTGGTGCTCCTTTATGAATGTTTTTGTCAAGAAAAGTTCATGGAAAAAAATTTCCTGATCCTTTGAAAGCACGTAATTATTTTTCTATATTTCTTTTAGATGAAATTGAACTTGTTTGAATGTGAAATCCTTATTTCTTTGAAAATCTTAAATGGATGTTTCAATTATGTATGAACAAGTACTGTTCATAAGTCTTGTTACCTTACCTGGTATTTGTAACTTTTATGATATCCAAGCATTTTAGTTTAACTCCTCCACTTAAAAAGTGCATAGAATATGTTTTGGCTAATATAAATAATATTTTTGAGTTATATATTATGCTATTTATTCTGCTCCATTGGTTTCATTTGCTACTCTGGTGGAACTGCAATTATATATTTCTTAAATCATCTTGGCTTTCTTAATTGATCATTTCTTATTTTATTTTATTTTTTATTTTTGCAGGGAAGTGCAGGTGATTAAACTCAGGGGTACTAGACCACTGAGTCACATCCCCAGCCCTATTTTGTATTTTATTTAGAGACAGGGTCTCCCTGAGTTGCTGAGTGCCTCGATTTTGCTGAGGCTGAACTTGCAATCCACCTGCCTCAGCCTCCTGAGCCACTAGAATTACAAGCCTATGCCACCACACCCAGCCATCATTTCTTATTTCATTTTTAATTAACTTTCTATTGCTATTTGATGATTTTCACATTTCTCCTTTTTTTCCATTATCATAAATTCTCATATACCTCTCTTTACTTAAGTTCCTTCTTGCCTATTACTCTTAACCACTAAAATAAAATTCTTACCTTCTATTTCATTCCTGAGATTGGTTAGTTTTATTTCTTTTATTCAGCTACATCCTTCAGAAATTTTCTATTTGTACTTATGCTTTTTTTTCATTTCAGGTAGTATTTTAAAAGTTTATTTAGTAAATTTTGTTTTATTAGATTTTTCCAAGTACCTTATATAGACCTATTTTTCTATTTTGCACTAATTATTAGTGCCTCATTCAAATTATTTTTATTTTCTTATAATGCAGTTTTATATGATACCTTTTATTTCTTTTTCTTCCCTCATTTTAAAATGAAGTATAATTTTCTCTTCTTTGAGAGGCTGTACATTTGAATATCTCCAGAAGTCTCTCTTTTGGTGATGTTGTAATACTCTAGAGAAATATGTCCTTTAGACACGGTTATGTCCTTAATCTTATATCCATATTCTCTGAATCTCATATCCATATCCATTTATCTGAATATTGTATCTGAGCACTCTTATTGCTGTCTTGATCAATTTAGACTTTATTTCCAATACTATCCCTCAAAGTGAATTGAATTTGGTCATTCCTTGGTGCTACAGGATATAGGCTGTTCAGGATCTTCTGGTTTCCTGTGGTCATACAGGGGACCACATACTCTTTTGTAGATATAATCTACTGAATGAAGTCTATAGAAATTTAATCAGCCTATCTAGTCATCCTTGCTGAGAAATCCACTCTGAGTGCAAACCTAAGCTTTTGAAAATCAGCACATAATAGTAATTTTGCTTTCTGCGGCTTTTCCCATTACCAGGTGAAATGACAGCTATTAACTCTAAAAATTTAATAACATGGCATGAATTTATTTTCATAAGTTTACTTAGCCTGTGATTTTTCTTTCTCCTAAGTCCTTGTCAGGTTTTGCCGCAGTCTGGCTGGGCACAATTCAGGAGCCACTTGTCAAAAGAAACTAACTTTATTTTTAGAACCACACAAGATAAACAAAAAAGCTCCTCAGGAAAAAAACCCTCAGAGCCCAACTGCCACCACCGGCTTCCCACCAGCCACACACCCCAACAACAACCTCCTCCCACAATCCTCCTGCTCTTGAGGCCGATTGGCTGGGTCGCATGGGCAGAGCCAAAAAAGTTCCCCAATGAGCAGCTTTGTGGTCTGAAAGGGCAGGGAAACAGCCCAATGAGCATCACCGCAGAGGAGCCAATCAGCTAGATGTTGCTAGATGTTGCTGGAGCTGCTGTGAGCCAATCATCAGCTGGTAGTCTGAAAGGGCAGGGAAACAGCTCAATGAGCATCTCCACAAAGGATCCAATCAGCTAGGTGTTGCTGGGGCCGCTGTGAACCAATCATCAGCTGGCAGTCTGAAAGTTTGCTGGAGCCCCTTCGGCTGTGGCTCTCAACAGGTTTTACTTTCAAGGTTAGATGAGCCTCATAAATTCAAAGAGCATTTCCTCATTTCATTTTTTTTCCTTGAAAATGTTTGTAAGGTTCAAATTCGTTTAGAATTCATTTAGAATTCATGTGTTCTTTTAAAGATGTCTGATTTTTTTTTTTCAATTGGCATACTATCTATAATATGATAAGGATCATTGCTTTTTAACAAGTTTTTATGTATTTAAATGTTTCTAGAAATCGACTTATATATTTTATCTCATGTTTTCAAATTTACTGGCAGAAAAGTTATTCATAATGAAACATTGTTGAGGTTTTATTCTTTGTAGTATTTATGGTTATATTTGTAATATTTTTATTTGTGCCTCTTTATCCTTCTTCTGTTTCTTTCTTTATCTCTCCCTCTCTCTCTTGCTTTTGCTTTAATAGATATTGCCAACTTTGTTGGTTTTTTTTTTCCTCCAATGAATTAGCATTTGTGTTTGCTTGGGAAAACAAATTTAACAAGTAAAAACTTGGGTATAATTGGAAAAACTGCCATGTACCGAACGGATAGACTACTGAAAGAGGTCCCATAGTGCAAGCAAGCATTAAGTGCCTGGGATGAAGATTGTGGTTCAGCTACTGAAAACAAAGATGGTATCCTGGGGAAAATGGAATGAAGTCTCAAAACAACTTCCTTATCCATCACAGGGCCAATCTTGAGTCAGTGAACTAAGCAATAAGGATGAACTATGGTACTCCTATGTCAGAGAAACAAAATATTAAAATATCATTTGTGATCCCTGCTGCCTGAATTTTGGATATGAAAGGTCCAGTTATGCCACAGGACTCTTGAAATCTATAGATGCAGCAAGGCACAGTGTCACAGGGAAGAGGAACCATCTCTCCTTTGCACTTTTCAGTGGTAGACCCTCCGATGGTTTCCACAGAAACTAAATGAATTTTTGCACATTGATGGTTGGCTGAGCCATGAGATGAAACAAGCTCACCACAAAATCAGTGCAGAGTGTTAAGAACCCAAGCTAAGGCACTAGGCATTGAAGCATTAAGTGATCAAGGACAGGAACCAGCAAGAGACCACAGAACAGCAATAGAAGAGCAGGATTCATGGGCATCGGGCCTGTGCAGAGTCTTATCCTTAAAATGACGTTGTCTTAGTTTGTGTAGGTTGCCAACAAATGTTTACTGCTCCCAGTTCTGAAATCTGGGAATTCCAAGATTAAGATAGCATCAGATTCAGTGTCTGGTGAGGGCCCATTCCTCATAGGGGCAACTCTCTCAGTTGAATTCTCACAGGCTGGAAGGGCAAACCAGTTCTGCTGTCTTGAAATAATTTTTGAACAAGGGTCACTATAGCTCATGTAGTTCTTCTGGATTCCATTCCATACAAGTTACATGAGGCACAAGTAAGAGACCTAACAACTAATGAACTTTGATTAATAAAACACAAAATGGGGGCTAGGGATGTGGCTCAAGGGGTAGCATGCTCGCCTGGCATGTGTGGGGCGCTGGGTCCAATCCTCAGCGCCACATAAAAAAATAAAATAAAATAAAGATGTTGTGTCCACCAAGAACTTAAAAAAAAACTTCACTCTCTTAAAAAAAAGAAAAGAAAACACACAATGGTATTTTTCATGTAAATATACATAGGAAAACAAAGAAATGTTCAAACTATACAACCATTTTTCTTCCTTCACATAATATGAACCCATTTCTTTGAAGTCCCATTTCTATTTATTTCTTAATATTTGTTTCTTCTCCAGGAAGCCTACTGAAATTTAAGCATCGAGTGTACAAAAGTTCATTTGTGTTCACTTTATAATCTTTATCATGCCTAATCTTACAACTTCTCACCCTGGCTCAGTTTCTGGCACTTAGCATCCCACGTTCATTTTCCCTTGGGTTCTTTTGAACTATATCTGTGCTCCTGTCCTTCTCCCCAGATGTTTCTTTGATGACTTTTTCTTCCTCTCTCTGTTCTAAATAGATAAATAGATTTGATGTAAATTATTGAGATTGACCATCAGTCCTTAGCCATCTCTTCTCACTTTCTGCTGCTTCTGTGGTCTTCTCTGTCACTCTACCTTCCACATAGAGCTGTTCTGTGTCTCTGCAGATTCATGTCTGACTGCTGAAAACAATATATAAAATTTACTTACTATGAAATTGTGATGTATTTATAGACTATCTTATGTAACCCTTATAGACAAATATACAGTCCTAGAATTTTTGGACTTTGGAAAATTGTATATGCTCTATCATAAATAGCATTTGCAGGAAATCTGTGGAAGTAAACACAAATTAATAATGCAGGTTTTTTCTAGTAAAATATGTGAAATAAATGTTATATTTAACAAAATATATATCAAATTATCCCACAGAATGTTTTGCCTTCAAACTGATATAGATGTTGCACTTTGTGACTACAGATCAGGGATTTTTGATATTAATTTCAATATTTAAATGAGTGGTTATATCAATACAATCATTTTTTTTAAACTTAAAAATAATAACCTTCATCATTATGTTAAAGAAGACTGGTAATGTTGATGTTCATCATTATGTTAAAGAAGACTGGTAATGTTAAAGGGTAAATTTATACAATGCATATACAGTAGTTAAATGTCAAGACTTATAGAAACCTAAACCTTCAAAATGAAAAAAAATCTCTAGATATAAGATTTGTAAGATTTAAAACATGCTAATTACTTGTTAGAAGTCAACTGGGAATCATTTTATCAAGCACAACAAGGTAAAGTTCATTTGCTTATAATAAAAGAATGCTTTTCATTTTATGTAATTATGTCTGGAATTTTAATGGGTGTAAAAATCCATATATTGACTTTTACATATTTCTGTCACCACCATTATTTTTAATCACATTATATTATGGATTCTACAATATATGGTAAAAGGTCCAGAGCTTGAAAAATAGCAATTGATTTCCACTTAACTGGAATTTGAGTGTGATAGAAAACAGTAAAATTATTCTTGAAAGGTAAAGTTTTAAATATTTTCCTAATGGAGATATCAAGCTAAGTATTTGGCCTTGTGTCACAAGTTTAAGAACACTCATGATCATAAAATACCAATTTCTTATGTTATTAAATATAATGTTAAAAGATTGTTACAGTATAAAAATATATACTTCTAAAAATAATAGACAATTGATAGAAGTAGTATGAAAAACTTCTCTTAACTTCCTATAGTTAAAATATTGAGCTTTGAAAAAATGGTAAGTAAAAATCTACTGGATGTAAAGAAAAAAGATATTCATACAATTAATCCTCAATTTATTCTCTGAAATGCTACAAGAAAGTGTTAGCTTTAAGCAACTATCAGCAGTTTCATATTAAAAACTATGAAATAGATAATAATTTATTCTGTTCTGCATTAGCATGGATATAATATATCATGGGACAGAAATAAGACAAGCACTAGTTTACGGTTAATATAAGAAAATATTTTAGAAATTAGCATTGTTAATATTTGCCCTAGGGCTTCAATGGTTTTTCATAAAGAATAATTTAAATTAATAGCTAAGACATCCAGTTATATTTAGGGAATACTAAGTTAATTACTTGTTCTTAAGCTTCTAAATTTAAATTTAATAAAATTTTCATTTGTATTAGAACTAATATTTAGCATTAACAATTTTGTCTGAAAACATCTTGAATAAATTATATAATATAACCATTGTTTTTATCATGCACATATGCATACATAGTTACAAATATAACATATGTATATATATGCAGGTAGATATGGTTCCTGACCCAACTTATGACATTTCAATTTGTGCTAAGTTTGTGAAAGTGTTAAATACATTCTAACTTATAATATTTTTGGCATATGTTGAATTTTTTTGTGATGTATCACATTTATACTTCAAGGAACAACTGTATATAATATATAATACATACATTTATGTTTCTGTGTGTATATGTAAAAATGATATGTGTGTGTATGTGTACCTACAAGCCAGAAGACTTTTACAGATGTTTGTAGTCAAAATATTAATAACCATATTTATTAGTTGTTACCTCCATCTGTTCTATAAGTTGTAATAACACTGATGGGGGTTGTATCCCCTGCTTTCCATTTACAGGTAACTCAGCCCCTCGTTACCTGATTCACTCTATTTTAATCAAGAAATTCAATTTGTGACCACTTTCTTGCTGAGCTTTTCCAGAATTTCTGCAATGCATTTTGGAGTGTTTATCAGTGTTGTGAAGGTAATGATTGATGTTACTAGGGGTTGGAGGTGTCAAAGTCAGGTGTCAACTTTTTAAGAAACTTTTATATTATCCTCAGTCTCTGTAAATAGAAGTTCTATTTCTGTCACTCCCTGTTTTTTTTTCAGATTGTTATAACTCATTTTTTTATTTCCTAAGTACAATTTTTTTTTAATATTCATGAGTTCAAAGAATATAGATGCATTAAAAAGTGTTCCCAAAGATCTGTATCTGTAACTTGGATCAGATTTTTAAAATCACATTTGTAGTAGTTACTTTGTAGGCTAGTATATTATTCAAGAATTTCCAGAGAAATAACTGAGAGTATGGTGGATAAGTAGATAAATGAATGAATGAATTTAGATAAATAGATAAATGAATAGTAATATCAATACATTATTTCATATTTGAATAAATATCTATAATTACAGAATTAGGTAATATGATCATGGCATTTGAGAAATTCTATGATCTGCGTTTTCAATCCGGTCGCCTGGAAAACCAGAGTGTATTTCTAGATCTAATCTGAAAATCCAAGAATCATGGGGGCCAATGGTACAGTGATCTCCCCTCTACCATTCTCCCTTATTTTTTAAGGCAACTTTTCCTACAGGAAATATTACATCTTTTATTTCACAAGCTACAGTCATCTACAGAGTTTTTGGCAATGTTGCTTGAGCCAATAGAACTTGCCTTTCAAACAAAAGATGAAGTTGAACTTCATGGGCAGTAACTAGGAACATATGTGAAGAAGGAATCCAGGCAAACTGGCTATAGGTAATTCCTCAATGTGCCCTGAAAGTGTCTCCTGAAAACTTTCCCTGGAGGTTTTAGTCATTTACATAGACACGGTATTTAAGAAATTGCATTGATTAAACTTCTACATATCAGTTTGACATTGATCTGATTGACTTTCCTACCTCACCACAACCTTAACACTTAATGAAGTGACAGTATTTCCTTATTGCCCCTGTGGATCAGTTCTCCAGAGATCTCCATCTAATTCTCAGGAGCATGTCCTCTGAAGATTATTTGATCAGTCCCCTTCCTCTTGAGTTTCAGGTCTTGTTTAGTCCTAAGCCTGAGATCTGAGAGAGAGGAGAGTGGCAGTGCTGAGATATTTATTTTCAAGTGTTGAAATTATCAAAAAGAAAACATTCCTTCACTGAAAAAAAAGGACATTTGTTGTTCTCCTCTATCAGCTCTTTTTTTGCCTCTCTCTCTCTCTCTGATAATCTTGCAGATCTTGCTTAATTTTATTTAAGAAATTTGAATGTTATGTTATTTGTAGGTATTGTTATTATTGTCATTTTAAAAATTATGAAATCATTTTGTGCCACAGTCTCAGTCAGTGACGGGTATGATCCAATTGCAGTGGTATCAACCTAAGACAGGAGGCTGACACCTAAAGGTCAGTTGCCTAAAGGTCAGTTTTCCGATGACGGGTAAGAACCATATGTTGAATTGGACAACCTACCAGGCACGGTCCTTAAGCCACATTAACCTCACTCCCCCACTGGCACCAAGGCCAAATTTGGGGGCCAACAGAGGTGAGGCAAAGAACCTCACCCCCCCACTGGTGCATAGACCTATCCACAAGTATGGCTGTATGCTGGACTGGTAGTCAGTGACGGGTATGATCCAGTTGTAGTGGTATCAACCTAAGACAGGAGGCTGACGCCTAAAGGTCAGTTTTCCAATGACGGGTAAGAACCATATGTTGAACTGGACAACCTACCAGGCACGGTCCTTAAGCCACATTACTTGTTGTTTGATTAAACAGAAGGGGGGAGATGCTGGGAGCCATCAGCCAAGTAGGTATGACAATTTCCTTGCCAGCGTACCCCCATGTTTCTTTAGTGGAAGGACTCATGGAAATAGGACATTTTGCAGGACATTGCATTTTAGGTGACCTTGCTCAAGGACCAGGGCAGATCCGTGTTTAGGGTGTTCCCCCTTTAGAATAGGGTGGTTTAGCATAATAGGAGATTAGGGTGTTCCCCCTTTAGAATAGGGCAATTTAGCATAATAGGAGATTAGGGTGTTCCCCCTTTAGAATAGGGCGTATCCTGCTGCTGAGTTCCTCTTGAGTTCTTAGGGTCAGACAGTATATTTGGGAGACAGAAGCCCAGGAGTGGTGGATTTGGGCAGAGAACGTGGATTCCCCCAGAACGTGTTTGTAGACGGCTGGTGTGAGTTTGGGAATAAAGAATTGCTATTTGAATCTACAAGCTGTGTGGAGGCTCGTGATTTGTGCCCAGCCAGAGACTGCGGCAATTTTGAGGGGATTAAATGAGTTGCACAAATCATTTGTCATTTTAACAGCCTTCAAACCATAGCAATTAAAATAAAACTTTGTATAAGCAATTTATAAATACTTGTGCATCTGCATTTGGAGTGCATGCTTCTAAAGAGCAGGATTATTTTATTTCCTCCCTCCATTCCCAGCTCCCTTCCATCCTTCCTTCCTCCATTCCTTCTTTCCTTTCTTCCCTTCCTTTATTCCTTCCTTCCTTTTCTGAATCTTCAATTTTTCAGAGCATTGACAAAAATTCAATGGAAATTTATTGAAAACTCAAATGATGATAATATTGCCTAGCTTGAAGCATTGTCTATAAGTAAAGTTCAAATATGAAAATGTTAGCAAACAATGAGACACCATACATTTTAAAAGTATTTTATCCAACTTTAATGCTTTTATTTAGATACAATGATATTTCCATAAAGTATATGCCTACATTATAATATGATTTAATATATTTTGACTTAGACTTACCTCTTTGACAGAGTGTTCTTCGTCCTTCTTTGGTCAGCACAAATTTTCAATATTATATCCAAAGAAAGGCTTTACTTTCAAATATCTGTACCTTTTTCTGTACACACAAATTTATAATTTTAGATTTAGTAAGCATCATCCTATATGGATAATTTTTTCATTAATGTTTTGATAGTAGATATTTATTATGTTTTCAAAACCAGAAAGTACTTGTAGACTTAAAACAAGAACACAATAAATCATGAAACAATTCAACAATTTTACATGACTCTGACAATATTCTTTTTATTTAGTTTCCTTATCAGCTTCTATTTTTCTTCAATAATATCTCCATTAGCATTTCTATTAAATTTTAATTTTACTAACTAGTAATACCAATGTCTATTTAAATTTTGGCTTTTATACAATTATTTTTTCCATTCAGTTTTTACAAAATTATTATACAGCTCACCATCAGATTTATCAAATTCTATGTTCATGAATATACAGCCTATCTGATGTTCTTTGACATAAAAAATTATGAAAGAGGGAGAGAATGGGAGAGAGAGAAAGAGGGAGAGAGAGATCTCCCACACACAGAAAAAAACTGAAAAGAATAAAACTTTTCTGCTCAGGAAATTATCATAGTTATCTATATTTTCAAAGAACTTATGTAGGAAGATCATTTTATAATATCATATGTAGTATTGTTTTCATACTATACACTGTTTTCTTCATAATTATTCCATTACATTGTACATAGGTTTGAGACAGTAAGATATCCATCATGATGTATGTTTTTTAAATTGTTGACACTAATCAAATGAAGTTAATATGAGCTATTTGATTATTAGTATCAGCAAACTTGTTGTAAAATAATTTGAGAATATAAATGTCTACCACATTGGGGTTGGGTTTGTGGTTCAGTGATAGAGTACTCACCCAGCACGTGCGAGGCACTGGGTTTGATGCTCAGCACTACATATAAATAAATAAAATAAAGTTATTTTTTAAAAATGTCAACCAAATGTACAGTTTCTAGCCTTGTGCATGAGACACAATATAATGTGTTATACCATTATTTTATACTTGTATTGAGTGATTAATTTAAAAGTTCCAAAAGAAATTCATTGTTATTATTTTCACTTCATAGAAAATGAACATGCTGAGATATTCCTATAATGATGATTTATTTTAATCATATTTTCAACTTTCATATCTCCTGTCCCGTGGAGTACTGATTTCTGAAAAATAATTTATTTTTTAATTTTATTTTATAATTGACTAAAATGTTTCTCTTATGTAAGGTGTTTGAATATACTTTTTGAAATTTTAAATGCCTAAAATACAGGGAATATATGACTTAGCTTTACAAAGAATGAGGAAATCTTTTAATATAGCATTGAAAGAAAGATTTGGGCAATGCAGTCTGACAATAGTCAATTTCCCAGAACTTCAACTTTAATTTCTATAATAAGGAAACAATGTCCTAATATACACTGTCTGTGTTGATGATTATAATCAATAATAAAGGCATTGTGTATGTATGTGTGTGTGTGTGTGTGTGGTTTGTTACATGTATGACAACAAATAATTAGAAATGTTAATTATCTGTGATTTTCATTCACTTCTCTACTTCTACATGTGCCTTTCAGTTTACTTTCTAAATTGATTTAAGACCATTTTAAAACAGGATCTACTAATCTGTTCCTCCATTACATCTACATTTTGGATGTCTCTCTGTTTTAATAAGATTGAGCTTATTCAATACGTATTTTTTTAAATGCCCTTATTTCCAAGAAACTAATTTTGGATCCTACCATTATATGGTATTCTATTCCAATCCTGTCACTAAATCAAATTCCTTTCAACTTTCAGATAATAACTAAGTTGGATCATCCTTTTTTCTCATTCCTGCATGCTTGGCATTTCAGCATTTGAAATATAATTCAGATAATGATGAACTTACTCTAGAAATGAATAAAATGGTCATATGTAGGTCTTTTATTTCTAAACTTTTAGATATATATCAAAATGATACTTGATATTTCCTCCTTGATACTATTCTATAAAATCATGTTGTTCCTGCAAAACTTTTCTAATATTCATAATTTTAATAAAGTTAAAATTTACATAATTTTAACATCTAAGCATATCACATTTATGTAGGTACTGCTGTAATCACTTCTATAATATGAGGAATATTTTTCTTTGTAATCATCTTATTTTGAAACTTTTTAACCATGTCACATAGCATAAACAAATTCTGTCAATATACAAATAAGAGCATGTTAAAATACACATAAGAGCATGTTAAAATACTGACTATATAATAAAGATTTTACCAAGAGTACTGATTTTTAAGAAGTTATTTTTATATAACATATATAAAATATTTGCAAGAAATTATTAAAATATTTTATTGGTATTCACATTTAACAGATACTATGTAACCAAAAGCTAATCAAATCAGAAACACACAGTTCGTTTATAGTTAGTGTTACTTACATGTAGTGTATATATTTATGTATTGTTAAATATATTATGTATATGAATTCCCATTTCCATGTTTTGAATTTTATTTCTTATTTCTAATTATGGGTATTTTTAAATACAATAAAAATGGTAATGTTTTCCAACTATATATGCAAAACACTAAGATCCAACATAAATTTGATTAACAGCTAATAGGAGAAATGAAACAGCAGTCCCATTGCTGAAGTACAACATAACAAAACTTTTTATCATGTCAGTTTCCATTTCAATATTGCTTTAATTTTATATCCAATTCTATATGTATATTTTAATACATATTTATTTCTCCTTTTCTTTAAATATATGTACATATATACACACATACATATATATGTATACATACATATATATGTATGTATATATATGTATATATATACATATATATACATGTATATATACATATACATACATACATATATATATACATACATATATATATATGTATGTATATATATATACATATATATATATATATATGTGTGTGTGTGTGTGTTTATAGCTAATCTTACTAAGGTTGTAATCCAGGTATCACTAGCTCTTTCATCATTTCTCTGAAGCAGTTTGAACTAGAAAGAAAATTTATTTTGCTTGTATCTGTTACCTGTTTCTCATAGGTTGGCATGTTGTCTGAATTAGTGAATAAACAGACCAACACTTGGAATTTTATCTTAACAGCTCAAACTTCTCAAACTTCTCAAACTTCTTAATGTGCTTCTTTCATATTTGCTATTCATTAAACTTTTTATTCTTTTTTTTTACAAAGACTTTATATTCTCCTTATAAACAAAGAAAAATTACCTACTTGGGAGCAAAAATGACATGAATCTTTATGCAAAATATTATATTGAAAAACACAAACATAATATTCAAGAACTATTCCTAACTCCATTGGCTGTGAACTATTAGAGCCTATTTAACTAAAGTTTTAGTTAAAATGTGTAATGATTAAGAATATTTCTTTTAATTTAATCCCCTTCCAAGGTTAATATGACAAACATTTTTAAATGAAAATGTTGAAACCAATTGCTCACAGAAACATTATTCATAATCATAATGCAAGCTAATTACTCCATATTATACATTACAGCCAGTTCTTATATTGTTATCCTTCTTCCAGGTCTAAGATTATAGAGTTAGGATTTTGCTAATCCTTCTGTAGTTTCATCAAAATAAAACAATGTACAGACTTAAGAAGCATTAAATCCATGTCTCTGGTCTTGATGAATACAAGATCTATAACATTTCTCAAGTTTTTTTTTCAAATAACTTTTTATTTGACAATCTTTTCATTAGATTTGTTTTATTTTTTACTTGATTTTCAAAAAACAGAGGTAAGAAGAGATGAACAGAGATCAAAGCCAAAATACCCTTTCTAAGCACTTTTATCCCTTCTGACCTCATCTTTTCATTGATTTATTTACTTATGTATTTTATGGGTGAGATTGAACTCAGAGGCACTCAACCACTGAGCCACATCACCAGCCCTATTTTGTATTTTATTTAGAGACAGAGTCTCACTGAGCTGCTTAGCACTTCACATTTGCTGAGACTGGGTTTGAACTTGTGATACTCCTGTCTCAGCTTTCCCAGCTGCTGGGATTACAGGCATGGGCCACAGCAGCGGGCTCCATATCTTTAGTTAAATCAGGTTGCATGTGCAGGATGGTCCTACATTTTAGAGAGGGGTGTTAAGGACTTGAAATTTGACCTAAAGCATTAAAAATGAATCTGGATTGTAAAAATGGGTATCTCTGAAAGCCATTTGTTGTCTTCTTATTTCTTTCAAACTGTCAAAAATATTTCTCAGAGAAATTATAAGACCGAGATACTTTGTTGTTTTTCTGGAACACATAGGATAATATCAACTGTATAGTTAAAGAGTCAATAAATAAATAAAAATAATAATTAATTATTTTTTTAGAAAGTCAACAAACTGAAACAGGCATGTGCTGACAGAAAAAGCTTCAATGATGATGGGGCACAATTGTAATCCCAGCTACATGGGAGGATGAGACCGGAGTTGCACAAATTTGAGACTAGCCTCAGGAACCTGTTAGAAAGTAATTTTTTTAAGCAAGCTTTTATTGTTGTTGTTGTTTATTTTTATGTGGTGCTGGAGATCAAAACATGCCTCACACATGTCAGGAAGTGCTCTATCACTGAGCCACAAACCTGGTCCCTCAAAGTAATTTTTGTAATAGGGGATAGGGGTAACTCAGTCATAGTGTCCCTAGGAGAAGAACCACTGATACGTAAGTTTTATTCATCAAAATGAAGAGTGGTAAGTTGAGAAAGTGGTAAGAAATCCAGATGGAACTTCAAAAAATGACACATAGAAACAACTAAAGTAGGGTAATGGAGTATGAGACAAAATGAAGGAGAAAACAGTAAGAAAGAAAAAACTTCCCATTATTCATATTAGTATTTCATGTGGTGTTATTCTTCTGAATTCTTCTTCTTCTTCTGAATTATTTAATTTTTACTATCCATGGATTAACTAAATCTGATGCTCTTCCTTATAGGCACCAACTAAAGCAGACATCTATCTTTCACTAGTCTGGCATAATTTCTAATAACCATTGATGTTACACCAAAAATACTGCCACTTTTTTTCAAGTATTATCTGTATATGCATATATCACTGAATGTGGACATTTCAGAAACTGTAAATCTTAGAAATTATTGCTTTACTTTTTGGATAAAGAATAAGCACAAAATTTTATTATTTTTACCCATTTGTTCATATATTGAACTAAAATGTTGAGTTTATCATCACACAATGAGTATACAAAATCATTTAAATTGTAAGTAATAGTAATTTTTTCTTTCTTTTTTTTTTTTTTTTTGAGAAAGAGTGAGTGGAAGACAGTGGCCATATTACAAGACTGGGGGAAGTCTCTCTGAAGTGATGGCATTTTAACTGAGGAGACCCATGGTATTTAAAGAAGAAAATGATGTAAGCAACATTGCAAAATAATACAAATGTAAAAAAAAGGTGGGGAAAGAATTTGGCATCTTCCAGAAGTCAAACCAAAAGAGAGAAAGGGGCTGAATGAATACAAATTGTCTGGTCACAATCAGATGTTAAAATGCATCCTATGTGAAATAGGAAGCCTTTGGAGGTTCACAGTGAAATAGTAACTGTATCTGATTATCATATTTCAAAGGTTTTAAGGTAGACTCTGTTTTACAAGTTAAAGTATTAAAGCCAAACATTATGGTGCATACCTGTCATCTCAGTGACTCAGGAGTCTGAGGCAGGAGTACAGCACGTTCAAGACCAGTCTCAGATACTGAGTCAGCTTCTGTCTCAAAACAAAATCTAAAAAGAACTTAGGGTGTAGTGCACTGTAAGAGTGTCCCTGGGTTTGATTACTAATACTATCTTAAAAAAATATTTTAAGAGACCAACTAATGGTGATAGTAATGGAAATGGGGAGAAAACTTAGAGATATAATAGCAATAAAAATCATGGATAAATATTGGCAATGGTAAGAAATCTGTACAAAAGCATCCATGTTAGGTGAATTGTCTATGAATAATCCAAACTGCATATCCCATTTATTTTTTATTGCATAATACATTGATGAATAAATGTCATAAAGATTGCATCTACTATAGAGGTTCTGGAACACATAAATATTTTTTCTACCTCTTAAAAATCTTTAAATACAAATACCAGTACAAATTTCACGATTCAGGAGCCTACAGAAAAGAAATACTAATGACATATTTTCTGTATGCTTAACCAAGCAAATATTTTGTTATAGTAAATAAACTTTTCTCAAGATCTGATCAATATTCTAAGATTAAATATATTATCTTCCTGTTTACAGAAATTCAAAATAATTGTGTTTTATTCACATAGAATAATATAACTGACTAATAATGGGGAACTTAACTACAACCCTTCAAAAAATAGTACATGTTTCTTGTCCCTCACCAAGAGTCTGATTCAGACACAGCTTTTACAAAGCACTTTACCTCAAAGGCACAGATTAGGCCTCTTCATTTCCATTTGAAACTGTTTTCTTGAGGATTCCCAAAGGAATGCCCCAAGGCAAACACCTCCCTGACATTCAGGGGAACAGAACAATAGGGAAGAAAGAAGCCTGGAGAAAAACTTGGCTTTAATTGAACACTGTGGCACTGACAGCTCCTAATCATGCAACTTGGGTTGCCATCTATCCAAGCAGGGATTCTCCAGAGAGATCCTTACCAGTCATGCTAATTTTTGAGTTTTCTGAGATGCTTGGCATTCCCTTCAGCAATCCAGTCCATGGGCAGGTCACACAGCTTGAAGGTGGTACACATCTTGGACACAAAACCACGAACCCCTTCAGAGAGTGGTCAAAATTCAGGAAGAATACAGGAACTTAGGATCTTGGTAGGTGTTGCCCATCTGCAAGGCAAGCAGCAGTCCATTCATTAATTGGCCATGAGAAGTCCTGCAAAGATTTCCACTAGAAAGGACACATTCATGGCTGCATTCTTCTCTCTACTCTCTGTAAACACAAACCCAGTGGGATCCACTGACATAGAAAGACTCACTAGTCTACAGCCCATTTTAAACCAACAACAACAACAACAGAAAAACTTTTTTCCTTCATGTTCTCAGAACATGAGACAAAATGACAAATTGCAACACACACCCACTAAGACACACAAACTGCCCCTGTATTTGGTCTGCATCTATCCACTCTGTCCTCTGAGTGGTGGGTGAAAATATGTTCCCCAGCTGTGGCCTGCCCTTTCTTAGCTCTGGTCTCCTTGGCCATCTCTGTGTAGTTGTCAGGAGCCAGCAATGAGCCAACACTTCTTTCTCAGGAAAGGTCCCTGTTCAGACCATTTAAGGCATTTGGCTCTCCGCACATCACTAGGTGCCAAGAAAGGATGACTCTGGCCTTGGTACAGACAAACAAGTGAGCCCACTGAGACTGGAACTGCCTCTGGGTGCCTTGCCTTCTGGATCCCAAGTTCAGAGAGTTCCATCACCAAGGAAGTGAGGTGAGGTCACTTCTTCAGGGAAGTGAATGAGGTCACTGCCTTGGCAACCACTTTGTCCTAACAATTGTTTTCAAGGGTCCCATGATATGGAGGCTGCCCCACCTTCCTGTGACATTTTCACAAGACATAAAGCTCTATGTACCCTAGGAGCCTGGGATCAGCAATCCACACAGGCCTGATTGTGTCCATCTTCCCTGCATTGAGAAGAGAGAGGCTGATTCAGCCACATCCCTTCATCCTGACTGGGTTGTTGGCCATGGAAGAGACCTCACAGGTCCTACCTAGCTGCCTACATTTGCTCCAGGAAGCATTTCGGCATCTACCTTTGAGCTTCTCAGCAGCTGTAGGATTCCCTACATACCCGTGTGGCAAGATCAACTCAGGACCTGCTGTTATGTGAAAATAGATTGAGGGAACAGAGTATGGTTAAGGGTCATATCATGTTCGATTTGGGTTAGGAGTCATTCTGCTGGATGAATACGGGTATTGGGCAACTGGGATATTTGTAAGAATGTAAGGTGAAATGTAAGTATGAAAATAGAAAAGTAGGTAAGATCTGAAGCACAAAAGGGTGTTGGGCCCTTGATTTGGATACATAGTTTTTAATTATGTTCTGCAGAGATGAATCCTGTAAATCCATATACAATGGCATAAGATCTTGTACCTGGGACTACTGAATGTAAAAGAGAACTTCCAGTGAAATAGAGAGAGTAGGCAGGATTCCAGACTAGGGTAAGGAAGAAGAGTGAGTTTTGGATTTGGACTAAAGGCCCTTTTTGCAATCCAATGAATTTCCATTGGAGTGTAAATGGGAATGTCAGCACACAAGAAGAGTCAGTCACAACAAGGCACTTGGGGAAATAGATATCCATAGGGATGTTAGGAGATCGGGCAACGTATAAAATGAGTGATGAGATCAGGGATATTTTCAACAGGGAGATGGGTGAATACACTATTCTAGGAAGAAACAAGTGTATACTCACCGTAGGATTGAAATTTGAAAACAATAGGCAATGCAGATGTAGATGATTTTAGTAATTCATGCCTTCATTAAAATTAGGCTTTAGTAGAAATATAAGTGTGAGTTTTGCATTTTGTGTCCAGAAGATGATGTGATGAAAAGAATACATGGAGCAGGTGACATGCATATTTCTTCCACCATTTCTGGGAGCATGTTTTGATACCCTATCATTCAGAGTTCGGGGATAAAAATAGGTGTACCCTGGGTCTACGTATATAGAGATGATGCATGAATAGACCATATGGTGAATAAAAAGTATAATAGTTTACTATTTTAAATAATGGATTGAAATGATATTTTCAAAAATACATGAAATCTGGTATTCACATACAAACATTCAATCCAAGTAGTCATACATCTACTGGTAATATTAGGGTTACTAATTACAACAAACTGTGTTTGAGTTTTGCTTCGAAAATGATATTAGGACAGTACGTGGCACATCAAAAATGCTCACAAGTGTTAGCTATTTCTTATTTACATAGCAATTGCATGTGGAAGAACATTTCTTCTGATCTTTGCTCTAGATCTGTGAGCAGATGATCTAGCTGGAATAGCACAGTTTACACTGGATTGTGTGTAGTGATTTCTTTCTTATCCTTGTTAGTCTTTAGATTTTATGAATTTACTTGACTTGTTCTCATATTACACTATGAAATTGGATATGTTAATTCTTCACTTAGAAATCTTCCTTTTAATGCATTGGCTCAATTTACAACTATCATGGTTTTATCTTTGATGCAAAAACATGCAACCTTTTTCATCTAACCTGGGAGCTATAGATGGTATGGTATTATTTTAGTATTTGATCTTCTTTTATGTTTATTATTTCTTCACTCATTGATATAGATTCTCTAGCCATTTGTTTACTAGAGCATGATAACCACTAGAACTGGAAATTCAGTCATTCATTCAATAAAATATTTCTTCAACAAAGATCTGTTTATTCCTTGTGCATACTACAAAAGGAACAGTTCCCACATCTTTCAGTATGCTTATTGTGTAGTCAGCAAGACAGAGCCAAAAGCACATGATTATGATTAGAGATGTGCACCAATGTCATAGGTTGGCAAAATGAAGGGCTGAGGGAGTTCAATAAATCTAGCCAGATTTAGGACTCACTGAGTATGTAGAATGTTGACCATGCAGAGAGAGAGAGCACATCATAGACCATTCTGAAACACCTTAAATAGGCACCTTTCTATGTAATCTATGATCTTAATTATAGTCAGCTTCCTTCATCATGGAGCACAATATTTGACATTCTACCTTGAATTAAACAAGAAATTCAGACTTGCAACCACTGCCTCCATATTAAATTATTCGAAGCATAATGATTACATTAAACCTTACTGTGTAGTCTCAGGCAAAAAGATTGTTGGTAAGGAATGTAGCATCAGCCCTACCATTTCAACTGAAAGATCTAGATGATCACAGGTTATAAAATTGACTCACCCCAAAGTAACAACAAGTTTAATATCAACTTGGAAACAAATAATCTTAACATCAAAAAGACTTTGAAAGCTGTAAAGCAATCGTCTTTTGACTGTCAAAAAAAAGGGTAGTAAAGAGGTAAGACATAAAAGAGGTAACATTCTTGGGGGTTTTGGGGGGTGGGGTAGGGTGGGTTCTTTTTTTGTCTTTTTTGGAACTAGGGGTCGAATCCAGGATTTTGCAAATGCAAGGCAGACACTTTGCCACTGAGCTACATCCCAACCCAACATTCTTAATATATAAAGAAAAATTTTAATTGTAATAACCAAAGCGGAATACATGAGAGGAACAGACAACATGAGTGAGTGTGCACGTGTGTGCACACACACACACATACACACACACACACACACACACACACAAACATTTAAAAATACCCGTTAAACATATAAAAAGATACTCAACTTTATTTTTAATAAAAAACATAAATTAAAGCTACTGTTGGTGAGTCTTAGGGGAAATAGGTACTTATTAATCACTGGTGGAAATAGAAAAATGGTACAGTTCCTTTGGAGGGAAATTGAGCATTCTCTAAGAATATATAAGTACATATTTTTTCCTTAGCAATCCCATTCCTGAGAATTTACTCTGAAGATGCACCCGCAAAATACAGGAAAAAGAGGGGGAAACACTTGCATATATACCAGATTCTCTGTTGAGGTGTTTTTTATAATGATAAAAAGTTAGAAATAATGTAACTGCCATATGAAGATTGACTGAATAAACTATGATACATAGGATGCTGTAGAAAATAATTCAGAAAATCTCCATGAACTAATGAGTGATTTTTCAAAATATATTATTAGCAGAATTTATCAAGGTAGTTCACATTAGCAGATTAAGGGGAAAGATTTCATAATGTTGTCAACAATGCAGGAAAAGTTCCCAGTTAAGTTTGAAATACAGCCTTGATTTTAAACAATTCTTGGCAAAGAACAGAAAAACATCCTTAACTTGATAAAACATGGCTACATGACATTTACAGCCCAAAATCATTTAATGATGAATTTGAACAAAACAAGAGTGTCTATTACTTCTTTTCATCAGAATTGTTTTGGAAGCCCTAGCTACTGCACTAGGATAAGAAAAATGAAATATAAAAGGGGGATGTTCTTTATTTGCATATTTATGAATATATAGAGAATATGCAAAAAAAAAACCTATTCATAACTCATTAATAAGATAATGCGGTTTCTGGATATAAAATCTGTACAGACAAATCAATTCTATCTCAAACAAGTAATAGTTGCTTAGAAAATGTACTATTATAATATTTACAGTAGTATTAAATAATATCAAGGACCTTATTATAAATTCAACAAAATAAATATAAGAATTTTATGTAGAAAATAAACCTTTGTTGAAAGAAAGAAAAGAATATCAAAAGGAAAAGGAAACTGAAGTAATCTTGAAATTAGGGAAAAAGATGAAAGAGTGACTTAATAATTGTTATGGTTGGTGAGATGTTTAATTGTACGTTCTCTTTTACTTTTTTCATTTCTCTTGATTGAATTGTTTATGGGAATGCATTTTATAAAAAACAGTGAAGTCATTATTCTTTTTTTCATTTGTTCATAATAGTTATTCTTGACATTAGATTCATTTGGACTAATTATAAATGCATGGAATATAATTTGCTCCAATTCAGTCCCTTCACCCTCCCCATCCTCCCTCCCACTGTTCCCTTTGATCCACTTTACTGATCTATTTATTTACATTTTTAAGAATTAGTATCTTATAGATATTCAAAATGATGAGTTTCATTATAGTATATTCACATATGTGCATTGGAAAGTTAGTTTGGGTTCATTCCACAGTTTTTCCCTACCCATTCCCCATTCCCTTCTTTTTCTTTGATTTTATTTTTTTTTAAATACACGACAATGGAGTGTATTACAATTCTTATTACACATATAGAGCACAATTTCTTATATCTTTGTATAAAGCATATTCATGCCAATTCACGTTATACATGTACTTGTTTTTTTTTTGCATTACAATTCTTATTACACATATATACCACAATTTTTCATATCTCTGTTTGTATATATAGTAGGTTGACAGCCAATTTGTGTCTTCAGACATGTACTTTGGATAATGATGTCCATCACATTCATTCCACATTCATTAGGAGGCTAATCCCCTGCCTCCTCCCTTTCCCTCACTCCCCCCTTCCCTATCTAGAATCCATCTATTCATCCCATGTTCCTCCTCCCTACCCTATTATGAGTGAGCCTCCTTATATCAGAGAAAACATTTGGCATTTGTTTTTTGGGGATTGGCTAACTTCACTTAGCATTATCTTCTCCAATGCCATCCATTTACCTGCAAATGCCATGATTTTATTCTCTTTTAAAAAAGTTCATTGTGTATATATGCCACATTTTTAAAAATCCATTCATCCACTGAAGGGCATGTAGGTTGGCTCCACAGTTTAGCTATTGTGAATTGTGCTGCTATAAACATTGATGTGGCTGTGTCCCTGTAGTATGTTGTTTTTAAGTCCTTTGAGTATAGTCCAAGGAGAGCAATAGCTCAGTCAAATGGTGGTTCCATTCCCAGATTTCCAAAGAATCTCCATACTTCTTTCCAGATTGGCTACACCAATTTGCAGTCCCACCAGCAACGTATGAGTATGCCTTTTTCCCCACATCCTTGCCAACACTTATTGTTGTTTGTCTTCATAATAGCTGCCATTCTGATTAGAGTTGTATCTTAGTTTTGATTTGCATTTCTCTGATTGCTAGAGATGTTGAAAATTTTTTCATATATTTGTTGATTGATTGTATATCCTCTTCTGAGAAGTGTTTGTTCAAGTCCTTGGCCCATTTTTTGATTGGGTTACTTGTTTTTTCAGTGCTTAGCTTTTTGAGTTCTTTATATACCCTAGAGATTAGTGCTCTATCTGATGTGTGAAGGGTAAAGATTTTCTCCCAGGATGTAGGCTCTCTGTTCACCTCACGGATTGTTTCTTTTGCTGAGAAAAAACTTTTTCGTTTGAATCCATCCCATTTATTGATTCCTGGTTTTAATTCTTGTGCCATAGGAGTCTTATTAAGGAAGTTGGGGCCTAACCCATATGATGAACATTAGGGCCTACCTTTTTCTTCTGTTAGACACAGAGTCTCTGGCTTAATTCCTAGGTCCTTGATCCATTTTAAGTTAAGTTTTGTGCATTGTGAGAGTTATGAGTTTAATTTCATTTTGTTGCATATGGATTTCCAGTTTTCCCAGCACCATTTGTTGAAAATGCTATCTTTTTTCCAGTGCATGTTTTTGGCACCTTTGTCTAAAATAAGATGATTGTAATTTTGTGGGTTAATCTCTGTGTCCTCAATTCTGTAACATTGGTCTACCAGTCTGTTTTAGTGCCAATACCATGCTGTTTTTGTTACTATTGCTCTGTAGTATAGTTTAAGGTCTCATATAGCGATACTCCCTGCTTCACTCTTCTTGCTAAGGATTTCTTTAGCTATTCTTGGTCTCTTATTTTTCCAGATGAATTTCATGATTGCTTTTTCTATTTTTATGAGGAATGCCATTGAGATTTTGATTGGAATTGCATTAAATCTATATAGTGCTTTTGGTAGTATGGTCATTTTGATAATATTAATTCTGCCTATCCCAAGAGCAAGGTAGATCTTTCCAGAAATAGTAAATGAATTCGGCAAAGGAGCAGGATATAAATCAACACCCATAAATCAAAGGCATTTCTGTATATCAGTGAAAAAGCCTCTGAGAAGGAAATGAGGAAAACTGCCCCATTTACAGTAACCTCAAAAAAAAAATAAGATACTTGAGAATCAACGAAAGAAGTCAAAGATCTATACAATGAAAACTACAAAACCCTAAACAGAGAAATCAAAGAAGATCTTAGAAAATGGAAAGATCTACACATTCCCTTCTTAAAAGGAGAAAGGGAGGGGGAGGAAGGGAGAGGGGGAAAATATGATAGCCCAAAGGGTGGTGTTTTGGCTTGCTGAGAACTTCTAACTGAAGGAGATTGGAATCCCGAAAGCAACCTCAGAAGCAAAGTCTCTGCCCTCCTCCTGCTCTCCTGTCCTTCACCCTTCTCTCCCAAAGCCTTCTCTCATAAAACCTAGAAAGCTCTCTCTCTCTCTCTCTCTCTCTCTCTCTCCTCTACCCTCCCTGCTATTCCCTTTCTGTCCCCTTACCCTCCCTTCCCCCCTCCCTTAAAAACCCTCATTCCAGACAGGACCTGCCTTAGGTCCAGAAGGAAAGAAGGCTATACAGAGAGGCCAAGAAGAATCTGACCAGACAGGGCTTGCTAGGACCCTGGCAGCCTTTTACCATTAGCTCACACCCCTTTCCAGTCATTTCTACATGGCCATCCATTCTTCATGGAACATAAACATAAAAACAGGAGTTTTCCCTGGATCTGTAGGTCTTTATTTCTGAAGGCTTTTAGGTCAAATAAACTTCTATTAAATAAATGTTGTGATTTTTAAAATGTAAACACATATACTAGCTCATAAATTAGAAGAAGTAATTTATAAAGATAGACTCTTTCTGAAACTCATCTGAATTTTTATTGCAGTTCCTGGACCTTTTATACAGCTATAGAATTAAGATACTGTATTAGTGATAAGAGGATAAACAGTTCGGTAAGACAGAAAACTCAGAAAGTGATTGCCACATGATTTATGATTGAGATGGGACTGCAGATCAGTGGTGGAAAATGTCAGTCTTTTTAATAAGTAGTGCTGAGACAATTGAGTATTTATGTGAAATTGAATGAAATTAAAGCTCCTACTATACACCATAGACAATAATTCTGTGTGACATATAGAATTAAGTGTGAATGGCAAAACAATAAAATGCTTTCAAGATAATACCTTTATGATTTTGGAGTGGGGTAAGTTTTCTTAAATATAACATAAAAAGCACTGATTGTAAAGGAAGATATTAAGAAATTTGATATTACTAGCAGTAAGTATTTATCATAATCAGAAGACACCATGGCAGACAAAAGTCATTCTTAACATTCAAAACTAATACTTGGTGTTAGAAGTTAGCAACCGTTGCTATCTTTTGGAAGAGTGAATTGGATAGGGTGTGGGGAAGGACACTCCCAGGAGGCTGATCATATCTTTCCTAGATCTGATGCTAGTTATACAGGTGTATTCACTTTGTGAAAGTTCAGCAAACTGTGCTGACAATTTGTACATTTTAAAATGTATATGCTCTACTTCAACAAAAAGTCTTTATAAAAGAAAACTACTAAGAAGCTATTTGTAAAACATTTGTCTAGCAAAAAAAATAGAGACCTCCTACAGCTGAATAAGATAGACATCTCAATAAAAAATCAAGCAAAATATTTGAACACACTTCAGAAAAGAGGAAATCATTTATTTGATTTATTCAAAAAGGTGCTCAACCTTATTAATCTTCAGAGGAATGCAAATTAAAATGATTGATCTCTTTATACCAAAATTGGCTAACATGAAGAATCTGAGAAAACAGTACCTAATGAGGAAGTGGAGCAATGGGAACACTACTGCACTTGGGCTAGGAATAAAAATTGGCACAACCACCTTGGGAAATGGATTGTTGTTACATAGTAGGTATGGAGGTAACATGCCAGGTGACTTAGTGATTCCTCTGTTTCAGAAATGGGTGCTTATGGGCACCAGAAGATGTTCAGAAGAGTATTTATAATAGCCTTGTTAACTATATCCAAACAGTTGAAGTAATTCAAATATCTATCAACACAAGAATTTGTACATAAACTGTAGCATATTTATACAGCCATGTACTACATAATAGAATGAACTTTTCTGCAGAAAAATTCATATATAATATACATACATGTGAATATGTATGTATATAAATATAAATGTATACATATTCACATTTTTCATAAAATTTCAGAGGTGTTTCTTAGCTCTCTGAAGTTCATCCCAGATGTCCAGGTACAAGCCCCTCTTGGAAAAGTACCCTCATTTGTCAATCAAAGAAGATGCATAAAAGGTATTATGCATATATTTAATGATATCAGCCTGAGCCCATTTAGGTTTGTTAATGCAACAGTGGAATGCAGCCTCCAGGCCTTCCCATTCTTGCATTTGTCTGTATTGTCTTCATATTTGTTTAAATTAGAAAGTAATATATTTTTAACAGCATTGTTGAGGTATAATTTGTATATCATAACATTTCCCTTCTGTAAGAATAAAATTCATTGATTTTTGACACCTCTATAGAGTTTTGCATCTGTCATCACTATACAAGTTCAGAACATTCCCATCACCTCCCAAAATTTCCTCAAGCCACATTTGCCATCAATCAAATGTGTATTTTCAAATATAGTGTGTTGATTGCTTCCTTTATTTCAAATAACTCATCATTAAAAGTAGCATAACACATTGATGAATAGAAACTTGAAAAACATTAACCAAAATCTTTTGTTAAATGTATTTTGAGGTTCTGTATACATACTTGATTAAAATCAGCTTATTTGCATCTGTCCTCTATTGGTAGTTTCGAAAAAGGGAACATACTGAACAGTTGATTTCTTTCTTCATATGTTCTTGGTGGGTGAATGTTGTCATGTTGTTCTGGGTGGGTTTTTAGTTTTAAAAATTTTAGTTGGTTTTGGGGAAAATGTTCAGTTATACAAATGGCCCTTTTATATGGCAGTCTGTATAGTACTAATTTCTGAGAATAAATCATACAAAATAGAATGAAGAATAGAAGTTAGACTATATAGTTAAATTAAAACATAAATATCAAATTGTAAATTATTCTTTATTAGGAGTAACTAAAGGAAAGAATGTATTGATCAACTCTGATATTAAATGTCTCAGACTTTAGAATAGAATAACAAGTATTTTAAAAGCTTTTCTTGTCTTTGTTCTACCACTTCATATTAAGATGCTGAGTATAATATAGAAGTACATATGGAATATAAATATTATGTGAGCATATTATACTATTATGTATAATTGGGCTTCCTCAAGCGATTTTTTTTTTTTTTTAATTTTTTTTATTGTTGGTTGTTCAAAACATTACATAGTTCTTGATACATCATATTTCACACTTTGATTCAAGTGGGTTATGAACTCCCATTTTTACTCCGTATACAAATTACAGAATCACATCAGTTACACTTCCATTGATTTATATATTGCCATACTAGGGTCTGTTGTATTCTGCTGCCTTTCCTATCCATTACTACCCCCCTCCCCTCCCCTCCCCTCCCCTCTTCTCTCTCTACCCACTCTACTGCAGTTCATATCTCCCCCTTGTATTATTTTTCCCTTTCCCCTCGCTACCTCTTGTATGTAATTTTGTATAACCCTGAGGGTCTCCTTCCATTTCCATGCAATTGAAGGGAAATTGCATCAAGCGATGTTTTTAACAAACTTTTATTATACATACTATACACTATTATTATAGAAATTATTATTTCTGCTTAAAGGTGATTGTATGGTTGGGAAATGCAGATATATTATGTGTAAAATTAAATATTTTTCTAAAAAAGTATAAATCAGATGTTCATGAATTTTGGAAATAAAAATACATAATGCCTAGCTAGTTCTTAAGAGGTAGGCTATATCTTCTGTTTGTCAAAGTATTTACTCTGAATTATTGGTGGAGCTAACTTTTATTGAGGTTTCTCTGTTGCCAGGTACTTTATTACCAAGGTTGCCATCAGAACCGGGAATGACATTACTCACTATCAGGATTGAGAAAATTGGTCTGAAAGACGCTGGACAGTGCATTGATCCCTATATTACAGTTAGTGTAAAGGGTAAATAACTGGCAAATTGCATTATGCTTTTTCTTATATGGGACAAAGTTTTTGACAGGGGATGGTGTTTTATATGTGACAACTTACTTTAATGCATTCTATAATGAGGCAAAATCCTAGAAGAGATCATAACAGAACACAGTTCTGAAAGACTTACAAAATATATTTCCTACTTGCTTTTGAGTTTGTATAGATTTTTGCTCTTCAGATTCCAGCTAATGCACAGACTAAACATACACATTGCCCTTAACAGCAGCTACAGCCTTCAGGATGTAGATTAACAATAGCACTTCTCACCTTCCATGGGTGTGTAGTTTTCTACACAAAGCCTCATGTCCTGTTTTCCCATCTCTCCTGCTTCAGCCCCTCTTCTTCCTGTGCTACTGAGGTATCTACATAGGTGAGTCCTACAGAGGCAGATGAAAATCAGGGGACAGGGAAGTAGGGTGCATCCATAACATCCATGCCCTGAAAGCAATCCCGTGGGATGATGATATGATTAAGGAATAAATTATACCATTTTACAGAAATAACTATAATTAGTACAAATGGCTTATTTTAATCTGTAGTTTTGCACCAAAGGAACAGATCGGTGCTGAAATTAAATGGAGGAACTTTTATCAATTGCAGAAATAAAGTCAGATCCATGGGTTAATTAGTGCTAATTAAAAGAAAATGTGACCACAAAGAAAAAGATTTATTTAAAGAACATAATCCACAGCACTAATACTGGTACACTTTTAAATTCCGATGTTACCACTTATCAAATATATAGTATACTGGAAAATATTTACATTGTTTGATAGACCATTTGTAAAACTGCATACTCATTCAGAAAGTATACTTAAAACACAAAAATATTTAATGATGTTGTAAATGTTAAGTTACCTTTGCATATGTTAAACTGAAATATTTTTATGTAAATATTTTTTAACTATTAAATGTACTAAATTGTTTTTGAGCTTTTTGAGACACATAAATGAATAACACATAAACATTGAGGAGTTATTAAATGAGTCCATGTTGAATTTCATTAAACTGAGATTTTAAAACCCAGAAAATTAAAACTATATATAACGTACCATCTGGTTGTTGTAAATTCAGGGTATGTTGTAAACAGTATAACCAGAATTTAGATAATATATATGAAAAATTATTCATTAACAAAAGGGTTTTTGTTGGCTGTTCTCATCCATTTTTGGTTCTTAACAGGGAAATTATGATAAGGTTAGGTTTAAAGGCTTTTCTAAATAAGCCATATACTTGATCAAAGTTAGAAATTGGTGGCAGAGCTCCATTGTGGCAAATTATATTCCCTAAGGAAAACATGTTTGTTCTTTTTACCACTTCATTATGAAGATCAAGTTTTGTCCACTTGGCCATGTAAAGGCTTCCTTGTCCCCTTCATGAGGACTCCTATCCAGTCTATATTCATTTCTCTCCACATACCCCATGAACTTCAACAACTCTCACATACTTGCTCACACCAAATAGGAATTTCTTAGCCTGAGAATCTCCTCTCAGCTCTTTCCATGCCTCTTTAGAAACTGTAACCTTTGCAGTTTCTAGATTTTCCGTCTGTATATGTGAATGCTCATAAGCAGAAACTTATTTGTTTCTCCAGATCTGAATGGCATAGATTTAACTCCTGTGCAAGATACTCCTGTGGCTTCAAGAAGATAAGATAAATATGTTCATTTTAATGTGGACATTGAGCTCCAGAAGCATATTGAAAAATTAACCAAAGGTTTGTAATTATCAGTTACTGACTTCTTAAGGACTTCTTAAGGAAAGTACTTATCTGGGTTTGTGTTGATAGTGTACTTAAAACAAGATCTTATTTCACATAGTTATGAATATTGACTTAAAGTCAAATCAACAATTTTTTTTAAAATATGAGAATTAGCATTTGCATTATCTAGTTGTGTAATAATGTGGTTAAATATTATTTGACAGGGAAGTATTTCTCATAATACAGAGTTAAGGAAAGCAGGTTCTCTAATAATTACCTTAAGTCCTTTTAGGAACCTAATGATTACTTTCTAACAGTTAAGGAATTATTTTTTTTCTTTCAATAAGATGCATTGGGTAAAAAGATACTATAACTGGCAGTTAGTTTGTAAGAATATGGAAAGGACAATCTGGGCATGGTGGTTTCAGGAGGGAGAGAAATAAAATATCAAAGGAACTCTTTTAAATTTCTATTGTAATATAGGTGCTTATTGAAACCATTTCTATAGGTACTGCTGATACTTAAGTAACTTCTGTTTTTCTTGTGGTATTTAATATTTTATATTCTTTGGTAGTTTATGATTCTACCTGTGTACATAACTTACATTCTTGCTATACAATTTTGTTGTACTTTGTAGAATTAAATGATATGGAGAAATGTCACTCAGACATGGTAGAAGAGCTTGGAGTGACAGCCACAGTGAGTTATCAACAGTTGTGTCATCAGACTGTTTGACACATGTTACTTTGTAAAATCATAGGCTTCTGGTGACACATAAGAAATGTGTAGTCTCTGGCTTATGTGGTTTGTTTTAATTCCTTAGGTGCAGCTATCTTCTTTGAATTCAAACACTACAAGCCTAAAAAAAGGTTTACCAGCACCAAGTGTTTTGCTTTCATGGAGATGGATGAGATTAAACCTGGGCCAATTGTAATAGAACTGTAAGTGACATACATATAGGATTCATACTGTACTAATGGTTACTAGTTCATGTTTCTTCTTAGTCCCTCTTATCTAGAATGTAACATTGGAGTAAATCAATCATCAAAGTATTTTAAACAATCATCTTTCTATTGTGGTTACAGATACAAGAAACCCACTGACTTTAAAAGAAAGAAATTGCAGTTATTGACCAAGAAACCACTTTATCTTCATCTACATCAAACTTTGCACAAGGAATGATTCTGACATGAGTAATGTGGAATTTCTGTGAATTATACCACTCAGTAGAAACCATCATAGCTCTGGGTAGCATATTCATCCTTCAGGAGGCAGGAAGTGAGCCGTACCTATAGGCCAGTGAGTCCATTGCAAAGCTGTACCACAGAACTAAAGTCCTGCACCTCATTGTTATGACTCCTTTGGATACAAGGTTTATTGTAGATTTTGAAACATGTTTTTACTTTTCTATTAATTCTGCAATTAATAGTCTTTTTCCTAATTTACCACTGTTCCTACCCTGCTTCCTGGAACAATACTGCTGTAGTAGGTATGCTCATCTTCAAACTTTAAAATACAGCAATAAGAATGTGCTAGAGTTTACACATTTGCTCACTTTTGCTCCAATATGGTCTTTTGATTTGAATTAACTTCAAACTTTTGAATTGAATTGGGTAGGATAGTTCCAGATTGCTTTGAAAGGAAATTGGATCAGTTATGGTCTGTCTTATAGGCTGTTCCTTAGAGCTGGACTAAATTCACCCTTATCTGATAGATCTACTTAGAAATAGTGTGCCTTGACCAGATCAATATCTTATAGGGGAGTGACCCCCAGATTGTAGCTGTGATTTTTTTCCAGATGACCAGATTGTTTTTCTGAAAGTAAGCATATTTTTAGTCATGTTGATTAGTTGTTCTACATCACATTGCTATTGTTTCTAGGGTTAACATTAATGATTCTAGGGTTAACATTAAAACCATCTCTCTCAGAATAATTACAAATTTTTGGGTGGGTTTAAATCATGTCATCTAAATATAATTGAGTCAGATGCTAATGAGATACTGCAGGAACAACTGCTGTTTTTCTGACAACTGATAGTGAAACCTTAAAACCTGCATACCTTGTCTTTATAAAGTGATGGGTATGCAAAATCTGGAAAGATATTCTATTTTTTTTAAATATAGGTAGATACAACTGCCATTTATTTCCTATTTAGATATATTGACATTCATATGAAAATATGCAGATCATTAGCCTATTGTAATTTCACCATTTACATTACTTTTAACTTAATGATGAGACATAAATAAATCTTTCATAGTACACAAGGTGGATATTTGATACACAGAACATAAAAGTTTTGTGAGGAGCTTTTTTGTGGGTTACATGTAGAACCCATGTATTTTAATATTCACTATTTTAAATGAACAATGCATGAAGGGAATGCAATACTTGGCCTATTTTTAAACTAGTGTAAACCCTAATCATACCATCTGTTTGCTTTTTAAAACGAATAACAGTTATTTTAGCCCTTGCACTTCAAGACATCTAGTCTTTAATTTTTCAGTTGTCTGTTAGGTCAATTTTGTTTACTAGATGAATGTTAATAAAACTATATGAGGCTGAAAAAATTCTCAACCAAATTTAGTCTTTTCTTTCATCTGGATTGGGTTAATTTCACAAGTGCAAAAATAGTTCAGTTTACAGTAGTTCTAGGAAATGAAGAATTTGCCTTAATAAAATGTTCACTCAACTGAAACTCTGAGTAGTCAAAATTTCCAGACTGTAAACTTCTCAAGAGAAGGGCCTCATCTTCTCCATGTCATGCTTTCCAAGGTGCTTGGCAGCAATCTGTACCCTGTGGAGTATTCAGTACCTTTTTGTTTGATGTTACTGATGTTGAAGTTGCTCCCGTAAAATCTACTATTAAAATGTAGCAAAACTGATACATTGTTCTTTCTGTTTTTTCATAGACTATAAAACATGTATATCAAAGTGATAATTAAAAAAAAACACCTTTTTTTTGGTTGTAGATGGACACAGTACCTTTATATTTATATGTGGTGCTGAGGATCAAACCCAGTGCCTCACAGGCAACCCCAGCCCCTCAAAGTGATAATTTATATGAAGAAACATTTAGCATCCTTCACATAAGAATGCTTTTTTTAACCTCTATTTATTTATGTGATGCTGAGGATTAAACCCAGGGCCTTGCCTGTGCTAGGCAAGTACTCTACCACTGAGCCACAACCCCAGCTGCCACTAAAGAATGGGGTTATATGAAAAAAAAGAGGATGCTTTGTAGGAATGTCTTTCATCAGCATTAAACAAACTTAAATTGAACATTGTCATTAGCTTAGCTTTAATTCAGACCTGAATGACCAAACCTCCCCCGCCAAAAAAGGTGGTTTTATCTTGAAGCAATTAACACAAAACAATCTGTATCTCACAAATTAGTTGTTTAAATTTACTTTCTAGTGTGGGAGGGGATGAGTCACTGGACAATAATTACAACTATAGCAGTAATACTTTCAGGTTGAAACACTACTGCTTCACAAATGAAATGATTTTAGTAACTAAACTCAAACACAATTTGCTGGAGAGGACTTCTAAAACTTTTGAGATACAAAAGTATAATTGAATCAAGGGACAGTATTCTCTCACAACTGGTATATGGGCAGCTACCTTGGGCTTTGCTACAGAAGTGGTACAATCAGATGGATGTAAGGAGAGGCAACTATGGGTGGGTTCAGAACTGCTCAGATAAACTATGTAGAATGCATTATAGCTTACTAATAGAATAAATACAAAAAAGGCTTTAGAGGGAAAACTACTGTTGCTTTGAATAAAAAAATAAATCTGGCTTTCCTTGAAAATCTATCTTCCTAGCTGACATCACCTTTATTTAAATGCTATTTTAAAATTAGAAGTTATAGTAACTTCAGCATTGCCTTGTGTCCTGTAGAGGTTGAAAGATACATTCAAAATTGGTGTTTGTGACTTAAATTTTATTTTACATGGTTAAAAATGGCATAAGCTATTATATGGTTTTCCTCTTACACACAGCTGCTGCTTCTGATATTAAATGGAGGCTATGTAGATTGAATTCTTCCTAACGGACTCATTCTTTCTGATTCTGAGTCATCTTCAGAAGTTTAGAGATTTTGTTTCACAGAGATTTTGTTTCACACTGAAGCTTTTTCCCCTATTTTGAGAATACTTAGGGGACATAAAAAGAACAATGATATATTCTAGGTTTCAACAATCCTATTACTTTCTAGTAAAGAATAGAAGAATATGGTCTAGCAGTAAACAGAAGTACCAGGCTTTTATAATTTTATTTAAATCTTAAACCTCTTAAAATGTACTGTTAAAATTGCTGTAATTAAAATTACAGCTCTGGAGAGCTAGTTGTTAGGAACATTGTTTTAAAGACAGTAGTTACAGATTCAGGACTTGCTTTAATTGATTTTTAAATAAAATATATTTGAGTATCTGTTAAAAAAAAAGAATTTATTTCAGCCCATAGTTGCTGATTAAAGACATTATAAGCCTTAGAGTTTCATTCATTCTTTCTCAGAGGATTATACTTTTCTAATTTTTTTTATCATATTCCTTGAAAATCAGTGGCAAGGTATGGGAAAGAGAAGAGTGTGTGTGTACATTTTTTTTAAAGAAATTTCCTTATTATTTTTTTTAAATTAATTTTTATTGTTGGTTAATTTCCTTACTTTTTATAGACACAACATACCACCCTATATTTTACTGTTATAATGCAATAATGGCAAAAGCAGTAGAACTTCAGGCCAAACAACTCTTGCTACTAATGTAAACTCATTTTCAGAAAACCATTCTCACATGAACAGTGGTTAGAAAAAAGTACATGAATGTGCTACAAAAATAGAGCCACAAGACTTCTCACAAGTAAAAGAAATTCCTCTGTATAAGTCCACAGTTGACCAAGGTTCAGCCTCCTTAACAGTGAGCAACAGGAAATATGCTGCCAAGTCACCATCTTCAGTTCTGAGAGTGAGTTTACATGCTTCCCCAATGGCACAAAGTCTCATGACGATCCAATGAATCAACAGACACTTGGGAAATATTAATAAACAATTTTTTATGAACTATTACAACAAAGAACTTCAGCAAGAAGGAAAATGAAGTTTATGATCTTTGAGTAAACATTTTTAGCGTAACAGTCTCTGTGACCAGATATTTAAAGAGAAAAATCAAGGTTATAAAACACCATTTCTCTGTTATCAACTGGAATACACTAAAAATAGGATAATGGAAATACATGTTCTTAAAGCATTTCCACAGGAAATGTCCATAATTATGACATTCTAAATCATTTAGCAATTGTATATGCTACATTAACTAAAACAAAGGTATTCCTTATTGCATGTTTTAAAGTTGGAAGGATACTCTAGTTTAAGTGGGGGATATTTAGGGGGAAAATATTTTGGCTCCAAATGTATACTGCGCCAAGGCAGCTTCATTCTAAAAACATAAGGCATTTAAAATAAACTTTTATATTTTCAAGCCAATAATCCTTCAACACAATGAATAGTTCATAGTCCACTTTCTGACTAAGTGTCAGAGGTTAATTTTATGGGCCCTGTTTTAAGGCCTGTGAACAGCCCTCACTACTCTGAGAATCGGGTGTAGGTGGAGGTTCATCTTTAAAGCCTGAAGACATTAAGTCTTTTGAAGCAGGTGGTGGCCCATAGTCTTGGGGACCATGAGTTGGAGGTGGTAATGGGGCACCAGGAATGAAGTACTCTCTTGGGCCAAATGAGCCTAAAGGTCTAAATGGTGCAGGTCCTGGAAAAAAATCACGAGGGTCAAAAGGCAAATCCCATTGTCCAGGTGGAACACCTGGTGCATATTCTCTGAAGCCTATTGGTGGACGCATACAAGGACCTGGAAAATAAAAAGGAAGTGATGTAAATACCCAGAAATTTCTGAACTTGGGTGATTCCAAGTATGTTAATATAGTCTTTAATTTCTCCCAAGCCTAGAACATCAACTGGTGAACATCCTGACTTGCCAGATGAGGCAAACTGAAATAGAACAAGTTTAGGTTATAGCCTGGCCAACCAGCCATGAAGCAACATATTAAGGATTTAAACATGGCTCTACCTAGCTCCAGGCTTATCTTTTTTCTTTCCCTACTATATAATTGCAGAATTATTTCTATCTCAAAAGAGCTCCATTTATATTTGGAAGTACTATATTACCATGACAAGATGATAGATTATGAAATAAGAACTTGACTACATCAAAGAAATTTTGATAAAAGGAAATCCCACTATTTATTATTGTATCCATTAAAAATTCATGAAGTATTTCAGCATGGACTTTACACATGCCATCAGAATCAAGGTGCATGCCCCCCTGGAAAAGGCCTTCCACAGCCACCTAATTAAATCAGCAACATTTATTAGGTCACTGTTAAATCCTCCTCTTTAACACTTCCCTCTGACTTTTCTCAAGGTAAGGAGGGTTTGACTTTTCCTTTTCTATATTCTATAACCTACTGCTTATGCTTCCATTATGGGTGATTACAAACTTTATGTTATAGGATTTTCATATCTGTGACAAAATTTTAAGTTATGGCATGTGTCTCATCCACCTTTCCATCTATTGCAGTGCATATCAACATATTTTCAACAAACATCTGCAGAAGTAATATTTGTGGCTTTTCGCTATATAGCCCCTTATCCTTGTCTATGAGATAGCTATTGCCTATCTCAGTATAAGATTATGTAGTGTCCCATATATCCCAGAAAACTGGAGGAAAAGTTAAAATGTACTCAGTTGTATCCTTTCATTGTTAAGACCTGAGATAGCAACCAACTGTTTTAGCAAGCAATAGAAATGAAAGATGAATGTGATTTATAAGTCAATCACTACTGTTCAGATCATCATACCAAATGGTGGAGGAATTGGCCGAGGCCCAAAAGGCCCACCGAGCTGAAATGGTGGTCCATACCAAAAGGGAGGTGGTGGAGGCCGTCTCATTGGGGGTTCCATAGGGGGGCCCATGAAGGGTACCCCTGAGAAAGGAGGGGGCCCTTTCATAGCCATATTAACCTGCAATTTAAGATTTGAAAGCAGTTAAAAGTTTTAAAATTCCTATGTATTAAGACAAAGTACCAACACCGATAAAAGCTAAAACCCAAAACAGGCACCTGTCCAGAGAATACCATCAGTGCAACAAAACTCTACCCACCCCTCCTGTGTATTCCCACTGACAGCTTACAGAAGTTAGAAGGATTCCACAAGAGGGAGCAGTTTGTTAGTGATTATATCTGCACAGGAAAGGGAAAGGCAAGAGGACTGGCAGAGGTTATTAACAGAGGTGATTTCTGACCAGTATGTCATGCTGTATTCACTACAACCTATTTCAAAGGGAGTCCCCCCCCTCCCCATCACTTCCCTTTCATCACAGTAGCTCATTACTTCCATATTAAGAATGAACAGAATAAAATGAAAAATACATTCTGTACCCATGTAATAATAGCTACTATTCAGAGTATCTTCAGTAAGTCTTTCATAATTATTCAACCTCTGAGATCTTTAAGTAGACTGTCTTGTTTTAAATAAGAGGGAACAAAAGCAAATAGATTATCATAATTTGTTGAAGGCCACACTGCATATTAAAGGGTCTCAATCCCAGGTTTGCCTCCAAGCCATGCTTTTCCCACCTCTACTCCTCTATAACAACGGGTGTTTGCTCTCTTTTAAATCTTCTACTACAAAGGGGTTTGGGGGTCTTATCTAAGCTGCCCTTAGATTTCTCCAGAAATGTATATTCCTGGAATATGTATACACTGGAACTTGAGAAGTATTTTCCAACACAATGCTATATACACAAATTAGGAAGACAAGGCTTTAATATTTACTTTCATTTTACTGTACACCATTTGAGGTATTGATTTATCATTTCCTATGAGTAGTGAGTTTGAAACTAAACAATTAAAATTTATTTTATTATAGAGCTGCAGAAGACCTACCAGATATAATAGCAACACAGTTACAAGAGAATGCACTTATGTGAACAAATGAGACCATTGCTTGGGACTGGCTCAAGAGGTCATTTCAGATTATCATTGTTGCACTGAAAGAGTATTTCACTTTCAGAAAATCTGATACCAATCTAATTCAAATCACTCAAAATAGGGTTTGCACAAATGGAGGAATTCTTAAATAGCATTCTTCCAAACAAAAATAAAAATGATGAATTATATAATTTATAATGAATTTACTTTGCCTTAGAACATTCAACACAAAACACCATATAAAGTTAGAGTGATAACTTTTCACATTCTGTAGTTCATTATAGTTGTACACACTTAAGCCACATTTCCAAGGAGAAAAGTAAGCTCAATATTGCATGCAGTTTAAAGCAAACAAGATCAGTGTCATGCTCTGAATATCCTTCCCAGAAATGCACCGAATAAAACCCAATTCAGTTCTCAACCTCTAAGTACTTACTCCAACTGGATGCTCAGTTAAAGAAGTAATGGTAGAAACTGAGGGGGTCTCAGGTTCTTGGGGAACAGTTTGCTTTTTAAAAAACAAATGGGATAGTACAAATAGAACACAAAGAAGGATAAAGCAAAGAGCAAGTACTGTAGGAAAGCAACATGTTCCTGCACGACCACGTGATTCACAGTAACTACAGAACTTACCTTGCCCTCATCCATCACCTTAGCTGGAGAAGAACTTTTGGAGCTGCTGTTCATGTGAGCTGGACCACATCCTGGGTCTGTTAGAGATCAAAGAATGGATTCAGACTTATTCTAACATGAAGAGAATAAAAATCCTGCATCCACAATTACAGATTCTTTAAAATTACTTGGTCTCTTTACCAGAGGCAACGGGTTTCCCAGATGCCTCAGAAGACCATTGAGTACGAGGTAAAGGTCCATCCATTGACCCTTGGGAAAAAAGATCAGAGCCCTTGTATGTATTTTTCAGAAGAAATAAACCACTGGTGGTGGACAGGTCAGGGTTCAACAATAACTAGAAAGCAACATTAAAAATGGGTTGCTCAGGGGTTGGGGTTGTAGCTCAGCTGCAGAGTGTTTGCCTAGCATGTGTGAGGCACTGGGTTTGATTCTCAGCACCACACCATCTACAATTAAAAATATTTTTAAAAAATGGGTTGCCCAATACATAAATCACAATTTATGAAGAGACTTAAGTAAAATAAAGAACTGCCTTGGGTTGATAGAACAGCAAATTAATACGTACTGGTCCTAAACTTTAAGCTACAGACTTGAAGTATGTGTAAGTTGGCTTTTCTTTAGTCTGTATAACCTGACTTCCAATCTTACCAAGACTACAGTCCTATTTAGAATTGGAAATAAGACTCAGTATTTCATATTGGAAATATGTATGCTACATAAAGTTTAAGGCTACTTTTATAATATTTGGAAAAGGAACACCATAGAGATTTAATTTAAAGATAAAGGTTTACACTTCACAGTGTAAAATTTAAAAGAAAAAAACAATACAGGGACCTCGAGGAAAAAAAATGTTTTCTATTCTAGAACAGATTTTACAGAAAACATTCATTAAGATAAAGTAAGAAATTATCTTCTATATATTGTACAGGCCCAAATTCTATGTTTTCATTAGAATATTCAAAAGGGGAAAAAAAACCAAAACCTTGAAGTAGTTTACTATAAAGCAACATGTGAATGCTCACAAAATCCATTTCTAGGCATATCTCTTTGATTAATAGTAGCAGAAGGAGGTCTCCCAGCTGGCTCTGCTGTCAGTGAAGGGGAACAGTCTCCACCACTCACGGGGGATGGACCAAAAGAGCCATTATGGTTCAGTGGACCTAAAGACAACAATGCCGTGTTACTACTTTAAGGCAGCCTTCTCCCTGACACCAACCCCCACACCTCCCGCTTTAGCAAATCATGCAGATTATTTCATAACCATTACACACAGAAATAAAAAGTAATTTACATACATTCTGCACCAAGAAATAAAATAGCTCCTTTTACAAAGTGCCCCCTACCTCTCCGAGGAGGATTTTGTAAATTTAGTCTCCCTGGCATTGGTTTTACAATCACAGGTTCATCTTGCCGCATTGCCATCTTTTGGGTCATTTCCAGTAGTCTTGAATATTGAGAAAGAATGGGCTGAATTATGAAACAGCAATCATAGATAATATCTAGCATAACCTTAAAACACTATAAAACATACAGTAATATACCAAAAATCACATACTTCTGTCTCAAATTAGCAGCTTCCCTTTTCTCTTCAGCTATAGCTCTTTCTGCAGAACGAGCTTTGAGCTATTAAAGAGAAAATATTCAAATTCAGTTGCGGTAGGCTATGCAAAAAATAAAGAAAAGGGGAAAAAAATCTTACCCAATTATCGTGAGCTTTCTTCTCATGCATAGCAATCTGAAAAAGACAACACATTAAAAAAATGTTTTTAGGAATTCATTATTATAGCCTATAATTGTCTGTATTAGATATCAAAGAATTCTGCAACTACAGGACAGTATTAATTACTACCTGGTTTTTAAATGAGCGCTCGGTTTTCTGTAATTCTTCTTCCATCTCTTCAATTCTCTGCCTAAGAATTACAACAATTGAATAAAATTTGAAACATTCTGACCATTTTCCCTTTATTCCATCAGCTATACTTTTAAAGACTTTTATCATACATAAGAAAAACATTTCTATAGTTATATGAATCCAGTGTGATCAAAACTAATACTACAGGCCAGGTGCAATGCCACATGCCAGTAGTCCCAATGATTGGGAAGCTGAGGCAGGAGGATCACAAGTTCGAGGTCAGTCTCAGCAATTAAGTGGGAACCTATGCAACTGAGACCCTGTGTCTCAAAGTAAAAAAAAGGTCTAAGGATGTAGCTTAGTAGTAAAGCACCAAAAATAAATAAATAAAATAAAAACCTAATACTAATAACTTCTTTATCATTTAATTGCTAGAGATTCTGAATTGATAAATTGTAATTTCCTTAACTGTTCATCAGTGTGTTCTCAAGTAATTCTGCTAGAAATATCTTCCTCCTTAAAACTTTTTCTTTTTTTCAAATTATATCCATAGAAGATTTCCAAGGTCTATCAAATGCCACACTTTTGTGGGTCTTGATATAACACACAGCAAACTGATTTCTTAAAGAATTACTACAACATACAAAACCCCCAGAACTGTTTGCATTGACCAAGTTCCCTATGGTCTTGCCCACTGGGTACAAGTAAATTTTTGTTAACATTTTTCATTTGTTAAGTTGAAATTTATTTTTTCTCCTGTGTGAATTGAATGTGTTCATATCCTCTTGTTATTTATACTTCCATGCTATTTTCTTCTATCTACATAATGTAAAAAAAAAGATTAAAAAGAAAGCTAACACTAATTCATTAGACACTGACACCCTCCTTTAGAAACTGAACTCACTTGTAATTTTTAACTTCCTGTACAGCGGAAACCACCTTTTCATCTGCAGCTGACAGCTGCTGCTCTTTTTCTAGTCTCTCACATTCTTCTTGACTCTGTTTCCTAAAATAAAACCAGTTATCAAATCAAAAGTTTCTCTTTGTGAATATCACTTCCCACAATTCTATAAAATGCTTAGGCACATAAAATAGGAATTCAAACCTGCAATTTCATAAATCAAACTCTGGCAAATCACTTACATTTTCTAACTTCTCCTCTTAATTCTCTACTTACCAGTAAATAAAATAAATGTGAAAACAACATGTGCCCCAAGGGCAAGTCTCCTGTGTGTAAGATAATAAAAACTCACTTTACTTCAATGTGGAAGATCAGGACTGATCAACCTAACATAATTAAACATATTAGGATAAAGCAGGGGATAATTCTTTTCTCGTTTCTGCCATGGGTAGGACACTAAGTATATCTTTGTCATGGAGGAACTCTTTTCTCAATCCAAGACTGGTACCATAATAAACATATAGTCAGTCAAAGAAAAAATCTTCTAGAATATATCTTTTAGCTATGCAATTAACCACAGAACATTTTTCACACTTTAGATATCTATTTCAAAAGAATTGTAAATTAAGCAAAAAGACAAATCTGAGTTTTGATAATGTCTATCAACCAGAAAAAGAAGCTAAACTGACCCACTATCAGAGTATTATCTACTGACAAGTTTTAACTCTGATCATGAAACTCAAGATGTTCATCTACTGACACAAAGGTAGCCACATTTAAGGATTTAAAAAATACTATTTTCTGCTATCCTTGTACTACTTTAGCCATAGTTCCAATTCAAAAGATAATTAACTTGAAACTTAATTTTCCATAAATCAGAACTACAGTAAAAAAGGATTACTGATACCAAATAGAAAAAGGGGATTATATATTCTTATATAGCTTCTCATTTAATTCTTCAGCAAGTATTTTATGAGTGGCTATAATATACTAGTTACCTTGTAAGATGCTAAAGAATAAAAGAGCTCACTGTTTCAGGTATAAATGATGCCTAAAGGAATATAATAATTTTCCCCACTGGCTTAAGAAAGAATATGGAGAAAACTGAATCTTGAAGGACAGAGAGAATTTTGTTTCCAATTATCAAAGAGTTAGTCTGAGAGCACTAAGAACAATCAAAACATCTTTATAAGAATATAAAACTGTGTTTGAAGGGATCCAAGCTAAAAAGTCAGTGAAGATATACGTATGTGGCCAAGATCCATTAGAAAAAGGAAACTCAGAATTACAAGTAAGGCTGGCACTTTAAGGTACTTTTCTCCTATTAAAGATAACACAAAGATATGAGTCTGAACCAAGCCTTCATTAAATTCCTGGGCTTAGAGGAAAAAAGAGGCTACCAATAAAGGGACCCTTAATAAAAGCCCTAGTCTTTGAGTTTAGATTAGAAAGTACTGCACACTTAAGTGATGAACAGGCAAAAAATCCAAAAGGAACAATACTGAAACATTGAAAAGACAAGTCATTTTTGAATTATCTTAATTGCTGACTAAGTTTAAAGTGACAAACTTACTCAAGTAACCTCAACACTTTTCTATAAGAAGATAACTTCATCTTAGTCCTCAAATTTCATCTATAATTATCACAACAATGTTGGCCAATCAAAACTGACCAGGCACTCCATAAGACAAAATTCTGTGAGAAAAAATGCCACAGAAAAGGAAACCAGCTAATGGGGTTATCCGCACATGTTTTAAAATCACTGCACTTTATATAGTAAAAAAAGTAAAGTCAAGAATATGAATTTCAGGGCTGGGAATATAGTTTAGTTGGTAGAGTGCTGCCTTGCATGCACAAGGCTCTGGGTTCAAACCCCAGCACCACAAAAGAGGAAAAAAAAAAGATTATGAATTTTGTCAAAGGATTAGAAACTATAAAACCAATAAATAGTTGGGTGTGGTGACCTACCTACAGTCGAAGATACTCAGGAGGCAGAGGCAGAATTATGAGATTAAAGATAGCTTGGAAAGCAGTAAGACCCTAGTCCCTTATGAGAAAGAGCAAGGAGTCTGGGGAGGTAGCTCAATAGTAGAGCACATGGCTCAAGGTCCTGGGTTTGAGCTGTAGTACTGAAATAGGACTGGGGTTGTGGCTCAGTGGTGAAGCACAGGCCCCACATGTGTGGGGCACTGGGATCAGTCCTCAACACCACATAAAATAAATAAAATATTGTGTCGGGCTGGGGATGTGGCTCAAGCGGTAGCGTGCTCGCCTGGCATGCATGCGGCCCGGGTTCAATCCTCAGTACCCCATGCAAACAAAGATGTTGTGTCTGCCAAAAACTAAAAAATAAATATTAAAATTCTCTTTCTCTCTCTCTTAAAAAAATCCTATAAAAAATAATATATTGTGTCCATCTACAACTAAAATAATATTTTAAACCCTGAATTTTTTAAAATCCTAAACTCAATGAATGATTTTAGCAGCAGATTTGGGAAGTAAAATAAATCCTAGCACTTTTAAGACAGTTCAGAAGAAAATATCCAGAAGAAGTAAATCCAGAATGTAGGAGGCAGGGGAAATCAAATTCTAATATGCATTATTATAATCAGAAGAGAGAATGAGGTAAAATCAACATTTAGAAAAAGACTCAAAAATTCATCCCAAGCAACATAACTGCAAGAGGAAAAGTGGGTGGGGTGGGGAAAACTACACCTAGGCACTTCCCAATACAACTGTTAAAAAAAAGAGAAAGGACTACAGAAACTAGAAGAGGGATAAGACCAAACAACAATGATAATGGACTCCTTAAAGATAAAATTTAAAACAGATGGTAATTAATTGGATATTTTAAAATTGCTAAAACTAAGTAACAGTCAAAATTCAGTAGCCAAAAGAAAGATCCTTTAAAAATGGAAACTGGTTTTAACTCTAATCATGAAGTTCATGTCAACCTAATACAGATTATAGCAATATTTAGTGAATAAAATACTATTCTCTGTTTATCCTTGTACTACCTTTGATACACTAATCAAATCTATCATTAAAGGACAATGTTCAAATAGAATGAAAATAATTTCAAATAAGAAACCAACAGTGTAGAATGCAGAACTACAGAAACTTTAAATATGTGTATAAATTGAATGAATGTCTTGTGGAGTTCACAGTATATGAAGTACTAACATACAATGCCACAACAGTTATCTGATTCAGGAGCTACTTAAAGCCCATAAAAAAAATAATAAACCTATTAATCTATGTCAGGTTTTTATTAAATCCAGAATATATACCATGGCCTTTAAAATATGAGAAGATGAATAAAATTATAATTATATAATTATAATTCCATTATAATATATGATTACATCAAGCTTATACAGGGGATGAGGAATATAATTAAAAATATTTAAACTATTAGAAAGATACAAGGAAGAAAAAAAGAACAGGTCATCAAATAGAAAGCAAATTCTTCATAAACCACAGGCACATATTGACATGAACAGACTTATATTTTAGAAAGTCCACTCAAGCAGCTATAGAGAAAACTACTACGAATTTGAAATAAGTTATATACAAATATAAAAAATGGAGAATGAAGACAGATGATCTAGGTTAGAAACAGAAAAGATGACAGAGGCATGAACTAACATAGTACCTGGGGATGAGTAAAAAGAGTACAAACCACAGATGATGACTGAATAAATTTTGGAGGAGTTGAGAAAAATAGTGCTACAATTTAATTGCATTACAAAGAAAATTAATTGCCATTTAGGTCATTCAGATTACTAGTAGGGACAGAGAAAACAAGTGTTCTTTTAAAAAAAAGTGATAAAATGAGAAATGTTTCTTTGAAACAGGCCAAGAATTTAGAACTGGCCTGAACAAAAATTTGAGATTCTAAAAAGGTCGCTTGGAGATCACAGAATTTTAGAAAAGTTAATGGAAAGGTTTCAATATTTAATGCATTAATTAGGCAACAGAAGTCAAAATACCTAAAAATAGTTAGGTCTGTAAGAAGGTCTGTCTTTGCTTTACAAGATTATATATATATACATACATATACATATACATATATATATGCCAAAGAGTAAAATCAGGTGCAAACAAATAAAATCTGACACAACCTATTTTTAGAGAATCCAAGTATTTTTGTGGATTAAAAACTTCAAATGAACTTTCAAAAAATAACTAGCTCCACACTGAGAAGATTAATATATAAATACATACTACAAACAAGTACTTCTGTAATCATAACTCCTAAGGTCCTTGCCACAGTTCAATTTTGTGTGAACATCTGAGATATTCAAGTACAAAACTTGTACAATCAATAAGTAAATATTATTCCTTTTTGAAGTTTTTATTCTACTAAAACATGTCATTCCAAATCACTCAGTATTTTTAAAGGTCCAGAGTTAGAGATCCAAGTTCAAAACATTAGAATTACATAACTGATCACAATGAAAGGTAATTAAAATAAATAGGGGGATCATAGAAAGGGTCTAGAACTTTGAGAGGTATTTCCACATCAGTGACTGTTAATACCATTTTACCACTTCCTGCCTTCATATGAATTTGACAATTGATTACGATGTCCTCACAGCCTTAGTTTATGGTTCCAACTACCTCAGGACTCTTAAGACTGACGATGGAAAGAAAAATGCAACTTATAGGAAACAAAACACAAAGGAAAAAGACAAATCTCTACTTATTACAACTAGAAGAAATTGTAAATAATCTTAAGAAAAGATAAAATTATCTATTAGTTCACACAGTGATAACAATAACAAACAATGAAAATCTTACTTTTGTATTGCCATCTCATCTTTCTGGTAGAGTTCATTTAAAATCTCCACTTTCTGCCTTAGAGTTTTGCATTCCTCTTCCAGTCCAACTTTAGAAGACTGTAGTGAATTGCAGTCACCTTCTTCTAATTTCTTTATTTGGTCTGTAAAGGATAAAACAGCTTATCTCTATATGTGTACAAGGACTTAAGAACTTGTTTGAGGGAGTAGTGCCAAGAAAAGTAAGAAGCGTGAAAGCAAGAAGCCATTCTTTATCTTTCCAATAAAATTTTAAGTCTTTCCAACATGGCAATTTCTTCTCAAGAAGAACCCACCTTCTAGATTACATTTTGTGGACATCGAGGCTCTTAGCTTAGGTTGTAAAAGTTTTAGATCCTCTTCAACTACTGATATTGTAGTTTGTGTCTAAAAATTGCAGAAAAGAGAGGTATTCTTAAAAGTGAGGCACAGGAAGAATTCACAGGCACTATGGGACTCTTACAAAGAACTATACCCGAGAGACATCCATCATCTGCTTAATTTGATCTTTGATCTTCTCATTCCGATCACCTAAAAAACAAAAGACTTTAGCTTTTTCTTTCCTTACTTTTAACTCTATATTCTCCTAACTTCCCCAAACTAAATAATGATTGTGTTCAAACACCAGAAGAAAAAAAAAATCAATTGAATACCTAAACTGATTAGACTAATGACTTTTAAGAGAATTGCAAGCTTAGATTTAAAAAAAAAAACAAGAGAGAGAGGTGAATTTCAGGCTGGGGTTGTGGCTCAGTGGTAGAGTGCTCACCTAGTATGTGTGAGGCACCGAGTTTGATCCTCAGCATAAAAATAAATAAAAGTACTGTGTCTGTCTTAAAAACAAAACAAAAAAAAAGTGAATTTCTAGTTTGCACAACTAAAATGTTATCTATGCTATTCTTGTAAGATAAAAGCTTTTCTTCTCTCTCAGATCTATCTTCACCTGGACAAGTAAGTCTTATTTAGAAAGATTCAATCCTCTATTTTCTCCCTGAATCTACTACCAGGTGTGGTTTGAAATACTTGCTATGTAAGCAATATCCAACTTGGGAGAAAACATCTGGAAATATTTTCCTCATCAGTAAACACTGTTACACTCCCTCTCTCTAGCTTTCTGATAGTCTCTAGCCTCTGTTCTCACAGCCTTAGTTTATGGTTCCAACTACCTCCAGACTCTTAAGACTGACTGTGGACCTTAAAACCACAGAGCCATAGAGATGATGATTATCAAAATCAACTATCATCTGCATAAGTTAAGAAACAAATTTCTCTTACTGTACAATGTTCAATACTCTAAGTATTGTATAGGATATGACTATTGTAGCTTCAGTGTACTTACTAATTTTCAATGGGATAGAAAAAGTCAGTGTTCTTCACATGCCTATTGCTACATTATACCCCAGCAACCCACCTCTGCCAATGCAACAGACATATCTATAGATCTAGTGATATGTGTCTACAACCCTGAAGCTTAAGAAGAAAATCAGCCAGCTGAAAAGTGGCATCTGTATAAATGCTTAATTAAAGACAGGAAAGCAAAAAAAGGATTCAACCTCCCTGAGACTGATCTTACCTGCTACCTCTCCGTTGGTTAATTCATCTGACTCATCTTCTCTATTTTGATCCTCAGATTCAGATTCACATCGTAACCGATTCAACTGTGTAATATAATTAGTCAAAACCTAGAAAAGAAGCAAAAGGTTGGAAGACTCTCGATTTTAATTCAGAAGATTTCAGGAGAATTCATGAGAGGAAACATGTAATGTGATTCTGAAATCTTTGTAATGTTTTGAATAAAAAATAAATAAATAAATAAATAAATAAATAAATAAAAAGAAACATGTATTTGGAGTATAAACTTACATTAATAGTATCATCTTTGTGATTAAGAGCTACAAGTAAATCTTTCTGGGACTTCTCAAATGATTTGATTTGTTCACTGAGTTCAGCATGTGATGTACTCCAGTCTTTGACTTCCTGCTGCAACTGAAAAGTCAAAACACATGAATTCCTGTGGGTTAGGGAGGGGTTTTGCACTGGATACATCAGGACTACAAGACTTAGACAAAGAAATAGAGAACCATACTCCTCGGTGGCCTGCCTCAATCGAGGGGGTTGAGACCTTGGTTAAGGAAGAGGGCGGAGTGGCCCCAACTCTCACAGCTGCAGTAAGAACATCAGAGCTCTCAGGAAGTTGACCCTGTTTATTGCATTCCCCAGAAAATTGCTGCCAATTCAAATAATTTACCTCCAGCAGGAATGGCTGGGCACATATGACTGTCTCCTAAATTTAGATTCCTTATTATGTAATCTTCCCTTGGCCAGTGAATCAGTAACTACTCAAAAGAGGATCATAAAATACTTAATTTTCTGGTTTAAAAAGTTTCATTGAGGCTATGCAAGTAAATAACTGATTGACATTTGATAAGAAAAGCAATAATCCAAAAATCCAAAACAGATGGAGAACATATATATGCACTCAATTTAGGGAGCATGTTTAAACTTTGCATATCTAGAAAAGGTCCTACATGAATATTCCTTACCTCAGAAACAGATCCAAGAAAGATACAAGATAATGATATTCACTTCTCTAGTTTACATTATGTATGACATCAAATTTTCTTTACCTGCTCTTTCGTCTTCTTAAGTATGGCATTTTCTTTCTGAAGCTGACAGCATTCCAACTTCACCTTCTCTTCACGAAGCTTAGCTTCATTAAAGACAATTTGAAGCTAATGCAAAACACTAGAGTTAGTGAATTAATTCCAAAGAAAAAACAAAGTTATACTTTCCCAAACCAGACATCATATAGTTCTCATTTTTTGCACATTTTAGCACACTTCAAATTTTTGGTCCGCAACAAAACTAAGATGTACTATTAATATCCCATTATGCCAACTATCCCATTAGCAAGAGTTGGCAGCTTTACCTCTGAAAATTCAGAAGTATTCACTGAAATGACATCTTCAAGCTTCTCTATAGATTTCTTATTTTCCATTATCTGCCAGGTGAAAACAGAACACAAAATATACATTAGGATTTCAGTAGAAATAGTGATATGTGTGTGTGTGTGTGTGTGTGTGTGTGTGTACACACACATATATATACTAAAAAAGATAAACACAACAAAATATTTGTCAAGCCATCCCATTACATTTCAGGTAAATGCAGGGGATCCAGCTTTGGACTAAGCAAAAAATCAAGAACTGAAAGAGATGAGGGAAAATGAAGTCATAAATATTTCATGGCATCCACAACCTTACTGTTTATGAGATAACCAGAAAAAAAGGTCAAAGTATAGAAAATCATAATGCAATAATAAAATGTTTTAAAGCATAGAAAATTAATTAATTACTGTTTCAAATAAACCAGTTCAAATTGGTAATTTTTTTCTAGTGATAGAGAAAAAAACTTCCCAAGATAATTTTTAAAATTTTCTTATCTGAAGTAAAAAATGATAAAATTTAAGGGAGAATAGACTAATCTCACATACAGAAGAATTCCCAAAAATTTATAAAGATATTCGCTCCTTAAGGAAGTGGACATAACTCCCCAATCTTTGTTTGCAATGCCTGGGATTGAATCCTGGGCCTCATGCATGCTAGGCAAGTGCTCTACCATGAGCTGCATCCTGAGCTCGTAACTCTTCATACTTTAACTGTGGGCTATGCATGGTAACTTCCAAAGAATATAATATGAAAAGGATTGGAAAGAATTTTTACAGTGAAGAAATCTGATAAATACTACCTCAGCTAGGTGATCAAGCTTACTTGGGGGTAGGATATTTCAGAGCACACTCCCTACTATCTTTTGCAACTTTTATGTAATTACAGAAACTTATAGGAATTGAAAATGAAATATGTAAGTAAAATTTTTTTAAGTACAGAAAATTGATTAATTCATTACTTTTTCAAGTAAAAAGTAAACAAATACTGTTCAATTGGACAATAGTTTTTAGTTGATCTGCATGTTTCCAAGAGCAGAGCAAAGCAATATGAAAATTATCCAAGGTTCAGAATAAAAATATTTCCTAGGCCCATAAAAATAATTTGTTGTATCAGTACTTAAAAGTTCCACAAAATGGGCACAGATGTGGGTTCAACTTCCTTGACTCCTAATCTTACTTTAGTTAACAGCTGGACTAATTTCAACTTAACCAATTTTACAAAATATTTCAAAAGCCAAATTAAAGCAACACTTAGCAGCAAAACTCTTACCAAGTCATGATTCTTAGCATTCTGTTCTCTTTCAGATTCTAACATAACATGAAGACTTTTAGCTCTCTCATCCAGAAATTCTTTAGCTTTTTCAAGAAGCTTTATTTTATCCTGGGAAAAAAGGTGTCAAGATTACTCACTCATTACATTTACTTTTGAGTTTAGAATGTAATTCCCCCCAAAGAAGGGATTTTTACCTTATATTTAGTTGCTTCACCAGAAAGAATCATATTTTGTTTCATGGTTTCTTGGATCTGTTTCTCTGATTCCTTCATCTATGTAAATAAAGCACTCAGAATTAAGATACACAAATTATAGTGCTACTATACAAGTTACTTCCAGACAAGTGACCCTTTCCAGAAGAAAGCAGTACTTAATACATATGACTGCTTAGAATTTGGATGATTTGTAGGAAATAATGAAATAAAAATTTTAAAATATGATTTTTAAATTAAAACAGGTAGAAATGATTCAAGCTAGAACCAAGGGAGAAAGAAACAAAAAAATAATTATACCTTCTCTTCATACTTTGAAAATTTCTGTATCAGTTGTTCATCTTCTTTCATGAAATTGATTATCTTTTGGGCAATTTGCTGTTCAGTGACTAAAAGGGGGAAATACACAAGATTATTACAATCACTAAATGAAATTCAATTACTCAATCTACTAAAAGCAAAGACATGCTATATGGTACTATGAGGAAATACTTCTTAGCATAACTATTATGCTTTTAAAAAGCAATCTATGCTTATTAGCAATAAGAGTATAAAATTATTAAAATTTAAGAAAAATATAAGAACAATGATATTTTGCTGGGCACGGTGGTGCACACCTGTAATCCCAGTGGCTCAGGAGGCTGAGCTAGAAGGATACCAAGTTCAAAGCCAGCCTCAGCAAGAGCGAGACACTAAGCAACTAAGTGAGACTTGGTCTCTAAATATAGGGGGTTGGGGATGTGGCTCAGTAGAGTGCCCCAGAGTTCAATCCCAGGTACCCCTCCCATCCAAAATGATATTTCAATTTAAGCTTATTTCACAGATGGGAAATACAGTAAAGTGTTGTAGCTTGATATTCCTCCCTTCTCAAAACACTTTCTTTTCAGAAAATGGAATCATTTAATTCTTTGCAAAGAAAAACGGAAACGAAAGCATACTGATTCACATTACCATTCTTTAAATTATCTACTCAATTACTTAATGCATGATTAAAACATTAGCATAGAAATACTCTTCAAATGTAATACATCTGCATTACATCAACATTCAAAGTTAATCTGCCCCAAATTAAAACTTATCATCTCCCTATCCACAATTTGTTCCTCCTCTTTATCTCCTATCTCAGAGTTGGAACCATCATCATCTACTCAGTTATCCATGCTAGCAACCTAGGAATAGTAAAATTTTCAGGAGGTAAAAAAGTAATAGACATTAAAAGTCACTGTATCTACTTGTAACATACATAAAACACACATCAAACACCAATACAATACAAGTTTAAGAAACCTAAAAATTTACCTTGATATACGCTATCTTTTACCTAGAAGAGATAAAAAAGATTAAATTTGATGTCAAACATCTGCTCAATAGAAACAGCATTCCTAAAACAACAGTCAGAATCATAACCAAGTGAGAATTTAATAACATTCTGGTTCAGAATAATAAATTTATAGGATTAAAAATAAGTAAAAGTTAACAAGCATTTTAAATTTAATTGGTAGTTATATTTCATAAATAGGCTCTGACATAAAAACACTAAGATATGTACCTTATTTCACAGTAAAGATGTGTGTGTGTATGTGTGTGTGTGTGTGTGTGTACTCAAAATCATTTACTTGAGAATTCTAAATAACCAGGATAAAGTCTAGAAACAATGACTATTCAAAAGGAATCTGAGGAAACGATATTAAGGCATAATCTTTGTACTAAGATATGCCACTTTCACTCACCAGAAAACATCTTAGAACTCCAATTTAAATTTGGCTATTGGCTGAATTTAGAAACTAATAGGCTACATCATCTTATTTCTACAAACCACTAAATATATAGCAAGAAATCTGAAAGGGAAGACTGCTAGAAGAAAATGCACAAGCAACAAGAGAAATGACAATTAACATATTCTGGAAAGGACAAAAACAATAATTTCCTAAAGACAGCAATAAACTGCCTGATAATAAAACCTAAGCAGAAATTTTTTTAAAAACATCACTAAATTTCTTTGTAACTTAGCATATACTTGTCCTTTCAAATGTTATAAATGGTGATGGGATACTCAGATGTGTCCATGGATCATCCATGGGATCTTTGTAATAGGAAATTGCATTCAGAAAACTCCAACACAGAAAGAAATGGCATTTCTTTAATGTCATAGCCTTGCTAACCTTTTACTCAAAATGACAACAGAAGAAAATGGGAAGTAGCATAAAAGCAGTCATCTAAGGAAGAGACTAAAGCTCCAAAGTCAAATGCTGAAACTGAGGAGCAACAGCTAGGAACCAGATCCCACATAACCTAGTGAAAAGAGAAACAGGTACTGGGGTTCTTGAAATGAAAGAAACAAGAGAGAAATATAAAGCGTTTTCATGTTTTTCCCTTCTCTTTATCCTTCTATTTCCTTTTTCCTTTTAGCTGAGAAAAAGTTCAATGAGATTGAACTGTGAAAATTCCTCACAGGAATCCAGGCAAACGATTCTTCTATTTAAGAAGGGAATGCTTTTTAAGAGATTTTACACTCAATTGTACAAGGAGAGGAAACTTATCTTAACAATGATATGTCTGATATAATTAAGAAATCAGAAAAAGAACACTCAGATTTGAAAAGATTTGTATCCAATGCTTTTGGCCTCTTTAACTGTTAGGCTTTTCATATGCAAAGTCCATTTACCTAAAATAATTTTCTTCCAATTATGTTAAATAACTATGAAACAGAATGACCTACAGTACAAACATATGTATGTATAAGCTTATATATATACGCTTATACATATATGTACACACATACACAGAGATAGACTAATTCTGCTCAGAAAAAAAAGACTTAATGAACAAAACATTTAATGGATTTTTGGATAACACATAATCTATACTTCCAAATAAAAAGGTATTTTCCGAACATATGATCAAATCATAAAATCTGGGAAAAATATATATAAAAGACTGGAAAAATCATCTTATCTCCTTTTTCTCATTTTACTGTATTTCTTTGTAGCATTTCCCCCTGTTTATATGTGTTTATATTAACATACAGTTCATCAACATTTAAATCTTAGTTTCTGCTTTTTTTTCCACTTCACATTTAATTGTGAGCATTTTCTGTACCTCAAAGCTTTGAAATAGATAAATCTGCCTACTATTCCATTAAGCGAACATACAATATCCCCTAAATGAATTATGTTGTGTTAAGTCTTCAATCTAATACACTGTTCCACTGAAAAACATTACCAAAATCTTCAAAGCATAGTTATTTCTTTAATATAGACTACTAGACATATATGCTACATAAAAGGATATCTAACCTATCCCATCTTTTATCCCACTTTTAAGACTTCTGATACATATGAAACTACTGGTCAGGATGGCTTTAAGAATTACCAGTTCTACCAACTGCACCCACACTAAATTATTTTATAAGGTTAGTTTGACTTAAACCACTAATTTGTGTTTTAGCAACTGAAAAGGAAAAAAGGGGGGGCAGTGACTATATAAAATAATCCTTGTGCTTATGTGCTAAGGTATAAGTAAGTTAATTTACTCACAACAAGAACAGTTCTCCAAAAGAAAATGACAAAGGATACCAATCCAAAGAAAACAGTGAAAACTACAGGCTCCCATGGTAGTCCATAAAAATCAGGCCCAGGTTGATACTCATCAGGCAATATAGTAAACAGCTGAAACAGACAAATTAGAAGAAATGGGAAACCTTAAATTTATAACAAAACAGTCACAAAGAATCATGGCAATTCTAAACCAACCTCCTCGTCAGAAATCCACCTCCTCAATATTTTCCAATAGTTTCTTCAAGAGAAAGGATACTGACAGTCTCATATTTTTTGTTCACTTGCAGTGTTTTCAAGTATAATGAATCTAAATACTTTTTTAAAAAATTTATTTATGTATCTTTAGTTTCAGGTGGACACATTATTTTGTTTTTATATGGTGCTAAGGATCGAATCCCTAACCCTAACCATCTAACCCTAACCCTAACCCTAACCCTAACCCTGTGCCTCATGCATGCTAGGCAAGCGCTCTACCACTGAACCACAACCCCAGCCTGAATCTAAATACTTTAAATTGAGCATACTTTAAATTTTCCAGTTTGTAACAGGCCCTATATCATCACATTGTCTAACACCTGGCTAGAATCCCTCTGGATCATTCTTTTCTTTTAGATAACCTGGTTTTTATAATTTAAAAAATTTATTTAAGACAAAAACTTAAATATATGAAAGAACTAATTAATTTTATGGCAACAAATAAAAACAATGAAACAATAAAAAGATTTCAAGCCCCTTTGGGTATCATTTGATAAGCTAGAAGAATACCTTACTATTCTGAAAAGTGTTTAAATAAAGAAAAGGAATCAAATATTTATCTCCTGCCTTAACTATACAATCCAAATAACTGTGTAAAGAATAATCAATCATAGCCAGGCGCCGTGGCACACACTTGTAATCCCAGTAGCTAGGGAGGCTGAGGAGGGAGGATAGCAAGTTCAAAGTCAGCCTCAGCAAAAGGGAATTGCTAAGCAACTCAGTGAAACACTGTATATAAATAAAATACAAAATAGGGCTGGGGATATGGCTCACTAGCCAAATGCCCCTGAGTTTAATTCCCAATACCACCCCCCCAAAAAAAAGAATAATCAAATTTTTATTTGTGTAGGCATCCCATCCTTTAAATGAAGAAAGAAAAATCCAGCAACTCAGACCATTGCTATTTTGCAACCTATAATATATTAGCAAATCTCACCAACGTCACTGTTGACTAGTAGTCAACATCAAAGGAGAGGATATGCATATGTCAATGCAATATTTCCTATTAAGTTTTCATAAGAAAAAGAATTGAACCTAAACCTGACTATGAATTTCCAAGAAATATAAAGCAACAGAGAGAAGCTGAGGTTGTTAGCTCTGCACTTGCCTAGAATGCATGGAGCCCGAGGTTCAATCCCAGCACCACCAAAAAAAAAAAAAAAGGCAATAGAGAAAACAGGTTAAATTGTTGTACCAGGGGGATGTCATTTATTCATCCAAACTACAATATATCCTAGAAGTCCCACAAACATATTTTTTTCAATTATTGCAAAAAGTTACAACAAAAGGAGAAATCAATTAACTTATATGAGACTTGTTCTCCCACTGAAAGCAACCAAAAAGTTGGAATATATATATATATATATTTGGTACCAGGGATTGAACTCAGGAGCACTTGATCACTGAGCCACATCCCCAGTCTCAGCCCCATTTTGTATTTTATTTAGAGACAGGGTCTCACTGAGTTACTTAGAACCTCACTTTTGCTAAGGCTGGCTTTGAACTCATGATTCTCTCTCAGCTTCCTGAGCCACTAGGATATTAAGGCATGTGCCACCATGCACAGTCAAAATATATTTTTAAAGAGCTATTTTTCAGATAGAAAGCCACAAGGGACATGCAACTGTCACCCCTAAGAGAAGGAGAACAAATAGGTGAGCATTCTACCTTGAGGCACCCTCTAGACCTCAGTTTGGGAAGGGGAACCCAAATGGGGCCTAACAGTCTCACTGAGGAGAAAGAGACCAGAGTTCCAGGAGATTAAGCAGCCAAAAACATGTAGAGAAAACTACCAGAAAGATGGGAGCCACAAAGAAAGAGAGTTCCAGAAATTTGCATGGAGGTGGTCTTGAGTTTGGGGCTACATTCTAAGCAGTACCTGCGAGGGCCAAGAACAACTATAAGCTAACCAATCCCACAGTTGGCACTGAGCTGGGAGAAGTCTGGATTCCAGCTAGCCAGAGAGAGTTGACATACAAAAACAGTATGGTCAACAAGCTCATGAAGAAGTATTTGATCCAGGCATGATGGCACATGTCTGTAATCCCAGCAGCTCAGAAGGTTGAGGTAGGAGGATCCCAAGTTTGAGGCTGGCAACTTATCAAGAGCCTAAGCAAGTTAGTGAGACCCTATCTCAAAAAAAAAGTTCACTCAATATCATTAATTATCAGGAAATAAACTCACAAAGACATACCCACTAGAATGGCCCAAGTGCTAGTGAAGATGAAGTCAAGTGGAAGTCTCCTAAATTGCTGGTGGAAGTATAAAATGATTGTGGTCATTTATTAGCATGGCTTGACAGTATCACATAAGATAAAAACATACATTAAACGTAGGAGGCAATTGCACTCCTAGATATGAGTCCACTTATAGGGGCATATATATGAAATAGTACTGTAGGAAAAATGAATCTATAGTTTAAAAAAAAAAAAGTTATCAGTGGTTGCCTGGAACAGGTGGTGAAGGAACTCACTGGGAAGGATCCCAAGGAAACCACTTTTCTAGTGAAAAAACTGTTCTATATCTTAATTATGGTAGTTTTTACATGGGTATCTACATTTGTTAAAACTCAGAGTGTGATTGCTTTGGCAGCACATATACTAAAATTAGGACAATACAGAAAAAATTAGCATGGTCCCTGAGCAAGGATGACACCCACATTTGTGAAGCATTCCATAGTTTTGTGGAAACAACCCTTCAACAGATGAATGGATAAAGAAACTGTGGTACATATACAAAATGAAATGTTACTTATAGCATTAAAAGAGAAAAAAATTATGGCATCTGCGGGTGAATGGGAATATCAGGCTAAGGGAAGTAAGCCAATCCCAAAAACCAAAAGCTGTATGTTCTCTCTGAAAGTGGATGCTGACCCATAATGGGGGTGAGGTGGGTGGCAAGGGGCATGGAAAGAATGGAGGAACTGTGATTGGGCAAAGGGGAGGTAGGACAGGCGAGAGGGCATAGGGATAGGAAAGATGGTGGAATGAGATGAACCTCATTACCCGAGGTACATGTAGGACTACTACACGTGTTGTGTACAACTAGAAAAAGTTTTGTTCCATTTATGTACAATGAATCAAAATGCATTCTGCTATCATGTATAACCAATTAGAACAAATTTAAAAAAAACTCACTGATATTGGCTATCAAGGAATTACTGTTAAGTTGGGTGATGGCCCGTGGGTTCATTATACTATTCTCTACGCTTTTCTTTAAAGCTTTTCTAATTACATTTATTTTTTAATTAGTACATAGAAATAAACGTTATAATTATTGAAGTAGGTAACATGACATTTTGATGCATGTATACACTATGTAAAGTTTAAATCAGGTTAAATATATCTACCTCCTCAAACATCATTTATGGTAAAACTTTCACAATCTTTTCTTCTAGTATTCTGAAATGTACAGTATGTTATGGTTGCCTATAGTCCCCTACTATTCTCTCTGCTCTTATTTGAAAGTTTCCATGATAAAAATACTAAAAATAATTTTTAAATTAAGATATAACTTCAAATATTTAAAGGATTTCTATGTAGAAAAGAATTCAATTTTATAGAGGAAATCATGTGGAGGAAAATTTGGAGTCAATACAAGGATGAACTAGACAACAGAAGAACATATAGCCTTGTAAGAGAGTGACTCATGCTAGGAAATACTGGTGTAGAGGCCTCATAACTACTCGTCAGGGCCACAGTAAAGAAAATTACACCAATGAGTGAGAAACTAGACTAACAGCCTTCCAAGGTTTCTTCTAACACTAAGATTCTACTAAGATTCCATTGATCAATGAATCTGATTGGTGCACATCTCCCAAACACATCAGAGCCTATTACTCTCCAGTCCTATCAGATATCATACAACTTGTTTAAGATTTTACATTGACTTGTTCATAATTTTTGCATATATTTGTTAAGTCCTTTTCTTAAGACTTTCAAAAATCACAATCATGCCTTACACCTGTTAGACTCTTTTAGTCCTCGCACAATGTCCTGTACATACTGGGACATCAAAATGCCTTTTTGAAGGCTCCTTTCAAATCAGTCTCATAACATTGTGCCTCTTCTTTGCCACTCACGTCAATGTCTTACCTATCACTGCAAAATCACTGAGCATACCTGCACCACATTCGTGTACCCTGACCTAGACCTAGAGGAGGGCTCTGTGCATACCTAAAAATATGAATAAAGAAATCCTTCCCATATCGTGAGGCTGTAAACTTTCCAAGTGATGTTGATTCATTCTGATAATCAAATTATGACTGTGGAAGACTGGGCTTTAATCACTGGAAATATCATTATTCTAACTGCCTGGCTTGTACATACTCCTTACCCAGGTGGCTGCCACCACCATGAACAAACATGGAGCCAACTGAAAAATGATTCATTTCTCCCCATCACATCTTTTCCACCCTGGTGGTCTTTCCTCCCCAGGTATTCATTGTCTTTATACCACCTCTGACTGCCTACATGAGAATTAGGGGGTGTGTGGGGGTAAAACCCTACAAAATGCCAGACACCTCACCAGACACTTTACCTTGTCAAATCATTTAATTCTTATGATTGGAGTAAGCATTATCTACATTTTTCAGATGGGGAATCTGATATTCAAAAGTTTAGTTATTTGCCCAAACTTCTAAATGATAACCTTGGGATTTGAAACCAGATCTACCTGGCTACAAAATCTATACATTTTACAAGGAAAACAACAACATCACTTTTCTTACACAAGTCTTGAAATAACACAACCTACAGGGAACAACTTCAGTTGAGAAGGATTACTGTCACAATGGCCCTAGGACCATCTTCACCTCCAAGCTCTAAAAGCTTTCTCATTCCTATAATTAAACTCTAAAAGTCCAACATCAACAAATACCATGAGGGGGAGGTAAGTCCTAAAATGCTTAGATAAGCTTCTAGGCAGATTAAATGTCTTGTTTGGATCCTGATTTTCTTTAGAAAGGTCAGCCTTAAGTGACTCTTTCTAAGAAACAGATCTAACCTAATTCCTTTCATTCTTAAAACTTTCTAAGGATCCCCAATATTAATGGTCTAATGCTACTTTGGCTCATGACTTCCTTTAAGATTTGCTGGCCTCTCCAACAGACCATTCCCCTCCAACTTCACACTTTATACAACACCAACTATTCACCTTCTCCTGGCCTCCCCAAATATCCTTTTCTTCATGTTTCCATTTCTCTGAACACATTTCTTCTGACTGCCAGCTTCCCCCACCATCCTCCACCCCAGCCTGACTAATCAACAACAAACCACATGTCACACTCCTGTTTGCCCTTTGCCTGTGCTTCAAACACATCTCAACTACTTTCTGACCTTATTGATCACCCTTCCAACCATAATAAATGCATTTATGGACAATAATGTTCTACCATCAAATAAATACCTCTGTTTCTGCCATTATCTTACTGTGTTTCAAGAACGAAAGGTTCTGAGGGGAAGAACCAAGTTTTTACAGGTGTACAAATGTCCAGCCTTGGTAGACAGCAAATCTTCCTCATATGCTAAACTAAGTAGCCATTAAGTCACACCCCTATGGCTTTTGTTTTAGGAGCTATCTACTCAAAGGGTCAGGAATCTTTTTCATAAAGACATTTTAAGTTCTTCACTTCATGACCAGAAGCCACTTAAAAACTAATAAATAATCAACATTCTAACTGAAGAAACTATGTCAAACTTACCATCTTAGTGAAATAAAGCAAGTATGAATATAACAAGGAAAGCATGTTGTCCAAAAGGGTGGCATCTGGTGGCTCTTCCACCTTTATCTCCTTTAGTTTTTCTTCTGTATCAGCATCATCAACAGGAGTACCTTCTGTTATAAGTAGCTCTAAAATTGAAAGGGGAAATGGCTATTTTATTTTATGCTATAGAATAAGAATTGTCTCTCTTCAGTTTCAATATTCATCGAGTGTTTCACTAAATATATGAGTCACAGTGCCTGGAATATGTGGCTCTCCTAAAGACAATTAACACAGAGAAAAAAACTTCAAAATCCTAATTAGAGCTGTCAGACCCTTCAATTATAAAATGAACAATCTCCAGTCTACTCTCCACTACTTCCATGGCCATACAACTGCTACCAGAACAGTATTTACTAAAGGAAAATTTTTAAAACCAGAGATATATAGACAGGGTCACATTCAACAAACATGGATTTAGTGCTGGTGAAACTTTGTGTTAAAAATTTTAGGAAAGCTGAAAGAGAGGGAGTCTTCGTTTGCAGATTTACAGGTGGAATGAGCCAAGGCTTAACACAGCATCTGGCACCTGGCAGAGATACTCAACAACTATTTATTGAGTGGACAGATGACAGCTATTTAAAAAGAACACAGTAATACCAAGAGAGACTAAAGAGAATTGGGTACAGACCTGCCTTGAGGCTCTGTGAATGAGGTAGAATTCCAGTTAGACCTGAGAGCTTGTAGGGGTGGAATTTCAGTATGAGTTACATGAGCCTGGAGTATGTTTGATTAAACAGCTAGGAGTCCAACATGCAGTTATTAAGAAGTTGGACCAGTTGGGCTGGGGATGTGGCTCAAGCGGTAATGCGCTCGTCTGGCCGTGCGGCCAGGGTTCGATCCTCAGCACCACATACAAAAAAAAAAAAAAAGATGTTGTGTCCGCCGATTCCATTCACCACTATTTTTTTAAGCTTTTGCCTACTTTTTAAATTTTTTTTTTAGTTTTTGATGGACCTTTATTTTATTTATTTGTATGCAGTGCTGAGAATCAAACCCAGTGCCTCACATGTTAGACAAGCACTCTACTACTGAGCTACAACCCCAGGCCCTCCATTCACTATTGGTCTATGAATTTGACTGCTGGTGAAGTCTGCCCATTGGCTCAGCATCTCAGCACCTGAGACACATTAAATGACATTTGGGAAGATTTTACCTATAAAGGTGATTGACATCATTTTGTGGTGGAACCTAAAAGGCCAGGGAAATAATTCATGCTTAATTTTGTAAGCCAAGTTTTCCCTAATCTTGAAAGTTTTGGAGCATGAAAATAACAAATCTTAATGATGCGTTATTCATTTTCAGAACCTTATGGAGTTAAACACAGTTCATAAGTCAGTAGTGTTCATATATGGATGCAATGTCTTCTGGAAAATGGGAGAACTGATATGTTATTCCTTCTCAAATTAACTGAATCCCCCCCTGCTATGAGTTCTCCTACACTCTGTGTGCAGATGTGGGGGGGTCAGGATCAGTGCTGCTAAGCCCTGCACTGGTGCAGGATAATGCTATAGCTATGCTTACAGACCAGAACCTTTAAAAATACAAAATACAGTAATTATGGCTTCATAGCACCATACTGGATGGATAAAATAAAACAATTAGTCATCATCTAATTTACTGATAAAATGAGAGTGAGCAACACAAAAGTAGAATGCTGTTGATGCCATTATTGGGGATTTTTTTAAAAAAATTGTTTCTCATCTCCCACTGGATACTGTGCGCTATGATGAAGTATTCATAAGTGTCAGTCTAAAATGGATTGCAGTTCTGTACTGTTTCCTGTAAGTATATAGTATAAAGATCTGGACGATTGACTGCATTTGAAAAAGTTTAATTACCATGTCCAGGAAGCAAGTCAAAACAGGACTTGAGCTATATTACATTCCATTTAGAAGAAAAGGAAAAAAACACAGAATTTATGAGACTATGAACAGTGATTCTCAAGCTAACTTGTACCAGGCCAGACTTTCCTGGAAGGCCTGCTAAACACAGAATGTGGGTCCCACCCCCAGAGTTTCTGGTGCTGTTGGTCTGGTTGAAAATTAGTTTTAGAGCATAAGGCCTTTGAAGAATAATATTTTAGTTGTAAATGGTTTACACAAGCTAGTCATAGCTAAACATTTGCTTTTAGGTGAGTTACAGTCTCTGGCCTATTTTTGATTTCTAGTCATCTTTATTCTTTATTTTCTCTCACTTAAGAGATTTTTTTTTTGAACTCACATGTACCTAGATCACTCTCTGCTCTATTTTGTACCTTTGGCAACAAATATCCTTGAAAGCCTTCATTATGATAATGCCTCTACTTTGTAGAGAAAAATTGACAAGCTTTACCTGGGTCTACTTTCTCAGTATTTGGGATCTGAGACACTTCTAAGACACCCATTTCCTCAGTCACAGGTTGACTCAAGAGGCTGGGCTCTTCAGGATGGTTCATCATATTTAAATGATGACTCAGGAGGCGAGGCTCTTCATGAAGATTTCTATTAAGATTATTTGTGTTCTCTTTAGGAAAATCATCTTCATGGGGTGGCTGCATCTCTACAGGGGAGAAGAATGCATTGAGCCAGCTGTATGACACTATCTACCCCCACTTAAGCCCAATGATCAGCACTCCCCCTCAGCACAAAGCTCCAGAAACCTCAACACTGCCCTCCATGTCCTGGCATGCGCCCATGAGAACAACTGGGCAAGGATATGGGAGGGTTAATTGTTTTCATCCCATTTAAAGGATGACTAAACTATACAGTCAAATTTATAAAGAAGCCTTTAATCCAAAGTATTTTATAAACAAATACATTTATGATAGAGGCTTCAATAACTTACCTTCCCTTGGCAAACCAACATATAGCCACATGAATAAATGTGCAGAAGAGAATTCTGGTCCAGAACAAAAATGTGAAATGTCTATTCTGCTCAGAAATAACAAGAACTCTTTCATTTACAAGTGTGCTGGTCTCACCGAGCCAGTATAGAGAAGGGAATTCCATAAGTCTAGCTTGCTAATGTGCCTTTCAAATATGTTCAAAGTAACCTAGGAGCCAAATGGTGAACCTATCTCCTTCCTGAGCTCAGGACATAGACCAATAGGATCCAGAGCAAAGATTATCTCTTTACAGCTTCATATTCTACCCTGAACATTCACTTGTACTTTGCATTCTTATCCAAAATATATCTGCTTTGATTAAATGTACAACTGTTTTCTTCCCCAAATTATCAGGTAAAAATAGCATTCTTGGGAAGTAAATTTTTCCAATGGCTTTATGTCCTTCTGAAATTGTTATCATATACTCTCAGTTGAAATATTTCATTTTGAAAAACAATAGATAGAGATGATCAAATATGAAACCAGGAAACAGAAAGCTTTCATCAGGATATTGGCTCATTGTCAGTTTGTCGAATATTTAATTGAAAGGCTTCTATGTGTCAAGCACTACATTATAAGGCTTGTCATCCTGGTTCCATCCTTGATTAATATGCATGCAAGGACCTTAGAACCCAGTGGAGTAAAACCAGAATAAGTGACCTCTCCCCCAAGAGACTGGAAATAGCATGGTATCCACAAAAAATAAATGCTGGGGAGGGGAATTCAGGCAAGCTATCCATTAAAAGTTATTCTAGGGCTAGGGTTGAGTGACAGAGCACTTGCCTAGTGCAGGTGAGGCACTGGGTTCGATCCTCAGCACCACATAAAAAGAGATTAAATTATAAAAAAAAAAAAAGTTATGCTAGTCACTCCACACCCACATGATCTAGTACAGATATTTTATGATTAAGAAATTATGTTTAATAAAGCCCTTTTATAATTTTAACATAAAATCTGTACTGTTAACAGGTCTACTTTTGTGCATTAGTTTCTCATTTATATCTTTCTCTTTAGCTTTTTATAAAATTTCTCTTTGAACATGCTAACCAATCCCAACTGTCCTAAAGGAAAAAAAGAATAAGCAATGTCCTTTCATGCTCTAGCCCCAAAGAATGAATAAAGGAACATATGGGGCTCCTGAGTCAGCCTTCTTTCTCCTTTAGGCACATGGAAACTGAACAGAACTTTACAATAATACACAAAACACCTGGATGGAACAACTCCTTTTCTCCAGCTCAAGCCGCAGGCAGTTATTTACCTTCAGCTTTAGCCCAGATTTCCTCTAGAGGCGGCGCTGTTATCAATGAAGCAGTCTCCTCCACTGTGGAGTGCTTGTACCTCACAAAATAGATCAAGTATTGGATATCATCCAGCACGGCAGCCTCTTCAAATATGTTACTTTCCTTTATTCCTATGTCTCTAATATCATTCACACGATTATCAAGCATTTGCTCTGCTATGCTCAAAATGTGTGACTCAGAGGCACGGAAGACCTTATCTAGAACTTTTTCCACATTATAGGGCAGGCTCTCCTGCTGTGCCGACTTCAGCTTTAATGACATTTCCTGCAACATGGCTTCCAGTTCTTGGCCATCAAAGTACTTCAGGAAGCGTTGCAAGGACTTTTGTTCTGTAAAGAAGCTGCGGATTATGGGCAAGTTTTCCTCCTGATCGCAAAGCTCTGGCTTTAGGGCTATATGTGGACTCTGTGGAAGTATATCATCTTCAAGGCCTGCAGAAGCAGGACCCTGGCTTTCTGTGTCTGTGATATGCCCTATGTCCTCAAGGTCCTCTTTTGAGATTTCTTTTCCAGTAGCCTTTTCTGTAGACCCTGAAGTGTTCAGATGTTCCTTAGGGTTGTCTTTTTCAAGATCGTCAGAATCTTTATCCTGAAATACTTCACTTATCCCTGAAGTCTGAGTGTTTTCCTCATCACTTCCATCAAAGAGTCCCTGGGCTTCCTCATCTGCCAGAGGACTTTCCTCCTTTCCCATTTCCATATCACCTCGTTCCTTGTCCATCATGTCTACCCTTTTGGCTGTGGTTTCACTTTTCTTAAAAATCTCCCAAATTATACTCGTTTCTTGTTTGTTTTCTTTGGTTTCTAGATCAGGATTGATAGTCTCTAAAATTGCTTTCTCAAGAACATGCTGGTTAACATTCTGAATCCCAGAATGTTTTTCTTTTGACTGTTTTGCACTTACAGCATTTTCATCCTCCAGTAGCTCTTCAGGGGGATAATAATCCTCCTCTACTGCTGCTGGCCTTTTGGTATGGAGACCCGGTACTTCTACCTCGTCAGTTTGCTCTGTTTTTTTAATTTCCTGTGTCCCCTGTGTTGCCTTATGCTGAATCAATTCTTCAGCCGAGGACTGCTCTTTACCCTCGTCCTTGAAAAGCCCTATCTTCTCATTTACATGACTAACTGTAACAATCACATCTCTTTCTTGTTGCCAAGAAAGATTTTTTCCGGGACTGGGGACCTCTTCTTCCGGTTCTCTTAACAAACCAATTCCATCTGGAGAGGAGAATCCAGATTGATTTTCAGTTTTCAGAACTAGTCCCTCTTTAATTTCCTGAGGTTGATGCTCCACTGAGTCTATGTGCAGGGTTGGTGTACTTACTGAACCTGGCTCCTCCATTCCATCTTTGGATGCATCATTTTGATTATCTCCCAGGAATGTTGCAATGCCCAAGGATTCTGGTGGTTTACTCTGTTCTTGGGTCATCAGACTCCCTACAGCTTTATGTAGAGATTTATTCTCTAAGCTATCTTCCAAAATCTTCTCTCCAGGTGAAGAGAGTTCTTCATTCACTTCTTTTGAGATATGGATAACTGCTTCTTTTAGGTCATTCTCGTTGTTTTCAAAGGCTGATTTTAATGTGTCCTTGCCCTTTTCAACAGCTGGCAATGAGCTGAGCTTATTGCTTTGGGGAGAAGTATATGCAATCATCCCTTCTATCTTCTCATCCTCTAATTCTGAAACATCTTGCATCAGGTGCTTCTTAGGCTCCTGAACATCTGTCTCTTTTCCTTTAATATGAAGTTCGATGTCCACTTTTGGCTCTTCATCATTATCTGTCTTAGAGGTTTCCACAAAAAGACCATATTTTGCACTTTCAGGATAAATATAATCTGTTGCTGCTTGTGGTTTCTTCTGTTTTCTGTCTGGAACTAAAGCTTCCTCATCTTCTTTTTCTTCTTCTGAATAAGAATTCCACAAATCCATCATATCTGTTTTCTCATCACCACCTGTGCCAATATATAAAGTATCCTCCAAGGTTGTCAGTATATTTTTATCATCCTTGATGCCTGGGGGCAGAGTTACCTCAACCTTATCTTCTTCATTTGAATTTTGCTCTTCACCTATTGAATATTTCTTCACTCCAAACTCCACTGAGAATTTCATGCCTTCTTCACTTATAAAGGTTAGTAATGGGAGCTCCCCAAAGATTTCCTCATTCTCCTCTTCTTCCTTATCAAATGCATAATAATCAGCATCCAATTCCTCATCATCAAAATCTTCGTCTAATGAAGTCACCAGTCTGGTCGTCTCATAATCAGACACAAGTGCATCAGCAGTATAGCCAAATTTGGTTTTCAAGTCTAATGTCATTTCTTTTTTCAAAAGTGTATAAGCATTAGTCTTCTGTTCGTTTGAGACCTGAGAACTGTTGCTGGTTTTGTTGTTTTCACTTTCTTGCACTTTCAATTCATCTTGTAGTATTTCTTCAAAGGGTTCAAATGAAGTTTGTTCACCTTGAGCATTATCTGTTTGACTATCTGCATGAGGATGGTTCTTCTGAGCCAGAAATTGTTCCTCAAGATCCATAGTGTTTTCTGAGAATGCACTTTCAATTTGCTCTGAGTTTGCTACTACTGGTTTAGGTTCAGGTTCAACATCCTGGGAGACTTCAGGAAATTGTTCCACTTTTTCTATAGCTTTCTCAGAATCTTCATCTGCAGAATCATACAATTCCAAAAATCCTAGAAGTTCTTCTACACTATAATTATCAAAATCATGTCTTCCACCATCAAAACAGACAAAATCTGTCTCCTGTAAGGAAAAGGAAAACATTAGTGTGTCAATAACAAAGTGTCACAAAAGCAAACTCATCCATGCTCCCAAATTCAGGATTGGTTCTAAAGAATCTTTGGGGTCAACCAGATTACCCTCCTCCAACCCCCATTGGCTAACTCCTTCTATGGCTGAGTAAATCTATCTTTTTCTAGACTACAGTGTTAGAAAGTCTATTCTTTCTTTCTTTCTTTTTTTAACATGGGTCATATTCTTTAAAAAGCATAATGAGTAAAAATGGTGACAATTTGGTCTCCAACAGCCTGACTCTTGGGTCTCTCTCAATTTGCTCTGAGCATAAGTAGGGAAAGGCAAGGTATCACTTGTAGGATCCTCCAGCTCTAAAATCTACACCTATGTTTCAGGAATTTAATTCTTAATCATTTGCTCAGGAGAAGCTGGAAGATCCTGCAGCATTGAGAAAGATGAATCAGTTTTAAAGTATCTTACTGAGATACAAGTACATTTGATGGAATAAAGAATGATATTAAGGAGGCTCCTCACATTATTATTACCACAAGAACAAACTGAAAACAAGATTCAACAAGTTATACACCTTCCTCTTCATCAGGGTTTCACAGTCACTAAGACCTCTCTCAGGACTATCTATATATTTATTTAGTCTTCCTTCTTGCCACTAGTAAGCAAATTGACATATAAATGGAGCCATAGTATGAATGGAATTTTTTTTAAAAATTTCCATCTCCTAATTAAATCTTCATAATATTCTGTGGGGGTTCTGGGGGTGGGGGAGGCAGTTCAATGTAGTAGGGATGATTGATTTCCTCTCCCCATCACATGCATTTCTAAGCCATGAGGGATGCATGTAATGGGAAACATAATGAAAAGGCAGAGTTCAAAACAAATGAGTTCTCTGTAATCAGTGAACTGCTGTCACAGCTTAAATCCCAAGAACTAACTCTCTTTACCAACAATGAAATCCAACAAGCAACAGAAGTGATTTTATGGCCCCTGAGATTATGAAGAAATTTTAGGAACAGCAACAACAAACAGGATGGTTTTATCCATTCACCCCATCTAATCTAAGAACTATCCTAGCCTAGCAGCTTGCATATTCTACAGCCACTACAAAGAGCTGCCCAAAGATGTTTCAATGTTGGTGGGCATCAATTACTACACAATTTAAAACTCTAGAAAATAATCAGCTGAAGTGAGAATTCTAGAACACGAAATACTTTCAGTCACAAAATCAATTTAAGTCAGAGCACAATACAGGAATGCTGTATAAAGGAAGCAGTTGGGGCCTTAAAAGATCTGAGACTGAACATCACCTGAAACGCTCAGGTCCCCTTTTCCAAATCTATAACATGACTACGATCCCATATATGACTAAGAATAAGAAAACCTTTGTAAGTACGTATTTCTAGCCTAGTATAAAAGTTAGAGTTTATTAATTTAACCTAAATATACTTAAAATGTCTAATAACTATCCAATGAGTAGTTTTCAAGTTGGAATACCTCCTTTTGCCTGTAAAATGAAATTATTTACCTCTTAAATTTAATAGCCAAGTACAAATATATTATATTATTTATTTTTCACATATAAAACAGAAGAGAAAAGCCCTATAGTTGAGTAAACAGCCTTCTATAAGAATATCTGTTTCAATATATTAGAAAACTCTCAGATTATAATATAATCACCCTTGAATGCCTTTCAAACTTTTTTTATAGGTAGTCTGATTTCAAATGAAAATCTGATACACAAATGTTATAAACACATTATAAAACTTTCAGAAGCAGTTAACTGAATATAATGGGTGGATTTATAAGCCAGTTTACAATTGAGAACAAAAAAGAAATCCATAACTTACAACTGTTGAAATTTGTAGCTCTTCTTTAGTATATTCACGAACTACCTTGATGAAATCTTTTGGAAAATATCGAAAAATATGGCCAACCTATAGTGCAAAGGAGACAAATATAAAATAAATTCTGTACAAGGAATATAAATAAGAGATTCTCAGAAGTGGCAGGAAATATACACATAATAGATAGGTATATGGTATAACCAAGAAAGAAAGTTCTATAACAATTACACTGAGATTATTATTCCAAATAAAAATTAAGTACAGAACTGTTAAAACAACATTTGCAACCACTGAAGTTTTCTTTTTTACATTTAGCTTAATTCTCAACACAGATCATATAAAGTTAAGACTTCTGAAGTAAATAAAAGATCTGCATAGGAGATTATTGTATATTATATGGTTAAAACTATATAAATCAAAGCTGGTTATAAATGCAATTCCAAATAACCTCTAGCAAGAATTTACCTGTACATTTTGTAGCATTGCTCATAAACCAATATTTATGTCTTTCTTAACCAATACACAACAGTCATAAAAATTAATAAGTAAAAACAATACAAAATCTCTAAAATGTATTACCACTATAGCAAATGTATTGATAGTATATGTTTTCCTAGCTTTTTCCAAATCTACTTTTACAAGTACTTGGCGAGAAAATAATATTCAATATAATGCATACTAAACCACATATCAAGCTTCAGTTTCACCCAAAATAAATCCTCTGCAGAAAAGAACCCCATTTATTTTCAGCACCAACAGCTAAATTATATGAAGTTACATAAAGTGTACAAAAGGTATATAAAGTTCCCCTTGAGAAAGACACTCTTATTACTAACTACTGACTAAAAGGAACAGAAGATTCTTGCCAATAATTAAAGGAAACTGATAGGCAAATCAAACGCCCAAAAAAGAAAATTAAAAAAGGCATCTTATCACTAACTCTAAAATATCCCCATTCATGAATGTTCTTGTTATATCTAGAAACCATCTGAGAGCCAGTATTAGTGGTAGAATACTGCCATGAAGATTAGATAAGACAAGACGGAGCAATTAAAAGCTTCATCACTGGCAGATAAAGTCTGAGAATCTAGAAAATCAACAACATTGCAGAATGAAAACTAAAAACTCAAAAGGAGAATCATTTTGAAAACTAAAGAGTTTTTAATTTCCTAAGTATAACATTCATGACATGAGAGGCGAGTCTGAGGGGAAATACACTTTTCCCTTCTGATGAAAATTCTATTAAGGTTAAATTTGGAAAAGGAAAAAAAACCAGAGATGTATGGAGAAAGGAAACACATTTATCTCTTCTTATTCTGTGTCAATTGAGACCATAGATTATATAAAGCTCCATAATTACACACTGGGTGGTATCCCATTTCTTGTGATATGAAAAAAAATGATGCAGAATCATGGAGGCTCATGACTGGAAATAATTTTTATACCTAATTTTTCATCCATACATCATCCCTGCCGAGGTGCTGCTGATTTGATTTGTGGGTGGGGAGCAAAGAACTGCCACAAGAGAACAAATTCTGCATAAGCTACTATCAGAACAAATGTACTTAAGTGCCACTGCCCTGAAAGGAAATATTCAAAAGGAAGATGGATTAGACAGGGGTCCTTTCCTAATGGAGTTTTTCACTTTATAGGGAGCTAAGATAAAACACAACCTGACTGAAGGCAAAGAAGACAAATGAATGCCACAGGAGCAATGCAAAGAAAGTGCCACCCAAACACTCATCAGTCGGCAAAGATCCTTTCTGGTCAGGTGCTGAAAGCAGGGCTCCTCAGGAAGACAGGATGAGTGCTGCCACCCAGAATGGCAAGAGTCCTAGGGATGAACATAGTTAACAGGCTACAATGTGACAGGAGAAAATGTAAATCAAGCCCATTTATCCAAAAGTTCAAAGAAGGGGAGAAAGACGACTACTGTATGAAAAATGCCACTTAGGTACATGGAAAAACAGTTCCAAGTTTAAAGATTACGAATCCTATTTGGTATACTTGAAAGAAACAATAGATGGTTCTTTATATGGAGTACTGCAACTGGGACTCTGTCTAAATATAAAGTTTGTACCTAAAGGCACCAAGTTTCAAGATCATTCCCTAAGAATCAGAAATGGCAACAAAATGAAACTAGTTTTCCCATAGGGATTACTCTTATTTTCTGCTGTGTGGTATTTTATTTAGGGTGAGAACTTTCAGGGATGCAACCCGGAATGTCTCTGGAACATTCCTACAGTCATCAAAGACCCTTGCTACTATTTTAAGTAAACAATCCACATATCACATTTAAATGAAAAGGACAATACTCATAAGTCTCTCAATGAGGTCACTCCTAGTGAATCTCCGCATTTAAAATATCAAAGCATGATATAAACAATGTCATGTCTTTCATCAGAAGATCCATACAACTGGCTAGAAGTAGAACCCCTGGGGGAACCTTCAGGCATAGATTATAGGAAAAGCAGGAAATGGATGACCCAGAAGTTGCAAAAAAGAAAAAAAAAAGCACATAATGAACATAATATTCTGCTTTTTTAGAGTAAAAACAGCACAAATGATTAGGTAAAATACACAAAAAATCAACTTTAAATATGCATGCCTGAGTTACTATCTCAGACTTAATTTACAGGATTAACTCTAATGTCCTTGAATCCTTCCTTTTTGAAGCAACAAAGCTAAGAATTGTCAGGTTTTCACCATGACAACCTTTATGATGTGTAGAGCCTTCTGGAACTTGATGTGAGGGGTAGCAACCACAACCAGTTCAGTTCTGTTTCAGAAAGTCTACTGACTTTCTATGCTGTGCCAGGCCTAAGGCATGTTAGGAGCACAAGGCCTGGCAGAGAGGTTAGGTTAACTCTACAAAGACCCCAAGAAATCAGTCATTTAAATCTACACTGCTGAAAAACCCATCAAAAGTAAGAATATAACACCTGTCAAACTTTTACTTACACTTCTGGCCCAAAGTTCTGGTGATACCTCTGCCAGTTTATAGTAGACATATACAGGGTCACCTTTTTTAAAATTCACAAAACGACAATCTGGGCCTCTGAAATCTTCAAGAGCTTCACCTCGGTACATTAACACTGTATATGAACATTGAAAAAAGAAAAACAAACATTAGAATTTGATTTTTCACAATCCACATTGACCCATCAGGAAATATGAATCCCACTATGAACAAAAATCAAGTTTTTCCAGTACTGGAATCACTTTTAATTCACCTGCTCAAAGTATCTAAAATTCTTCAAGATTTTATTGCTATAAAATACAATATTCCCTGCAATTAGACAAGGGAAAAGGAAGCTTCTCTATTTTTCTCTGTGCTGAGAAATAAAAAGCAATGTGGCTACCACCAATCATGGCTGGTTTCAGTGAAACTCTTCGTTCTTGCAGGCCTCAATTTTTTTCTGATTCATAATCATAAAAAGCTTCATTTTGCAAATATGTAAATCCAAGTGTAGACACGGACAGGCTTAAGTATGGCTTCATGCAGAGGTAATAGGGAGGGAAGGGGGAAGAATATCCAGGAACCCCCAAGGGGTTAATTAACTTGAACTAACCGCTAAAAGATATTACCTTTAAGTGGCTGCAAGTGCTACCATGCAGCCATAAACACTGTCAATTTCATTTGCAGCAGAGTTGCTGTCTCTGTGTTCAGGATCTGGGTAAATTACCAGGAAATGTATTTTCTCTGAGCAAATATTGTTGACTATATCCAACATTAAGATTGTTTCAAAACATCCTCATTCGTATTTTTTTTTAATAAACAAAATCAAAAGTGGGTATCCTGTCTGACAAGGAACAAGTTTAACCATGAGAAAAGGTCAGGCAATACCTTCATGCTTAAAATGCAGGACTAGAATCACAATTGATCTAGAAACTGGTAGAAGCAACATTTTTCTTTTGGTTGACCAAATACACAGTTTCTGATTTAAGATGAAATGGACAATAGATGTATGTACAAAGAAGAAATGGAAATAACACTTTTTCTAAAGGCCAATTAGCAGTAAAATACACAAGAATGTGTGTTTTATAAAAATATATGTCTGAGGAACAAACACAGATTTGGAGAGGGTAACTTGTTATTTTGAAGCTAAAATAGGACTATTTTCAAAACTGTCAGCATCCTAATTCATATATAATTAAGAGGCCAACTTGAAGGTGAGAGACACTTTAAGGTGGGGAATTCTCATCACAAGTGGAAATGGCAATGTTTCTCTTGTTCCCCCTTAGGTCATAGAGGATTTACAAATCAGTAATATATTAGGTGACAACATAATGCATACTATGGAGCACCTATTTAATTATTTTTTTTTTTTGGAGCACTTATTTGGAAGGCACACAAGGACACCTGACATACACACCTCACTACTTCCTACAACACAACACAGACCCACCTGTTGTGTTTGGTCACATCTGTTTGGACACAGGCCATTTCTCAAGTTATGTTACCCCACTGAACCTTACCAACACCATGTCTTAGTACCGAGGAAGCATCAGTGATGAGATTGTCCAGGTAGCCCACGTAGGATAGCGCTTGATAGCCAAGAATAGCAAACATTCTACCATGCTGGAAGCCTGATTTTGTTCACCCAAAACTGAAAGGAAATATCATGGCAGCTGCTTTGCTTTTCTGAGTGTTTATTTACTCCAGCCTTAGGGTTACCTCTAAGAACTGCTTAACATATATTGGAGACATCTTTTTTCTTTATTGGAGTGGAACAAACAATTCAAATTATAAAATTTGTTTTTGGTAACACCAATTTAGGCATAAAGAGCTCAATGGTAAACTTCTTGGCCTTTTTAGCATGAATATTTTAAAATATGTACTGCTTACAATTTATGGACAACACGGTCATCAAGTTACAAGGTTACTAGAAACCAAGCGGGAGGCCATAAGAAGTATTCTGGGCCAGTAAATATATAGAGGAAAGAGGTTCCAACAACACTAGCGACTGAGTCTAAAACTGAATTGGCTTATAAAAATCTTGGAGTATTTATTATTGTTATTGCAACAAACCTCTTCATCTGAATCTGAATGGCTACATCCTCCCCACCGCCCACCTCCAATCCAGGACTGGGAAGCAATTCTGTCCGCTTCCTGCGCACAGAAAAGGCTGCAGTTCCCAGGTGGCCAGTGCAGATCCTTGGCCTCTTTCAAAAGCAAAAGATTACTGGCCCACCTGCTACCCTACCTCAAATATGAAGGGAGGCTTCTATGCACAGAAATGACAGGATTGAAGCAGAGTCGGGGCCGAGACCTCGGAACACAATGCATGCCTGGACTCAGTGCTCTTCCCAAGCCTAAACTCTAGTCCCTGTTAAAAGGCAAAACCAGCCCAATCCCCAGTGCAGCAAAAGGACAAAGGGGCCAGTGAGCCTTTCCCAAGGAGCCCCACCATCAACCTGCCGCTGGGATTAGGGCCACCGAGCCCTGGAGAGCATCTGCCCTGATACTGCACCGGCCCAGGTCCCTGTGGCGGGGGCAGAAAAGTGCTCTGCTACAGCGTGGGGAGCCCCAGGCGCGTGGCGCGCAACCCCGTCTCCCACTGAGATCCTAGGCGAATCCTGGAAAGCAATAAACTGAGAGCTGTCCCTGGGGAATCCTGTTTCCCAAACCGCCTCAATCAGTAGAGAAAAATAAAACGCTGGCAACAAGTGGGAGTCGAAGCCCCCGCAACCCGAGCAGGCTGGCCGGGGTGCCGGCAGAGTCGGAGGGGACACACTCAGGGTCCCGAGGCTCTTGTCACTCCTGCGCCCCACCGATCGTCCTGCGACCCCCTAGCCCAGCCTGCGGGGCTGGGGACTGGGGGGGATCGGAGCCCCATGCAGCCCCGAAGAGCCACCGCGGAGACCCCGGGCCGCCCGCCCGCCTGCGCACTCACTGCTGCATTCGTCGTCTGCACAGAATTTGTGCTTCCAGAAGCGCTGGCCGGTGCTCGGGTCCAGTTGGCCCAGCACTCGCCAGGTGGGACAGAGCACGAACAGCCAGAAGAGCAGCCCCGGTGCTGCAGCCATGTTGTGGTCACATCGGGGAGCCGGTGACGCTGTGGAGTAGGCTGCTGCGGCGTCGGGGCTCAGGGGGCGGGTGGGTAGCGAGGCGCGGAGGGGCGGTGCCCGGGAAGGCCTCAGCCTTTCCCGGTTGACACGTCAGCAGGGATATATGGGGGTCGATGCACTGGCTCTACTGGGGAACGCACGGAGCCAGAGCTCCCCGTCCTTCTCTAGTGGAGACCTTCTCCTCAACTGAAGACCTTCTCCTCTAGTCGCTGCCATGGCAACTAGGGACTCTCTTTCTCGTCCAATCACCTGCCTTTGCTTCTGTGCCCTCAGAAGCCACCCTCTGCGTGATTCCATTTGTCACCCACCCATCCCCCGCCACTCCGCCAACTGGTCCTTTCTGGCTTTCCTCAACGTCTCATTTCTGGTCCATCCTGAACTAGCCTACTCCACTTCACCATCACTCCCATCCCCCATTCCAGGTCTGGTACCTCCTTTTCTGAACTACCAAATCCCACCCATGACTTGTGAGAGCTAGTCTATGGTTCCAAGCTCCCTCCCCTTCAAACTCCTAGAGGTTCCTTGAAGCCCCACCCCAAGATCCCTCTGATTAGGAAAGGGGAAAGTAGGAAAGTGAATGGAACTGTGAGTGAGGGTGTAAATTGGAGACTATGGCCTGCTTTTTTTAAGGCGGGGACAAGTGAGGGCAGAGAGATGGACAGTAGTCTTCGGGCTAAGATCTTGAGATTCTTATCTTTATCCATAAGGGAAGAAATCATTTAATTCAACAGCATATTTTTAACTTTCATTTTGTGCTACCATTCTTGCCAGATGCTGGACAAAGCCCTAGCATGGTGTGGGAGTGGATGAAAATCAAAAGACAAGATATCTGGTCCTGGTCCGAAAAAGTCCACAACTTAGTGGGAACCAACTGTCAAAACCGAGTGTCAGAGAAGAAAGCTATTAGCTAACATTTCTTGAACACTTTCTTTATCTCCAGTTGTTATTCTGAAGGTTTTATACATATCAATTCATTTAATCTTCATAACAATAGTACCTTACAGTAGTAGTAGGTCCTATTCCAATCCTTATTTTAGAGTAAATTGAGGCAGTCACACATCCAGTGAGTAATGGAGCTAAGTTTCAAACCCAAGGAGTAGACTCCATTTCATCACAACCCATCAACTAACAAGCAAATGTTGTACTTTCTGACAAAAGGAGCAAAATCTGATTTAAATCATAATATAGCTGAATTACTGATATGTACAGTTAAGAGGGGGAAAGGCACAAGCTAGCCAGCCCAAGGAAGAGTGTCTGCAATGCTCCCATCCTTGGTGGAGCCATTCTCATTTGTCTGTGACCAAGGGCTTGTTACTATAGTCTCTGCTAAAGTTATTCATCAACCTGCAACAATGAACCCATCAGTTGTTTCCCCAAATTAACTGAATCTTTAAAACTTAGAGAAAAGAATGTAGTCCACCATGTTCATAATGTTAAATAAAGAAAACAATGGAAAAAAGGTGTGCACAAACATTTGTCTACAGGGGCCATGAGAAGTCCCCGTTGGTCCAGTGTACTTCTGTGCTTTCTGGAGAACCAGTGGATCATAGAGAGGAACTGAGTCATTCTTCATTTCTTTTCTACCATGTATTTATTATGTTATAAAATGTATCTAGTAGGCATCTCTAACAACATGTTGAAAACTGAACTCATTTTTCTCTCAAAATCTGCTCCTTTCAGTCTTCCCTATCTCAGAAATAAGAATGACAATTTAATTCCCATTATCCAGGTGCTCAAAGCCCAAAACTTACAAACCATCTTTGATCTCTTTTCTCTCACATTCCAACTCCAGTCCATTAGACAATATTATGTCTTTATTTTTATAATTTTATTGAGATATAGTTGACCTACAGTAAATTGCAAATGTTTAAGGTGTACAATTTGATAAGTTTTGACATGAATATACCCATGAGACTATCACCAAAATCAAAAGAGTCTTTCATCCTTCTTTGTAATCCCTCCCCTCTCCTTTTATGGCTGTCTCCAAACATCTCCTGTCATTATAGATTGTTTTGCATTTTCTAGAATTTGATATAAATTATACAGCATTTTATTTATTTATTTTTCTGACTTCCTTCTTTCCAAATAAGCATTTGAAACAGGCCCAGAATCTGACCACTCCTCTGCATCTGCTAAGCCAATATACAGGCTAAACCCACATCATAAGTTACCTGAATGATTTCCATAGCCTTCTTCTGTCCTTGCTTCTGCCCTCATTTTCCCCCAATATCTATTGTCCTGATGGCAACTAGAGTGATATTTTTAAATATAAATTTGATTGTCTCTCTCTCTCTTCAAAATCTTCCTGTAGCTTCCATTTCCAAATAAAAGGCAATGAATTTAGCCAGGCCTGGTTGTACTCATCTGTAATCCCAGAAGCTCAGGAGGCTGTCAGGAGGATCCTGAGTTCAAAGCCAGCCTCAGAAATGTAGTGATTCCCTAAGCAACTCTGTGAGACCCTATCTCTAAATAAAATATTTTTAAACAAGACTGTGGGTGTTGCTCAGTGTTTAAGTGCCTCTGGGGGTTCAATCTCTGGTATCAGGGAAAAAAAAAGGAAAAAAAATCCATGACTTTATTATGGACTGCCCTGCCTTATTATGGACTGCTCTTAATCAATGTGACTCCCCTCATCCTTTTCTCCCCATTTCCTAACATTCTTCTCTTGCTCTGTTAGTTCCATTTAAATACACCAAGCCCACCCCTGCTTCAGAGCATTTACACTTGCAACTTTGCCTCAACCTTAACTCCCCAAATCATCTGACTAGCTAACTACCCCCTCACTTTATCATGTCTTTGTAACAGTGGCATTTCATGTGATAAAGGCCTTCCCTGGCCACCCTACACAAAATAGAGCCTCTTGCCATGACTATCAAGCCCATCACCCTGCCTTTCTTTCTCTTCAGACTTGCCTTACCACTTTAGACTTCTCTTACTACTTGCCTTACATTTGTTTATCTACTTGACTGCTCCAACCCAACCTCAAACACAATTTCCAACACGAGCAGGAAATTAGTTGTTTTGTTCACTACTGTTACATCAGTGACTAGGGAAATGCCTAGAATGTATGAGAGAGTTAACAAATGATTTGTTGGATAAACTCATGGTTCCAATGATATTATAAATATACTACACTATTAACCTAAACACATATATTAACTATTAAGCCCCCATATATAAATAGTACTGAGAGGACATAAGCTATGGGAACAAGGCATTTAAGGCATTTATCCCAATTTACTCCTTGGAAAGAATTTTTCAGGCCACATTCAGAGAAGGGAAACTCAAATAGAAAATCTCCTGAGTTGAAGAGATGGATTTTAAAGTCTGAAGAGACCGATGCAGCTAGAAGTCACAGATCAGAGTAAAGGAGAGAGTAGAGAACTGCAGAGGGAGAGAGAGTGTGTACATGTACTAGCTCTCTAGACATCTATGGAGAGTTCCCCTGAAGTCTGTGGCTAAGCAACAATGGGCACACATGTAAGGCCAGAGAAAGAATCTTCAGAAAGGAACAGGATAGAAGGTGGTGGTGATTGTTGGCATCGAGATCAATTTTTGTAATCACCAGCTGGAATGAAAAATCTATAATAAAAGGGCATCAAGTAACACAGTCAGTAAAAGGCAAAAATTAGCCCAAAATTGAAGGTAATTCCTGTCTAGCAGAATCTTAAAAAGATAAAAATGTTTCCAAGATAGTTCAGAAAAAAGCTGTACACAGCTCAAGAATATTTAAAAGAATACAAAATATGTTTCCAAGATAGTTCAGCAAAAAGCTGTACACAGCTCAAGAATATTTAAAAGAATACAAAATATCCAATACTCAACAAGGTAAATTCACAATGTTTGGAATCCAATAAAAATGTATGAGGCATGCAAAGAGGTAGGAAAATATAACCCATGTTGAAAAGAAAATTAATAGAAATGATCATTAATTACATTGTGATAGAGTTATTATACAAGGACATTAATACAGTTGTATACCATATGTTCAAGATGCTATGGAAAAGCATAAGCATGTAAAGGAGAAAAAAGAAGATATAAAAGTGATCTAATTCAAACTCAGATAAAACAATGGCTAAGGTGAAAATTACACTGAATGAGATTAACAGCAAATTCTACATTGAAGAAGTCAATATCAGCAAACTGAATATGCAGTGATAAAGACTCTCCAAAATGAAACACGGAGAAAGAGACTGAACTGAACAGAGCATCAGTATGCACAGCTTCAACCAGTCCAATATATGTGTTATGGTAGTTCCTAAAAGAGGTGAGAAAAACACATTTGAAGAAATAATAAATAAAAATGTTCCATATCTGATGAACACTCAGATTCACAAAGCTCAATGAACAAGAAAAATGATAAAGATGACACAAATATACACTAAATGCTTAAAACCAGTGCTAAGAAAAAAATTGAAAAGCATCTACAGAAAACAGATACCATTATGTACAAAGGAGTGAGAGTAAAATCTCAAAATTCATTCATGAACCATGCAAACCAGAAAACAGTACATCAATATTTTCAAGTGCTGAAAGAAAAAAACACTGACATCCTAGAATTGCATTCCAAATGAAAATATATTTCAAAATGATGTAGTCTTTAATGCAAAAGAATTAAGTTGAACCCTACCCCACATAAAAATTACCTCAAAATGGACCACAGACATAAATGTAAGAACTCAAAATGGACAACACATATATATGTAAGAACCAAAACCAAATGTAAGAAAGCATAAGTAAATCTTGGAGTAGACAATGACTTCGTAGTTAAGACACCAAAGGCCCAAGCAACAAAAGAAAAAATAATAAAGTAATAAACTTCATCAAATTTAAAACTTTTAAAGGCTACCATCGAAGAAAGTGAAAATACAATCATAGAAGAAAATATTTACAATTCATGTAGTTAGAATATAACTACCTAGAATATATAAGCAATTCTTATTGTTCAATATGAAAAGACAAATGGCAAGAAATTAGAATAGACATTTCTCCCAAGAAAATAAGCAAAAGCCAATAAGCAAATGAAAGGATACCCAGCACCATTAGGGAAATGTACAACCTCAGTGAGATACTACTTCACATCTATTAAGATGGTTATAATCAAAAAGGTAATAATAAGTTGGCAAGGATGTGGATCAATGGGAGCCCTCACACACTACTGGTAGGGATAGACTACAGACCTAAATGTAGCAGCTAAACCTCTACAACTTCTGGAAGAAAATATAAAAAGCTGCTTGGCAGAGACTCTCTCAGCCTCATGCTCTCTTTTTTTTCTCTATCTCCTCTCAGAAATAGATCAGACTTAAAAACTTTGTCTCATGCTGGGCGTGGTGGTACATACCTGTAATACCAGTGGCTCAAGAGGCTGAGGCAGGGGGATTGCAAATTCAAAGCCAGCCTCAGCAAAAGTGAGGCACTAAGCAACTCAGTGAGACCCTGTCTCTAAATAAAATACAAAATAGGACTGGGGATGTGGCTCAGTGGTGGTATACCCCTGAGTTCAATCCCCAGTACTAAAAACAACAACAACAACAAACTGTCTATTCTATATTCATTGTTATGGAAATGCAAAGGTAAGCTGACAGACTAGGACAAAGTATTGGCAAAACATATATCTCTCAAGAGAATGATATCTAGAATACACAAATGATTCTTGCAACTTACTAATAAGAAAAATGACCCAATTTGAAAGGATGGGCAGAAGATTTTTTTCTTCACCAAAGTAGATACAAATATGGTGAATGTGCACATGAAAGGATATCCAACATAATTTGAAATGTAAATCAAAACTGCAGTGTTATTACACATACAGTAGGATGGACAAAATTTAAGACTGATCATAACAAATGTTGACAAAGATGAAGACTATGGTATCTCTCTTAGAACTGCAGACTATAACATGTAGTACAAACAATGGCACAAACTGTTAGAAAACTGTTTGGCAGTTGCTTTAAAAATTAAATCACATCTGTCGAGATATTTACTCCAGAGAAATAAAAGCATACATCCACACTGAGACTTGTGCACAACTATTCATGGTGGTTTTATTTGTAATAGTCAAAAAATCCCCAATGTTGGACTGTGGGAACATGTCATGCCTCAGAACCCTTATACTCATATTAACCATATAGTAGACATTTGATTACTAACTATTCCATGGATGTAGAGATTGATTTTTTTACTGTTAATAGAACTTCTCTTTTATTAAACATAACAGCCAAAAGAAAATCACATATAGCACAATGAATTATCACAATGTAAACATATCCACTAAACCCTAACCCAGGTCAAGAAATTGGACATCAAATGCACCTTCATGAGCCCTCTCTCATTGCTCCCCTAATTATTCCCTCCGCTCCCCCAGAGTTAGGCACTATTTTAACTTCTAATAACAAGGATTAGTTTTGCCTGTTTTGTTACTTTATTCAGTGTAATCATACACATGTGTTCTTTGGTGTGTGGCTTTTTTAGCTCCATATGTATTTTTATAAGATTTATCCAAGTTGTTAAATGTGAATGTACTTCTTATTTTCATTGCTTAATAATTTTCCACTGTATAAATATAACCTGGTTTCCTTAAAAAAAAATCCCCAATGTATATCAATAGGAAAATAGATAATAAATTTTGGAAACATACTTAGCAAGAATAAAGAACTATTGATAATAGCAAAAACAGGGAGATTCTGAATGAAATAAACTAGAAAAAAAGTAATATGCATTGAAAAATTTGTTTTTTTTTGTACTCCCTAGTACAAATATCCAAGGGTGCTCTACTGCTGAGCTACATCCCCAGCCCTTTTTTAAATTTATTTATTCATTTATTATTATTATTATTATTATTATTATTATTATTACTATTACTATTATTATTTTTTGCTATCAGAGATGGAACTCTTGGGAATTCAACCACTGAGCCACATCCCCAGCCCTCTTTTGTATTTTATTTAGAGATAGGTCCCACTGAGTTACTCAGGGCCTCGTTAAGTTGCTAAGGTTGGCTTTGAACTCCCAATTCTCCTGTTTCACCATTCTGAGCCACTGGGATTACAGGTGTGTGCCACCATGCCCAGTTTAGTTTTTATTTTGAAACAGAGTCTGGCTCAGTTCCCCAAGTTTACCTCAAACTTGCGATCCTCCAGCCTCAGCCTCCTAAATATCTGGGATTACAGACTCTGCCACCACCTCCCAGCAGATTCAGTTATATTTAAAGGTAGAAAGTTATAAACCAGGTGAATCCTAGTAAAGGTCTTAGTAAAAAATTAATAAAAATAAGAGCACTATGCTTGGTCACAATATGGTAAGTCAGAAAATGACAACAAATATCCATTTTCTTTCAGGTTGACCAGAACAATATCATTTCTCAATGGATTTCAAAGGGTCTCCTTCCTTCTTTCCTTGCCCTCCCTCCCTCCCTCCCTCCCTTCCTTCCTTTCTGAGTTTTGGCGTGTGTGTGTGTGTGTGTGTGTGTGTGTGTACATCATCTTCTGTGCCAGTGTAAGAGGTTTAGGCAATGGATCAACCTTTACACCTGTGCCTAAGGACCCCAATCTTGGATCTATCTCCAAGGGTGGAGGTGACTCTAGATCCTCATTATAATCTCAAGAGTGGGAACTCCTAAAAAATAAACAGGTCTTTCTTGGTAACACCAGTTTCCTCTTTGGTAAGAGTTATTGTAGTGGGAGGGTGGCAAGGGCCCTACCCTGCCACAAAATAAATGCTAAAATGTATTTTGGTACAAATTGTAAACACTAAAGAGTTAAAAGTAAGAGATGAGTCTTGGGATTTGAGTTAGACCTGGATAAGTACATAGGATTCAGATTCTAAAAAGAGAATAAAAGGCAAGTGAATTAAACAGCATAAGAAAGACTCAGCAGAAAGAAATATGTTTAAAGGACAGTAAAGACACCTCATTTTGCTAAGAGGAAAGGATTCTATAAAGGATGACATATTTGTGTGCTTAGGTCAGATTATGAAATTCCTTGAAAATCAAGCATAAGGATTTAGACTTAATAGAATAAAAATGCAGAAAATATTAGACTTTAAGTAAAGGGATCATATAACTTAAGTGGAGTTTAAACAAGTATCTTGTCCTTAAATCCAGGGAAGATGGAGTTTTAGGCTGGGCATGACCAGTAGGGCTGAGGCATTCCCCACAATTAAAAAGTCATATCGAAGTGTACTGTACTAATGGGAGTGAGTCATATACAAGGCAAGGTCTTCTGCCAGCATCTACTGTTTGTCTAGCCCTGACAAATATTATTCCACTTTCAACTGTACAAAGAAAGAAACTCAAACATCTGAAATTGCCACTAATATATGGCATGTATATGAGTTCCTGTTTCTGGTTCTGCCTAATTTACCTTGGCATTCTTTTCATGGAGGTCAAATATTTGGTGTGTTGAAATAAATGCAGAACAGATAATGGGGACATGTGGCCTATACATCTCAATTTCCACAGTGCACTGTTTGGCTTTTTTTTAATATTTATTTTTTAGTTTTCAGCAGACACAACATCTTTGTTTGTATGTGGTGCCGAGGATGGAACCCGGGCCGCACGCATGCCAGGCGAGCACGCTACCACTTGAGCCACATCCCCAGCCCTGCACTGTTTGGCTTGATCCATTTAGTTTTCAGAAATATAAATTACTTCCTTACCAGAACAATAGCAGAGGTAAGGAATATAGCCCAAAGGATTGTAGTAAGAGTCAGAAGTCTAATTGTGTGACTATAGGCAAATCATTAACTTTTCTGAGTCTCAGATATTTCATCTATACAAATATGGGTCAAAGTTAAAATTGTATAGTTCATTTTTTAAGAAGAAAATGAGATATTATATGAAAGATTGCCCATTTATGTGGTTTAAATAATTAAACAGCAAAATCCTGGCTGTTACAGTCAATATAGACAATTGACAAAGCAACAAAAGTCTTGGCAATAAATGCTTTCATCACTAAGGAGCCATTTTTAGATAGTGCCTACTCTGGAAACTGTTCTCTTCTCACTGAAATAAGTAAGGCTGATAACATCCTCCCAAAGTGTGCTTGGATGATCACAAGCACCTCTTGGAGGAGACAGGGAGAGTGGAGGAGAAAATATGTTCTTTGGGATAACATATAGTCTACCAGAGCATACATTGAAGCAAAGCAAGCCCTCCTGAATCTTCAGCATTTTAACTGATGCATGCAGTATAAAATTATAAACAGGATCATAAACACTATTATGAAGACTATACTCAGTGGGGGACACTGATCAAACATATATGGGAAAGTAAGTTCTCTGCAATTAGTATGAAAGCTCAGTCTTACCCAAATCCACATGGAATTTGAAATGGTTTGGAATACATAAGAGGATCAGTGAATAACATCAAACCCAAATGATGAAATAGAGAATCTGAACATGATCTTTCTCTTATTTCTCACTGATCCCTTAGAACCACCAATAGAAATATAATATTAACTCTACATGTAAATTAAATTTTCTAGAAGTCATATTTTAAAAAGTAAGACAGATGAGCTTCATTTAATAATACATTTTACATAATTCAATATATTCAAAATGTCATCCTTTTAACTTGTAATCAAAATAAAAATATAACTGTTATTTTACACTCTTCATAATAAGTCTTTGATATCTGACTTATGGCACATCTCAGTTCAAACTGGGCACATTTAAAGACAGTCGCAGCATAAGAAAGTAGGGATTGTAAATTAACACTAGGCCATATCATACATTTGCACTTATTTTAAAGAAAAGCCAAGTTTAAACATATGTTTTAGGTTTTAAAATATTTTTGGCCAACCTCTCTTGATACTTACGCAGAAGTGAGAAAAGATGATTGAAGGTATCTCAACATCCCTCTTTTTTTTTTTTTTTTCACTCAGAGGTTAAGATTTCTGTTGCAATAGCTAGGGATTGCATTGTCATTTCAGATGAATCTCAAGTCTGTAATCAAAAAGTGTAAATCATCATTAGGTTCCTACACTTGTCATTCTTTTATTATTTTTCATTTTTATCTTAAATATATTTACTTCTTGACAAACATAAAGAAATAAAGAATTATATTTAAATGTATAATAAAACAATTTGACTGCATATAATCCCTTTTCATTTTAGGTAGACCTACTGGTACAAACAAGTCACCTGGGTGGTCTATTTTTTCTTTGGTAACAGGGATTGAACTCAAGGGCTCTAGACCACTGAGCCACATCTCCAGCCCTATTTTGTATTTTATTTAGAGATAGGGTCTCATTGAATTGTTTAGGGCCTTACTTTTGCTGAGGCTAGCTTTGAACTCAGGATCCTCCTGCCTCAGCCTCCGGAGCCACTGGGATTACAGGCATGCAGTACTGCACCCGGCACCTGCTCTGTTCTCCTACTTAACTGCAACTGTGTTTTCCTTGCAGTTAAGTAAGAGACCTTGGTAGATTACTTCTTTGCACCAGGGTTTCTTGACAGAACTCTATTGGTACTTTGGTTTGGACTCTTCCTTCTAGCTGAAGGTTATATACTATCTATGGGCCTGGCCAAAAAATGTTACTAGTTTCCTCAGTCATGGTGAAACAACAACAAAATGCCCCCAGGCATTTCTAAACTTCTCTTGATAAGATAGTATCACTCTCCCAGTTTGAGAGTCACTGCTTGAAACTTAAGTTAAACTCTGATCATTTAACAAAGCACCTTTAGTTGTAAGTATCCTTTATTTTGTAGTTTGCAAGTATTCTGTGTTTTGTAATTTCTCTTATCAGCTAAAAAGAAAGGATTATAAAAATCAACATTTAAGGCCAGGCTTCATGATGCACACTGTAATCCCAGTGGCTCTGGAGGCTGAGGCAGGAGGATCTTGAGTTCAAAGTCACCCTCAGCAATTTAGCAAGGCCTTTAGTAATTATGGATTCCCTATCTCAAAATAAAAAAAAATGTAAAAAAGGGCTGGTGATGTGGATCAGTGGTTAAGCACCTAGATTCAATCCCCTGTGCCCATCCTCCACAAATCAACATTTTAAAAACCAGAAGCACTAAAACATCAAAGAAACCCAAAGGCCCTTGTAAACATGACTGACTTTGCTTCAAAGGTTTTTTGCTTTTTGTTTTCCACTTCAAGTTAACACTACCTTTAAAAAAAATCACATTTTTGAATTTATTTTTTCTGACATCTAAGAGGGATCTTACATTTTTCTACTTCCCTTTCCAAGACTATTCCCTCTTTTGCACTGTGTAATCTTAAATTTAAATCTGAATTAGTTGCATTGATTTTCCTTTGTGTTAATAGTCAAATTATGATACAATTTGAATTATTGAAATGCATATGGAGGGGTTTATTTTCTTATTTTTAATGAAAACTCATGTTTTTAAAATTAGCACCTAGGGGACTATAGGTGGAGACTTAATATGTAGAGTCATCAGCATGATAATTGTAATTAAATAAACACAAACTAGTTCATGATATCTGATTTCATTTACCATTATAATCAACTTTATCCTCTATAAAACAGCACAATTAGTCCTAAATTGACATTCACTAATTGTATATTAGAGTTTCAAGGAAAACACTGAAGAGTTAGTGACTATCATAATGATTGAGATGTGTTTTGACATCAGTAATTATTATTATTTTTAAGATGGGGGTCTTGCTATGTTGCCTAACCTGATCTTCGACTCCTGGACTTAAGCAATCCTCCTGGCTTGGCCTTCTGAGTAGTTAGGACTACAAGTCACCAAACCAGCCCAGTAATTATTGTTTAGTAGATCTCTTTTTGGACACTAAAATCACTACTAATATGATTGTATATGTTTGAAATTGGTTTTATGAGCAACATACAGATTTGATGCAATTCCCATCAAAATACCCACAAATTGGTGTGAACATACTTTGTATACAACCAGAGATATGAAAAACTGTGCTCTATATATGTAATATGAATTGTAATGCATTCTGTTGTTGTCATATATATATTTAAAATAATAATAATAATAATAATAATAATAATAATAATAATAATAAATGTCATTTTTCCAGAACTAGAAAAAACAGTCCTGAAATCCATTTGGAAGAATAAAATATTCAGAATAGCCAAAATGATTCTAAGTCAATAAAGCAAGCTGGAGGCATCATCACAATACCTGACTTCAAATTATACTACAAAGCTATTGAAATAACCATTGCATGGCTCCGACATAAAACCAGATACATAGACCAATGGGAGAGAAGAGAAGACACAGAAAAAGATCCAACACAGTCCATAGTCATCTGATCCTTGACAAAGGTGCCAAAACATATTGGGAGAAAAGACAGGCTTTTAAACAAATGGTGCCAGGAAAATTGGTAGACAAATAAGACTAGACCCTGTACAAACTTGAAAGAGATCAAAAGCCCAGGAATTAGACCAGAAACTATGCAAATCCTTGGAAGAAAATATAGGTTTGAGACTCCAGCATATAGGTACAGGCAATGACTTTCTTATTAGAACTCCTAAAGCTCAGAAAATAATGTCAAAAGTTAATAAACAGAATGGCATCAAATTAAAAAGATTCTGCACAGCAAAGGAAACAATTAGTAACATGAAGAAAGAACCTACAGAATGGGAGAAAATATTTGCTAACTACTCTTTTTTTTTAAAGAGAGAGAGAATTTTTTAGTATTTATTTTTTAGTTTTTGGCAGACACAACATCTTTGTTTGTATGTGGTGCTGAGGATCGAACCTGGACTGCATGCATGCCAGGCAAGCGCGCTACCACTTGAGTCACATCCCCAGCCCTGCTAACTACTCTTTTGACACAGGATTAATATCCAGACTATATAAAAAACTTTAAAAAACTTAACATCAAAACCTCAAATAACCTAGCTTAATTGGGCAAATGAATTAAACAGATACTTCTCAAAAGAAGAAATAAAAATGGGCAACAAATCTATAAAAATGTTCAACATCATTAGCAATTAGGGAAATGCAAATCAAAACTACAGTGAGCTTTCATCTCACTCTAGTCAGAATAGCAGCCATCAAGAATGCAAAAGATATGGGGCTGGGGTTGTGGCTCAGCAGCAGATCGCTTGTCTAGCACGTGCGAGGCTCTGGGTTCGATCCTCAGCACCACATTAAAAATAAATAAATAAAAATAAAGGTATTGTGTCCAACTACTTAAAAAAAAAGAATATGAACAATAATAAATGCTAGAGAGAATGTGGAGAAGAAGGGACACTTTTTTCTCTGTTGATAGGATTTTAAATGAATATAATCACTATTGAAATCAGTATGGAGGTTCCTCAAAAGACTAGGCAGGAAACCACCATATAACCCAGCTATACAACTAATCAATGTTTATGCTAAAGAATTAAAGTCATAATACTAGAGTAGTACATGCATACCCATGTTTATAGCAGCACAGTTCACTATGGAACCAAACTAGGTGCTTATCAAGGATGAATAAATAAAGAAAATGTGGCATATACACACAATGGAGCTTTATTCAGCCATGAAGGTGAATTATGTCATTTGCTGGAAAACGGATGAAACTTGAGAACATTCTGTTACACAAAATAAGCTAAACTCATAAGGTCAAGGGAGCATATGTTTTCTCTCGTATGTAAAAGCAAGAGAGGAAAAAGGAAAAGAAAAGTGAAAATCAAAAGGAGATCAGTAGAGTGTAGGAAAGGGACCAGGAGAGGGAGGAGTGAAGGGAAAATACTGGGGAATGATATTGGCCAAACTGTAGTGTTATATTGTGCATGTGGAAATATGTAACGACAAATACTGCCATGATTTACGACTATAATGTATCACCAAAAAAATGGAAAAAATAAAAGAAAGCAAACAAAAAGAACAAAATTGCTTTCATGTATGTATGTATGTATATACACAGCTTAGCCAAACATTTGTTGTGAGCATAAACATTAATTAATACTCTGGAACAGTGATGAGCAAATCATAGCTGTCAGCCTGACACTGTTTTTTTAAATTGTTCTCTTTTTTCCTTTTTTCTCTTTCTTTTTTTTTATTCTTCTCTCTCACCCTCCCTCCCTCCCTCCCTCTCTCTCTCTTTCTTTCATATTTCCCAGGCTCGCCTGAACTCCTAGGCTCAAGTAATCTTCCTGCCTCAGCTTTCTGAGTAGTTGCGACTGTTGGAGCACACCACGGTGTCCAACAATAACACTTGCTTTTGTAAACAAAGTTTTATTAGAACACATTAGCTTATATTATTTACCCACAGTCTAGGCTGTTTTTGTGCTACACTGGCACTTGAGTAGCAATGAACACTTGCCTACAAAGTCTAATATATTTATTATCAGTCTCTTTTCAGGAAAAGTTTGTTGATCCCTGATTAGATTATAAATTAAAGTCAGCAGAATAAATACATAAACATTTCTTTTCTTATGAAGAAAATTGGCTGTATGAAATGAGATAAATGATCTGTTAATTGCCAAGATAAATGCCTCTTCCTTATAGAAAGTGTGTATTCAGGACTAGAAATCTTGACACTGTGTCATGTCAAATGTAGGAAAAAACCTGGCAGTTCATTTTGATGAGAGTTAAGAAATTTCTTTTCCAGGACATTTTGAGGTGTATCTAAACTTTGTAGATAATACAGGGAAGAACATTTTAATCTGCAAATAGATTATGTTCATTATTAGTTTGTAATCATTTCACAACTATTATATAATATTAAAGCATCATAGGAGACTACCTATTGGATTGTAATAGAAACTTTTATGACTCTAGACATTAACTTGTATTTTTCTAGTTAATGTAGACCCATACTTTTAAGCTAGTGCTGTTGGTAAAATATATGATTACTTAAGTCTGAATGCCTTACTAATTTTGACCAGTTTATTTTTCAGATATCTATTTTGGGGTTTACTCTTTCAATTAATTTTGGGTTCCATGGGCAATGAAATTGTTGTGGAGTATGTAAGATGTTGCAGTTTCTATGTAAGTTCACCTAAGTGCCTCTACCACTATTGATGGGCAAGGATATAAGTAATTTAGTACTTTTACTTGAAATTGTTATAGATCTACTGTACTGGAGTTGTTTTCCTGACAAAAAAGAGTATAAAACTTAAAAAACTAAACATTTTCAGGTATTAATTTCAGACATGACTGTAGGCCTGGTGCACAAAACACACTTATACAGGGAGAAGAAGCTCAAGTAAGATGGTGGTCATACTGAGTTAAGGAGAAAATTATCAAAGTGCAAGATTATCATAGTGGTTGGAATTTTGTGGACAAGAATGTCTGAGTTATGTATGGTGGGTGCAATGTGATTATGTGTGTGTGTTAGAGAGAGAACACTAAAAGCCTGGAGGAAATGCATTTTTGATAGGAATGTACCAGATGAGACTCTTTAAGGCTTAGCAGAGTTTGACTGCTATAAAGACTGAAGATGATGCTAAATGGCAATGTTGGAAGAAATTAGGTTTCCAGCAGAGTCAGGTTGCAGCAGCTTCACTAATATATCAGGTAATTAATTAAGAGTTCAGAAATAAGCCTTAGCAAAAAGAACCACACACAAAAGAGTAAAGGGAAAATGGTAGACCTACATTTGAAACCAAAATTGATTCATGCTAAAAATGTATGTGGCAGCCAGAAAGGAAAAAGGAAAAGAAAGGTGTGTGTGTGTGTGTGAAGGGAATCTCACAACAATCAAAGGGAGATCAGTAGAATAGAGGAGAGGGATCAGGGGAGAGAGGAAAGCAGGTAAAAGAGAAATACTCGAGAATGATATTGGCTAAGTTTTATCACTATATTGTACATATGTATTAAAACATAACAACAAATCCCACCATTATGTACAAGTATAATGCACCATGAAATAAGGAAAAAAAGAAAAATACCAAACCTAGTCAGGCGCGGTGGAATATGCCTATAATCCCAGTGACTCAGGTGGTTGAAGCAAGAGGATCATGAGCTCAAAGCCAGCCTTAGTAAATCGAGGTGCTAAAGCAGCTCAGCAAGACCCTGTCTCTCAAAATTCAAAATAGGTCTGGGGATATGGCTCAGTAATTGAGTACCCTGAGTTCAATCTCTGGTACCAAATAATAATAATAATAATAATAATAATAATAATAATAATAATAATAATACCAAATCTAATATGATCAAAACAATTCACCAGTAATTAGCCTGCATGACACATAAAACAGAATATCCTTTATAGGAAGACAACATAATCCAGACTTCCTATGATGTATCATCTATAAATGACCAGAATATAATTAAAATTTTTTTTTGCTATCAGGGATTGAACCCAGGGGTGCTTAACCATTGAGCCAGAACCTCAGCCCTTTTTTGCATTTTATTTAGATACAGGGTCTCATTGAGTTGCTAAGTGCATCCCTTAGTTGCAGAGGCTAGCTTTGAACTCTTGATCCTCCTGCCTTAGCCTCCTGAGTTGCTGGGATTATAGGCATGTAGAATATCATTAAATTTTGCCAGAATGCAAAGCAGATAGAAAAATGAGAACCACAAAAGAAAATATCACATATAAAAAAAGTTCCGTGAGCTGACCCAGATGTTAGCATTAGCAGAAAAAAAAATTAAATAGTTTTTATAACTAATTTCAAGGAGTTAAAGAAAAGCTTAATCATAATGAATAAGTAGATATGGGTGTCAACATATAAATGAAAAATTTCTTTTAAAAGAAATAAAAAGTATAGTATTTGAAATAAAAAATTCATGAAACAAATCTATCATCAGTTTGTATAGTGCAAAAACAGCAAAAAGTTAACTTGGAGATAGACCAATAAAAATTATCTGGTCTAAAAATCAGAAAGAAAAAAATAGAGACTTGGTTACTATCAGTACAAAGTGACCTAACATACATATAATTAGATTTCTAGAAGAATAGAGGCATAAATTGTACAGAAAAAAATATTTAAGACAATGATGGCTAAAATTATCCCAAATTAACAAAAAAGATGTTAACAGATTTAGGAAACTCAATGAATACTAAGGTTAGTTACAAAGCAAATCACATCTAGATGCATCAGAGTCAACTGTAAATAATCAATTAGGAGGAAAAAGGTCTTGAAGGCAATTAGAAAAAAGTGGTGTGCTATGCATTGGTAAAAATGACTAAAATGATAGCTGACTTCTTATCAGAAATGAGAGGTTAAAGTTAACGGAAAGGTTTAAGGTGCTAGAAGACAAACACCGCTAATCCAGGATAAATACTCTTCAAAATTGAAAGCAGAATAGACATTTTCAAATAAATAAAAAGTAAGAAAATTCAATACCAATAGATCTCTACTATGAACAATGCTAAAAGAACCTCTTCAGGATAAAAGGAGATGATCCATCAGGTAGAAACAGATGCACTGTGTGTTTTAGTTTACTGTGTAATAAACTTAATGGTTTAAAATAAAAATTCTTTGTTATTTCTCCTTATTCTATGATTTGGTTTTACATAACCTGATGGGTCCTTTGCTCTAGGTATTTATTACTGCTTATGTGGTTTCCTTTAGCAGGGATTGTTTAACCAAAGGTAGAACTGACAAAATAGCTTCCTTTACATGTCCGCTAGCTCAACTGGTTGGGTCAGCCTTATCTCCTCAAATGCTTTTAGTCATTCAGTCATTCTAAAATTTTTTATTTGTTGACGAGATAACTAGAGGATAAAAGTAGAAGGTATACACCTTCCCAAGGTGTTAGGTTAGGATTGGCATGGCATCACTTTCACTGAAAATATATTTTGTTCATTAAAACAAGGCAAAAGACCAGCCCGGACTCAGAGGGTGGGAAAATAGATATTACTTCATAATGAGAAGCAACATGATACAGGAATGTGAAGAATTTGGGCTAGATATTTTTAAAGACAATGCACCATAAACAGAAATGAAAAGTACTAGAAATAGTAAAATGTAGGTAAATATAAAAGGCAATATGTATACATATTTATTCTTTTAATTTCTTGGAAACATGACTAAGGTAAAAAACATAATGTATACAGCTGTAATATGTATGAAAACAAAGCACAAAAGACTTGGGGAGATGTGAGAAAGTATCACAATTTAAACTATTAAAACTGTGATAAATTAAAGAATGCATTTCATAATTCCTGGAAACATTGCTAAAACAATAATGTATAGCAATACAGCTAAAAGTTAATGATAAATTAAATAAAATTTAATTTTTATTTAATGGAATTTTATTTAATTACACTAAATAAAAATATGAATAGAACGAAAACAAGAAATAGATAATAGATAAAAATACATCATGAATAGTAAGCCAAGAAGAATGCAGAGGCTATACTAACATCAGATGAATTTAAATTCAAGATAAAGAGTTTTATAAGAGATAAGAAAGACATCTCATAATACCATAATGTGTGTTTTTTAAGAACACAGAACCATAACATCATACAACCAAACATTTATATGCTCCAAATATAAAAAAGCTGACAAAACTGAAGAGACAAATCCATACTTTGAATTTTTAACACCCTTTTAATAACTGATAGTAACACTATAAAAAATCACTAATGATACACAAGAGTCTGAACAAAACTATCAACCACCTTAACCTTACTGACATTGACAGACAATGCCCAACAACTCCAGAATATATATTCTTTTCTAGTCCTCATGGAAACTTGCAAGATTATTCTTGGCAAAATAATCAGTTTCAAAAAAAATTTAAATATTGAATTTCACAGTTTGTTTCCTGATCACAGTAGAAAAACTGGGGTATTCTTTAATAAAAATGGTCATTAAATGAAAGCCCTGCAAATCATCAATAAACAGTGTTTTAGTTATCTATTGCTATATTTTAAAAAATTCCAAAATTCAGTGGCTTTAAAAAATAACCATTTGCTGGGAGTGGTGGCACACACCTACAATTCCAGTGGCTCCGGAGGCTGAGGTAGGAGGATCATGATTTAAAAGCCAGCCTCAGTAATGGCGAAGCACTAAGCAACTCAGTGACACCCTGTCTCTAAATAAAATACAAAATAGGGCTAGGGATATGGGTCAGTAGTCGAGAGCCTCTGAATTCAATCCCCACTACCAAACAAACAACCATTTTATTTCTCATAATTTTTTAAGTCAAGACTTTAACCAAGGTTCAGCTCTAGTGTCACCTAGGCTCACTCATACAGCAAACACCTGATTTAGACTACAAGGTCTGAGATGGCTTTGTATGTCCGGAACTAAGGTGCTGACTGTTGGCTTCATGTAGTCTCCCTTTCCATGTGGTCTTTCATATGTCAGGGGCTTTCTTCATATGGACTCTCCCTCCAGCAAGATAGCCTGGGCTTCTTTACAGTGTGGCACAGGGTACCAAAGAGAAGAAAAAATGAGTTTGTGCCTTTAAATGATACAGTCAGTCCTTCCTCAAGTCTCAATCTTGGGTAGGATCTTGGTCCATGCATTTTGGGGGAATTTATAGTTGGATGACATTTTAATCTACATCACTATGTGAAATGTCTTTGTTTTTATGATTTCATTTTTGCTATATTGTTTCTTTCCCATACAATTAACTACAATATAGGATAATCTATTAATGATAATGTCTCTTCAATTGGTTGTGTGAAGCTTGCTCTATAATAATTTATACAGAAAGGACTCATGGGAATAATATTATCTAAATGACAATTTCCTGATTTAAAAACATATAATTTGTAGCCAGTACAATAGTGAATGCCTATAATCCTAGCTACTCAGGAGGTTGAGGTAGGAGAATGGTAAGTTTGAGGAGAGCCTGGGCAACTTGGTGAGACTCTGTCTCAAAAAAAAAACAAAAACAAACAAACATTAAATGACTGCAGATGTAGCTCAGTGGTAGAGCAGTGCTGGGGGGAAAAAAGGTCATTCATCACCATACTAAGATACTCCTTAGAGAAAAGTAATTGCAAGAACATTGTTCTCCTCCCTTGGGATATGTTTTTTTTTCTAGATTGGAATCTAGAAAGCCTTTGTGCTCTCATTATGGTTATGTGGCTTTTTAAATCTTGTTCATGCCATTGGATGAAAATATATATATATTTTATATATAAAAATATATATATTTTTTTTTTTTTTGGGTGGTGCTGGGGATTGAATCCAGAGCCTTGTGCATGTGAGGCAAGTACTCTTCCAACTGAGCTATATCCCCAGCCCCAGTGGATTTTTTTTTTTGGAGGGGAATCTATTCTCAACACATTTTGTGCCAGATTGTACTTGAGAAAGGGAAGTGATATGTACAGCATGGAACGATATTAGTTTCTGATTTTCTCATTTTTTTACCTTTTTTAAAAATTTATTTTTTTAATTCTAATTTGTTATATATGACAGGAGAATGCATTACAATTCATATTACACATATGGAACACAATTTTTCATATCTCTGGTTGTACACAAAGTATAGTCACATCAGTTGTGTCTTTTTTTAAGAGAGAAAGAGAGAGAGAGAGAGAGAGAGAGAGAGAGAGAGAGAGAGAGAGAGAGAATTTTTAAATATTTATTTTTTAGTTCGGCGGACACAGCATCTTTTTTTTTTTTTTTTGGTATGTGGTGCTGAGCATGGAACCCCTGAGCATGCCAGGTGAGCGCGCTACTGCTTCAGCCACATCCCCAGCCCCTAGTTGTGTCTTTATATGTGTACTTAGGGTAATGATGGTAATCTCATTCCACTGTCTTTTCTATCTGCTATTTAGATGTGTTTGAGAACTTTAGAAAAATCAGAAAAGCTCTTCCCTATTTTCATGAGAGCATGAATTTTTAGCCATATAAAATCTGTCCTCATGGGTTTTGTTTATATTTTTATACCTCATGAAAAGGGAAGAAATGTTCGCCAGGTCAAGCCTCTAAACTAGAAGCTAATAACCATGTTATTTTGTGTGCTCTCTTCCTCCACATCATCATTTAGGTTTGAGTGAGGCCAAGAACTAATGACACAAAGAACAGAAGGAACTTTTCTTGTGATTACTGTATATTGTTTAAAGACAGCAAAGAATCAACTATTTGTAGCATTTTGAAAAATCCACATATAAACTTTTACTAGACTTTAAAATTTCTTCTTTGATACTCTGGTTCTACTCAAATGGTCCACTCTCAGAGGGGAAATTCAGAGAATCCTGGGAGAGTCATTATTTGTGAAGTCCTAGTTATGAACAAAAATTCTTTCTTGTGACGACTTTCAAGCTGCCTCCCTTTTGCTTTCACTCATTAGTGCTGGTTTTGTTACCTGATGCTATTAAAAAAAATCTGATCCTTATCTCACACATCCCTTTCACAAATATTGTAGAAGTTCATTATGATCCCACAAATCCTTGTCCACGGCCATCTTTCCCAGAATTCCTCAACTGTCTCTCATTTCACAGGGTTTAATCAACCTCCTTCCATCCTATTTCATATAAAGTAATCAACATTCCTTATAAAAGCTGACAGCACTTGGGTCCCCAGAACAATCCTTGTTGAGAAGAAAAAAAGAAATTCATGACCAAATATTAGAGAAGGCAGCCGAGTCACTTAAAAGCTAAAATTGTAATAAAAGAGAAAAGAATGATCAAGGAACCAATTAAAAGACTATGCATGTATTTTTCTTGTAAGAACCATCAGCCATGCTTCCGTTTGCACAGGGCGTCGGAAAGCGAAGCAAAATCCAAAAGACCTTCGGTTAAAGTGACATCTTACTCCCCTAGTCCAGCCGCCGTCCCCTCTCCACAATCTCTATTTGCAATGGAAATCTTACACCTTCTGGATGGGACAGAATGATGTAAATCTCTGGCCAAACAAATGGGAAGGCAGCAGCCTATAAATTCCTGGTTCACTTCTGTTAGCCGGTACCCGCTCAAGGGGCGGGCAACTCCATTTTCACCATCAAAGGAGGAGTTGGGGCGGGGCTAGGTTTTGCGCATGCTCCGAAGGCAGGTTTTTGGGCATGCTCAGAGCAAGCCAGGCTAACAATTTCCGGTGAGAGCTTTCTTCTGGAGTGGGAGGCGGTTTACTGTGGAGCCGCTCTGGTAGCTGGGTAAGTGCTGCGGATATGATTGTGAGCTTCTGTGTTTAGAAGAAGACAGAAAGGGTGTGCTTGGATATACCCGTGTTTTCCTTCCCAGTTTTTTTTCCCTAATGCTCTAAAACCTTGGGTTCTGGGAAATGAGAGCAAGGTGGAGAAGCTTTGGTTACTGTGGCAACCATGTGTTACCGATTCTGGTTTTTGAGGATTTGAAAAGATAGAAATTGTGTTATAACTCCTCAAAGTACATGCTGGGTCGCATTCAGAGTCACATCAGGTGTTTAACCACGGAAATTGACTTTAAAAGACTTAATTCTGGTAGTAATGTGGAAAAGCAGTATTTTAGGCAGGGTAACTAGTTAGAAAGCTAATGCAGTGATTAACACAATTTCAGGGTGTTGTAGAATTCCAGAGAAGAGGAAGTATTGTAGAAATTCTAGGAGGTAGGATCAAAAGCTTTAATGCTTTGCTTGGGTCGATGTGGGAAATGAGAGAGAGAGACACTGAGCCTCTTGAGGATTAATTCCTAACTCGCTTTGGCATTTGTATTTCTAGTTTCGTTTGCCACTTGAGATATCATTGCCTCCTACCTATCCCTTGTCCTAGTTCTAGTCATGCCTAGTAGTTTTGTGTTCTCTGAATTTCCTTGTCCTCATTTTGTGTGTGGGTATGTGTGTATGTGACAAGTTTCATAATTTCACTCCCTTAGTTTTATTCAACATAATATGGAACAATAGTGCCCCCCTCTGGGTTGTTGTGGGGATTAGTATGTAGTGTGAGTGTGTGTGATGCTGTGTGGGAGGGATAACCTAGGGCCTCATGCACACTAGTCATGCACTTTACCACTGAGTTACATCCCTAGCCCCAAATTAAATAATACACCAGGTATGTAGTAAAGATCCAATAAATATTAGCTACTATTTGTACTGTATTTGTTATTTGCATTTTGTTGTTTCTTTCTCTAGGCTTGAATTTTTTAAAACTAAGGGGAAATATCTTTATGTGCTTGGAACATAGTAATAGTTGAGTAATGGATTATTTATTTTGGCTGTTTCTGACATAATTAAATGCTTTTTGGGTGTGTGTGGGGGGTACCCTGTTGAACCCAGGGGCATTTAACCACTGAGCCACTTCCCCAGCCTTATTTTGTATTTTATTTAGAGACAGGGTCTTACTGAGTTGCTTGGGGCCCTGCTAAGTTGCTGAGGCTAGCTCTGAACTGTGATCCACCTGGCTTTAGCCTACTGAGCTGAACTGAGCTGCTGGGATTACAGGCCTTGACAAATTCATTCTTTACTTTAAAAAAACTGCCAGATACAGGTTGGAGTTGTTGTTAAATGGGTAGAGTGCATGTGTGAGGCACTGGGTTCAATCCTTAGCATCACATAAAAATAAATAAATAAATAAATAAAGGTATTGTGTCCATCTACAACTAAAAATATATATAATTTAAAAAACCTACAATGCAATGGATCTTGCTGCTCAAGTGATATTTATTATTGGCTGTTTTTCTGTACAATTCAGAAACTTATGGATTAAGATATACCAAAAGTAACTGATATTCTCAGTTTGGAATAGTTATGAGTGATTTCAGTGAAGAACTGACAAAGACCATTTCAGAGGATGACCAGGTGGAAACATCTGTGCTCACTGGTACAGGAATGTATTTTCCTTGGCTTCAGAAGCATTTAGAAACTGTAGGTAAGTAAAATAACAGAACCATTTTAACTTTAGTGCAAGGAAGTAGATTCAGTATGTATACAAAATGAACCATGCTGGTTTAGTTTTTAAGAATATATAAGTTGTTTTCTTGTTTTGACTGTAAGCAGAAAGGGAATCATAAGAAATATTCTTTTTTCTTTTAGAATCCTTTTCTTTTGAATTAATGTATAGTCTATATTATGTTGCAGCCACATTTTTTTTCAGCAGTGCTTTCTGAGCACTAATATGTAATATAAAGTCTAAATATTGGGGACTTACACATGAAGAAGATATAGTCTCTTCTTTTGAGAAGCACATAGCTTTCAAAAAAATAATATTTTCCCTCATTCTTATCTAATGCAAATCAAGCAAAATTTTCTACAGGATAAATTCCTTAAAGATATATACAAGAATCAGTTATTTCTAATTGCCATGTTGGGTGGTATAACCCCAGGAATACGTTTGAAACAACACTTTCTTTATTGCGTCAAAATGTCTTTCTTATCCCAGCCTTCTTTCTCCTTTGGCAGTGATTCCTTGGCTCCTAGGATTAATTCCAAACTCACTTTGGCATTTGTCTTTCTTGTTTAGTTTGCCACCCGAGATATCACTGCAATGAATCTTGCTGGTCAAGTGATATTTATCAGATGAAAAGGTGGCTGTTTTTCTGTACAATCCAGAAATTTTTGGATTAAGATATACCAAAAGTAACCAATATTCTCAGTTTGGAATAGGTATGAGTTATTTCAATGAAGAATCCTAGAGTTTAGCTCCCATTTAAAAAATTTTCACTCTATCTTTTTATTTGATGATCTCAGTTAATCCTCAGTAAATTTATGTGCTAGGCATTTGAATATGAAGAAACTGAGTTTCACAAATTTATACTCCTAAGTATTGCTATCAGGAATCATGTCTATCTGATTTTAGAGCATTCACTTCTAACCACTGAGATAACCTGAGCATAATATTCCTTTAGATGAACAAAGAATATCTGAAGGAAAGTGTATTTTGTTAGTTTTCTGGGCTAGTTGCCAGGGATTGTTGCTGATTAAACAGCTTGAGTATAGGTGTTGTTAAATGCAGCCTCTGATTTGGATATCTGGATGGGGCATTGTATTCTGCATTTCTAATTAGCTTCTAGGTGATTCGAATGTTGCTGGTTTCAGAACCACATCCAGTAGCCAGCCTCAGGATCCCAAGATGATATATATGTACCTTATTAGTGATTTATATGTACCTAGATCAGTATAGTCTTTGCACTGTCATAGTTCTTTCTTTTTTTTAACTGTGTCCTACTTTGCACAATTTAAAAATTTTAAAATTTTCTTCTAAAAAGTTTATCAGTTGCAAGAGACAAATTTCCAGCACATGATGGTGTTTTAATTACATTAAATTATATTACTTTAAAAAGTAGATCTGGTAGAATCTAAATAGCAGAGATGTAATGTCCTTCCATTGCCAACCTTAAAACATTCAATGAAAAAACTTTTTATAAATGGAAATTTTGTATTGTTCCTGTTTTTGTAGTACATTTTGCAGGAAAAGTATGTCTGTATTTGCACTTATTTTTAATGTCCTATAAGTTTTTAAGTTTTAAAATTTCTTGTGGGTTGAGATATGTGTTAGTTTTAAGTATTCAAGTAAATTTTAATTTTTTAATCTTACCCCAGTTACTTCATATATCATTAGAAATGTTAACTTTAGAATGAGAAAACATCTGGCATTAATTCTGTATTTTTAATGAATGTAAACTCTGAGAAACTTTAGTCACATAAGGAAGTAGAATGGAGTTTAGTTAAGCAAGTATCAGATCTTCGACTCATGAGTTACTCAAAAAAAATTACATGGTCTATTTAAAATTATTAGAACATTCTACAGTTTTGATAAAAGAATTGGGAATCACTTGACTTGCAAAAGTAAATATTAGAATCATTCAGTTTTCATCATGTGTTGAAAATACCTTCAGGTAATATGTAATGATTTTGATTGTGAGACCTTGATTATGGGCATAGCACTCTAGGAGATTAATTTCAGGAAACAATATACAAAGAGGTAGAATCTGTAAATTGATTGCTTTAAGAGGATCTTTGTTTTAAGAGGACCTATTGGTCTATTGTATTTGCAGGGGTAAGGGTACCCAGCTAGGAGACTGCTGGCCTAGAGGGGTCTGGTAGTTGTATAAGAAGGAAAGCATAGTAACCAGTCACTTATATAATGAGGTTATTAACTAAGTCCAGATATCCTTAAAGGAATTGCTAATACTTAAGGGATATAAATGCTAATGTCTATAGCTGTTTTAATTTCATTTGCATTTAATATCATTGTGTTGCTGGGAAATTGATACTTAAAATATAAAAGCCCAGCTATGTGAGGTGGCACATGCCTGTATTCTCAGATACTTAGGAGGCTGAGGCAGGAGGATGGCAAGTTTGAGATTCAGTCTAGGCAACTAAATTAGCAAGACCTGTCTAACAAAAAAAAGAAAGAAAGACTATAACTGCTCAGCAGTGGTAGAATATTCCTGGTTCAATTCCTAGTACTATAAAAATAAACAAGTTTATTTGGAATTTTCAGAATGTTGGTGGATAATAAAGACTGTACTTGCATAGGGTGATTGGTGATTTTTACCCATTCTAATTACCAGGGCTTGTGCTTTTGGGGATCTTATTGAGAGATTCTCCCCATTTTCTCCATGGGTTGTGCACTTGTTTTCTACTCTCTTGTTCAACAAATTGCTTAATGCCAAGATGAAAGGATGATTGAATGAGATTTGAAGGATCTGGTGACTGTAGTAGCCCAAGAATGTAATTTAGATTTTTAGAAATTTGCTAAAAAACAGTATGTGTGGAAGAGTTTGTTTCAAGTGAAGTTGACTTTGATACTTGGGGATGGACTGGGTCAAGTAATACCTACTGTTCTATTTATCAGAAATTAAGTTTTTGTAATAGTTGAATTGGAGTCTCTGGGTGACCCCTTATCCTTCATCTTTACAGTGACTAGAGGGAAAAAGAAGAAAGATTTTGCTCAGACAACAAGTGCTTGTTTAAATATTAACCAAGAAGCCCTTTTGAAGCACGAGTGGCGGCAAGCTGCAGAGTATATGTACAGCTATTTGCAGACCTTGGAAGATTCAGACACCTACAAAAAGCAGGCTGCACCAGAGGTAAACAAAGTGTGAGTCTGCTGAAAGAAACAGCAGATTCCTGAAAGATTTTGCCTCTAGCTCCATTCACAATAGCTTTAGGGGTATTTCAAACTGAATTTACTAAAAGTTGCTAAAAGTAATGTTGGATGTAGAATTTATATCAAGACTAAAAATAGTCTTGAGTTGTGCATTCTCAAATTTCCCAGCAGTCATTCATTCCAATAATAATTCCTTCTTACCTTGTATTATTTTACCCTCTGTATAGGGTAAAATTAACACCTTTGTAGATGAGATTAAGAAAAGAGAAGATCAAATGGGAATGGGTGAGCACATCACACAGGAACCTTGATTACAGTGTTTTTTTAGCAGAGGAGTGAATGAGGACTTAAGGTTTTAAAAGGTTCACTCTACATCATTAAACATTAGGAAAACAAAAATCATTTTAAAACCATGATAAGATATCACTTTAAAACCACCAGGATTATTTTATATATTTACTATTTTTTTAAATGTGGTGCTGAGGATCAAACCCAGTACCTCACACATGCTGAGCAAGCACTCTACCACGGAGCTATAACCACTGCCCACAAATGGCCTTTTTACAATGACTGTGAGATGATAGAGAATCTTCATAAACTTTCTAAAAGCCATTATTCTTCATCTCATATATTGTGACCTAGTTTCAGATTTTTTTGTTCACTTCTTTTTATATCCCACCAAATCATAAAAGATCTTTCAGCTTTTAAGCTCAACAAGAATAATACAGAACAGACACTTACAATTATATTGTTATTTACTTTGTAGATATTTGGCTATCTTTCAGGCTTCAAATCTTGATCACCATTTGGTGATCAGTCATTTGGTGAAGGCCCAGACAGTTTATCCAGTAATGAAAAAAAAAAAGTAACATCAACAGCTTATTAATAAACAAAATGCCAGGTGCAGTGATGCACACCAGCAATCCCAGCAGCTTGGGAGGCTGAGGCAGGACAGAGTTCAAAGCCAGCCTCAGCAAAAGTGAGGTGTTAGCAATTCAGTGAGACCCTGTCTCTAAATACAAAAAAGAACTGGGGATGTGGCTCAGTGGTTGAGTGTCCCAGAGTTCAATCCCTGGTACCTGCCACCACCCCGAATTATTTAGACCAAGAAAGAAATATGCCATACTCTTTTTCTATTTATTTAGTTAGATTTACAATTTTTTCCATTAAATTTCCTCCTGATCAATAAAGATAATTAGGCATGCAATCTCTGCATAGGCTTAAGACAAAAATAAAACCAATACAATTTTATGAAAAGTCTACTTACCTCTACATAACTCTTCACAAAAGGGTCCCAAACTCCAGGAGTTTTAATCAATCCACAAATATTTACAGATGTCTTCCAGCTATCACTGAGCATACTTTGGGTTGCTGAACTGTATGCATAATCATTTTCATCTGCCCGAAGATAAAAATTTTTTTAAAGTCATTTGGTGAAGGCCCAGAGTTCAATCCCCAGCATCACAAAAAAACAAAAAAAAGAGAGAAAAGTTGTTTAGTATTGAGAACTTCTGTTAAGACAATAGTAAACTGAGCTATTGTTAAAAGAATAATACATCATGCTCAAGTGGGATCTATTCTAGGAATGCAAGGTTGGCTTAACAACTGAAAATCTATTGATGTAAATAAAGATCTACTGATCTAAACCAAATCAGTAGACCAAAGAACAAAAACCACATGATCATCTTGTGACCATCGACAATCTAGGAACTTTCCACAATCTGATTAAACAGTATCTATGAAAAACCCACAGTAAACATGAAATTTAATAGTGAAAGATTGGATGCTTTTTCCCCTAAAATCAAGAACAAGATAAGAATGTCCCCTCTCACTATTTCTATTCATTATACTGGAGGTTTTAGCTAGGGCTTACAGCAAATTATAGAAAAGACATCTAGATTGAAAAGGAAAACTATATTTTCTGTCTAGAAAATTCTAAAATTCCATTAAAAATTTATTAGAATTAATAAATGAATTAATCAATGTTGCCAGGTACAAGATAAATACAATAAATGAATTTACAATGAAGAAGCAAACAATAAAATTAGGAAAACAATGCCATTGGTAAAAGCATCAAAAACTAAAAATAAAAGGTGTAAGTTTTAAAAAAGAGATGAAAAGTTCCATCTGAAAAGTAATATTGTTGAAACAAATTTCAAAAGACCCAAATAAATATAAAGACACCTCAGATACATAGGTTGGAAGACTACTATTGTTAAACTAGTCTACAGAGTCCTATAATTTCTATCAAAAGCGCAGTTAATCTTTTTGTATAAATGGACAAGCTAACTATAATTTATATGAAAATCCCAGGGACTGAGAATAGAATAAAAAATTTTTAAAAAGAACAAAGTTGGAAGATTCATACCATGACTTTACAAATTCATTACAAAGCTACAGTAAGCAAGACAGTATGATGTAGGTGTAAGGACGAAAATACATAGATCAATGACAGAAAACTGAGTGTACAGGAACAACACCTTCATGGTTTATGGTATCTGATTTTGAAGAAGGGTACCGAGACAATTCAGTAAGAAAATACTTGTTTTCAACAACTATGTTGGCACAACTGGACATTCACATGCATAATAATTTAGTTAGATTGTTTCCTAACTCATATCACACACAAGAATTAACTCAAAATAGATTAAAGACCTAAATGCTAGAGTTAAAATTATAAAACTCTTGTAAGTGAAAATCTCTGTGTCCTTGAAGTGGGCAATGGTTTCTTGGATATGCCAACAAAACCACAAGCAACAAAAGCAAAAACACATAATTGGACTTCATAAAAAAAATGTATTTCAAAGGACATCAGCAAGAAAGTAAAAAGGCAACCTACAGAATCAGAGAAAATATCTCCTATTAAGAGATTTCAATTAAGTCTATCTATTAAGAGACTTCTGTCTAGAATATATGAAGAACTCATGACCCAATAACTAAAAATTAATGGTTTAATCAAAGTATATGCAAAAGATATAAATATAAATTTCTCCAAAGGCATACAAATGGCTCACAGGCACATGAAAAGAGCTCAACATAATTAGTCCCTATAGAAATGCAAATCAAAACCACAGATACCATGGACTTTAGTATCCTTCCATTGATAATGGTGGTAATTTAAAATAGTGCAGCTATTTTGGAAAACAATCTAGTGCTCCTTCCAAAGGTTAAACATAGTTATATAATCCAAAAATCTCACTCTTAGGAACATATTCAAGAAAAATAAAACTGAACATAAATATTCACAGCAATATTATTCAAAAAGTAGAAACCACCCAAAGGTCGATCAATTGATAAACATGGAATGGTTAAATGTGGTATCTCTATACAATGGCATGTTATTCAACAACAAAAAGGAATGAAATACAGTTACTTGTAACCTTAAAATCATTATGCTAAGTGAGCACATATTGTATAGATGGTTGCACTTGCATGAGATTCCCAGAATACATAAATCTCTAAAGACAGAAAGTAGATTAGTGGTTGCCTAGAAGCTTATGAAGAAATGGAGAGTTCAGGGTTTCTTTCTGGGGTGATGAAAATGTTCCAAATTTAATGGTGGTGATGATTACTGGGCAACTCTATGAATATATTAAGAACTATATGCTTTAAGTGGATATATTTATGTGGCATATAAACTATATTCTCAATTTTCAATAAAACTATTATTTTCTTAAAAAAATATGAGACCACTATACCCAATAAACTAGCAGATATAAAAAAAAATTCTGAAATTAACAGATGTTAAGGAACATACTGACAAAAGAAAACCCTAATCAGATTACCAGTGGAATATAAATTGGTACTACTTTGGAAAGAGTTTAGCATATTATATATTGCCATGGTTTTTGTTGCCCAAAGACACACTATGATTACTGGCTTGGTCCTCAGTGTGGTGCTATGGGAGATGAAAACAGTGGGGGATGGAGCTTTGGGGGAGGTCCTCAGGTCCTCAGGCTAATTCTTATGTAACCTCCTGTGTTCTGACAAGAGGATTGTTAGAACAGAAACAGCCTGGCTCCACCCTCCTTTTCCTTGGCACTCATATTCAAGATGTGACCACTTGCTCCTACCTACTGTAGAGCCACCCAATCTTGGACACTGAATCTCCAAAACTATGAACTAAATAAACCTTTTCTCTTTGTAAAATTAGCTTCCTAAGGTATTTCATACAGTGACAAAGATGCATATACTCTATGACAATTCTACTCCTAGCAATGCATGCTTATGAGGGGTTAATTTCAAAGCAGCATTAAACTATAATACACTAAAGGCCATCAATAACAGAAGGAATAATTAGTGTGATAACATATATGTTTTATAGCAGTAAAAATAAACTAGAGTTACATTCAACAATACAATTGTCTTAAAAACCAATGTTGAATAAAATATGCAAGGCCCAAAAAATAAACACAATAAAAAATTTATATATAGGCAAGAAATTCATACATAAGCAAAACTAATTTTGTTTACCATTTAAAGAAAAGCAAGAGGATGAAAACCCTAAAAGACCTTACAATGATTTTCATGATACAGAATGGGATGAAGTATGATCAGGAAAGCACACATAGAAAACTTTTACATTAAGGTGACAGCAATGCTGTGATCCTTAATCTGGATAGTAGTTAGAGGAATGCAACTTTAAACTTATGCATTACAGCACTCATTTATTTCATGTTTTTCTTGTCTACATTATATTTCATAACCTTAAGGTTTAAACAGTAACAACTAGTAGAAGCACAACATAATACCACAATAAAAACAGGTGTTGATATTATTTTCTAAGTGAACAAAAATGGACTCCATATTGCTCCATACAGTATCTCACCTTCATCTCTTGTAGCCAGAGAACAAAATGTCAGCTGCATAAAAGTACTGAATCTAGTCATGAGAGTGACAGTCAAAATGTCATATTCCAATTGCTTTAGTCAAATATTTGCTCAAGTTTTTTCTAACCATGTGTAACAAAAAAAAGTAAATAGTGATTGTAAAACTCACCTAATCAATTAATATCAACAAGCCTTTTTAAAAGGAAAATTTATACCAGAAATGATAGCAAGGTTAAAATAGAGGAAAAAAGAAAATTATATCAGAAATGATAGCAAACTTAAAAGAAATAGAAGACAAACATGTGACATCAAAAGATGGCTTAATCTAAATAAGATACAGCATAAAATATACCTGAAAAAACTCAGAACAATTAAAAAGCAAGAGATGAAAAGCCAAATGACATAGGCTGAACAGGCAGCTGATATAGAAGGTTTAAAGCATTATGAATCAGGTGCCAGGGAAGGTTTCGAAGAGTCTTAACGGACAGAGGGTATAATAGATGAAGAAACTGCAAAAATGTCACAAGATTAACACTAGGGCCTTCCAGAAGAATCTTGGGAGACAAGAAGAGGTAACACAAGAAGAAGGATGGGAACTGAGATTGGTGAAATCTACATGCCTAGGGACAAAGGAAATATTACTTACTACATAAGGATAATAAGGAAATAGTGTTTATCACCTATAAGGTGATAAATACCAGGGCTAAAATTGGGATGAAGGATGTGAAAATAGAAAAGACTTAATTCTAGAGAAGCTAGGGAGGAAAATTACACAAGGGAAAGAAAAGTGCAGAGAATCATGTAGCTTCAAAGAATGTATATCTGGGAGTAGGAGAGGATGATATCACCAAAGAAGGTTAAGAGAAGGGGAACTCAGCTTGAGAACTGAGTGCTCAATTTTTGGTATGGCCAGTAAATTTAAAAAATTGCATTACAACCTTTGTACAGAAATTACTTTTTATCTTGCCCTATTCTTTAAACGTTATTCTGGGGAACAATAATATGGAACAAACTAAACTCTATTCTAAACACACAAGAAGAGTTTATTACATGCAATAATGGCTGCTAAAGAAAATTTATAACCTTTCTCATAAATTCAAAGACTCTCTCCTAGATCAAACTCCAACCAGCTCCTCTAAGCCTAGTCCCTCTTTGGACTGTGCCCCAATCCTGGTCTATCTGTAAAGACTTTAAGAAACACTAAGATAATTTCTCTTCTTTTCTTTTTTTAAATATTTTTTAGTTAGACATGGATACAATAACTTTATTTCATTTTATTTATTTTTATGTGGACTGAGGATTGAACCCACTGTCTCACATGTGCGAGGCAAGTGCTCTGCCACTGAGCCACAAACCCAGCCAAGAAACACTAAGATAATTTCTAATGTGAGGCTATATCCCTAGGATGACCTTAGTGCTCCTTAAAGGGTATACTCAAGGCTGCCCAAAGAATTTAGCTTGTTCTAGCCAACACTCCTACTAAAGATAGGGCTCCTGACACTTAACCTCTGTGGGAGAGTAGGTGCCTCACTTGCATAAACCCAGTTAGTAAATCCAGATGGGTTTCACATGGACTATTTCCCCCTTCTTTAGAATTTTTTACTTTTCTTACTCAAGGCACTGTCATCCCCCCTTTTCTATTTAAGATACTGAATCGCCTCTGTACCAACTGCAATGGAGCTTAGCTCTTAACTTACTGAATAAAATGTGTTTTCACCAATGAGGTCCAGCTGTTTACCTCTGACCAAAATTTTAAAAATCATTAAATTTAGCAATGAATCATCTAATTTATGACCAAGAAGTTTTATGATATATCAGAAATATCATAAAGGATGATCAAGAATTTATCTGAATGAAGTCAGTAGATGGATTACTAGATTACTCCTTAAGATCCCTTCTGCTTTTCAGTCTCTTCACTATAAGAAAATAATTTATTCATATTCACTCACCAAGCTTTGACAATTCAGCTTTCTTTTTGGACCACGTATAATACTGCAAAAGCCCTTTGTAGGCCTGAACAACGTTGATTAATATTTCCTGAGAAGACGATTTTTCACCATATCTCCATGTCTCTGCCTGACTTAGATTTCTGTTTGCATCTTCAAGCATTCCATGATGCATAAGGTATAATGCATGTTGTAAGGAGATCTGCACCAGTAATAAGAAAAAGCCCACTGTCACTGAAGTCATTAAGATAACCATTACTCAAAAAACACAGTAAATATATGATGGACTAAGTCCTTGATTGGACACGAAACATATGACACTGTCCCTGTCATCAACAATTTCAACCTAACAAAGAAGAGAGACACATGAAATGACACTATGTAAATGAAAGCTAAATTATGTAAACTTACAAAGAGAAGACAGTACAATAGTGAAAAAAACAAAAAACAAAAAACAGGGGTTTTGAAGACAGTGTCCTGGCTCATATGCCAGTTAAATGCTAAATAAATCTGAATAACTTATTCGTCCTTTTGTCTCACCTGTTTTATGAGACAATTCTTAATCCTTCAGAAGGGTGTTGTTAGGATTAAATGAGATTTAATTTTAATTAAAAAATTAAATGAGATTTAACATTTGCATACTACTAATTCCTAGTTTGGGCTACAGTAGACAACCAATAATATAACTATTTTAAATATATTAAAATGAGACTTAACTTTTGCATACTACTAATTCCTAGTTTGGGCTACAGTAGACAACCAATAATATAACTATTTTAAATATATTAAATCAGCTCAAAAGAAAACATCTTAACAGGGAGTGTTGGAGAATGATGTCAATTCCAATGTAAAGGAAAGTGCATGCTTCCACTTATCTAAAACATCTAAAATGGGCATATTCATAAAAACAGAAAAGATATTAGAGACTATCAGTAGCATGGGGAGGAGGAGAAAATGGAGAACTATTGCTTAATAAATATACAGATTCTGTTTGGAGTAATGGAAATGTTTTAGAAATAGTGGTGATAGTTTACAACATGGTGAATATAGTTAATACCACAGAACTGTATACTTAAAATGGTTAAGATAGCATGTTCCATTATAAACAATCACAATTTAAAATTCCAGAAAACAGGAAAAGTAAAAACAAAACAAAATTTAAAACTAGCTGCAAAGTAAATATTTTAGGCTTTGCATGGCACATGACTTCTTCATAATTACTCATTTTCATTAAAAAACAGCTATTGACAATATGGAAATGAATGTGTGTGGCTGTATTCCAGTAAAACCTTTTGGCCTTGAAAAATAATTAAAAACAAATTATAAAATTTTATTGAAAAGTGCTCTGTTAAAAAAAGAGAGAGAGATAATCTTGGAACTGTCTCAGCCCTCTTGGTAATACTTTTAATAAAACATATTAACTTGGAGAGAAGGTTCCATGCAAATAGGAATTAAAATGTTTTTACACATTCAAATTCCCCACTTGTTTCGCTTTTTCCAAAAATACTAACTCAGCACAAATAACTTGGGCAAAGAGTAGAAGCACAACTTCAACATCTGATGGACTGGTTTTGGCAACCAGATAAACAAAGAGGAGGTATTTCCCATCATACAACATGGAAGATGATCAGAAACTAAGGAATGGCTGGCACAACACTGCTTTCTTTCTTATTTATCCCAGTATCTTACCCTTTCTTCACTATTGTTTACTTTACACTGATACAAACAATTCAGAAAACAATATGAACACTGTAAATATAAGTTCACAAAGTCTATATTCTTACCTTCACATAATTCAGGACACCAATATTTTTCATCCGGTCCGCAAAGGTACTGAAAGTCTCCACATTGCTTTTGGGATGATAAAAGAGAATTTCACTTCCAAGCCTCCAAATACCTGTCAAAGCAGAAATTATTACCCAATGTAAAGTCCAACCCTGCCTTTATTCTATTTTTCCTGTAAGTTTTGTTTTTCTGATTACATATAAAAACAACCTAAAATTCCTTTCCTTAGATACCATAATTGTCTATGTTATCGTACTTTACCCAGTAAAGATCTCACATGACAAAATCTTTTTAATACTAGTTTTTAAATTCTAGGTAAGTATAACAGTGCCATTATTAGATTAGCAATCCAAAAGAGGAAGAGGCAGCTAAGATATTATTAATTATGAAACTTAATTAGTATAGGAAGAGTAAGTCAGAAACTAGGTTTTGGTAATATTGGCTTCTTAACTGGTCTCAACCTCATCTTTATTCTCAGCAAAGTGAGTGCAACAGACTAGTTTCTTAAGATCTTATCAATATTGAGTATATTTATTCCAATATTTACAACACAAATTTAAGAACTATCATCAAATATAAACAAATTTTAATAAAAAATATTTTATCTTCAGATCACTAATCCTGGTGAAAGAACTTGGGAGTTCTTTTTTCATGGAAGCAAATGTCTATTTCTCTTACCCCCATTTAAAGTACTTCAGCCATACCAACTTTAAAGTGAACTTCAAAGTCAATTATTTCTAGAAGGAACACATTGGTTGTTTGGTACAATAACTTCATATTCCCAATTTAAAAAAAAAAAAAAAAAACAGGACTGGGGCTACAGCTCAGTGGTAGAGCGCTTGTCTTCCATGCATGAGGCACAGGGTTCAATCCTCAGCACCACATAAAAAAATAAACAAATAAAGGCATTCTGTCCATCTGCAACTTAAAAAAAAAACAGATCAAGACTTCATTGTAGAATATCAAAAGTAGCATGGAGGAGCTTAAAGAAACTTGCAGAGGGCTGGGGAATAGCACAGTGATAAAAGCACTGCCTAGCAAGGCAGGTAATAGGTTTCATTCCCAGCACCACCAAAACAAAACAAAAACTTAAAGATTATCCATTACCTATAGTTATCCACAGTTGTTCTTAAACCCAGTCATAAGAAAGAATTACCTGGGGCACCTATTAAAAATAAATATTCTAAGCCACCATGCCCATAATCCCAGCAGCTTGGGAGGCTGAGGTAGGAGATCATGAGTTCAAAGCCAGCCTCAGCCATTCAGCAAGGCCCTAAGCAACTTAGTGAGACCTTGTCTCAAAATAAAACATAAAAATGGCTAAGCCAGCGGTTAAAACCCCAGGGGTAGGGTACCAAAAATAAATATACATACGTACATATGTATGTATGTATGTGTATATGTGTGTGTGTGTTTGTGTGTGTGGGGAGGGAGGGAGAGAGAGAGAGAGAGTGCAAGCGAGCGCACGCGTGATAGATAGATAGATAGATAGATATTTATTTATTATTTGGGTTTTTCTTGAGGAAGTATTGGGGATTTAACCCAGGGTGCTTAATCTAAGTCCCCAGTCCTTTTTATTTAGAGACAGGTTTCTCTAAGTTGCCAAGGTTGGTCTTGAACTTGCAATCCTCCTGTCTCAGCCTCGAGCTGCTTGGAATTTCAGCTGTACTCCACAGTGACTGATGGAATCTGTATTTTCAACACATGCCCTAGGTAGTTCAAAAGGATTCAAACAAGTATCTGGAAGCCACTCATTTAATTTCTTCATTTTATAAAACAAAATCTGAACAAAAGAGAGGTATATAATGCCTCTCTGTAATGTAAATCATTACTAATGATTTACAGATATATGTAACTTTAGTCCCTAAATTAAAATGTCAATAATTGTATTTTCTTTTTACACACATACACACATACACACACACACACACACACACACACACACACACACACACCAAGTAGCATGTATGTACTATTTGGTATTTTGGGGTTGGGCTCCATTAGATTGATGCACTGGTTACTATATTAGTAAAAGCACCTGAAATAGTCAAGTAAAGTTATTTGTGGAGAAACTGCTTTTTACTCAACAAATTTAGCAGTATATGCCAGGCAGTGTTTCAGGCACTGTTTTACCCCTTCCCTCAGAAATGTACATTTAATATGGAGAGTCACACAAGAAACAAGAAACATAATTATATTGACAAGTGTTACTGGAAAAGAGTGAGAAGGATATGGAGATCAAGAGTGCCAGTACAAAGTAGGAATAAGAAAGCAAGAAATGCAGTTGTAATTTTAAATAATCAAGATAGACCTCATAGAGGTCACAGAAAAGCGGTCATACAGAAAGGCAGACATAATGATAACTGAAGAAAGATCTTTCCAAGTAGAATAAATAAGGTAAAGATTGAGGCAGAATATGCCTGGCTTATTCTAATAAGAGCAAGGCTAGTAAGACTGGAAAAGAAAATACAGGTGAGCAAGTAACAGGAAATGAGATTAAGAAAAGAAAAGGTCAAATGGGAATGGGTGAGCACATCACACAGGAACCCTGATTACAGTGTTTTCAGCAGAGGAGTGAATGAGGACTTAAGGTTTTAAAAGTTCACTCTACATCATTAGACATTAGGAAAACAAAAATCATTTTAAAACCATGATAAGATATCACTAAAAAAACCACCAGGATGACTAAAATCAAAAAGAGACAACAGGGCACGGGTGTAGAGAAGCTGGAACTCTCAAATATTACTGATGGAAATATAAAATGGTAGAGTCACTTTTGAAAATAGTCTGATAGTTTCTTGTGAAGTTAAATACAATTATCACATGAACTAAAATTCTACTCTAGGAATATACCCAAGAAAAATCAAAACAATCATCCACATACAAACACTTGTGCATGAATATTTATAGAAGCATTATTCACAATAACCAAAAAGTAAAATCAACCCAAATGTCTAACAAACGGATGAATGGATATATAAAATGTGGTATGTCCATATAAAAGAATATTTGCCAATAAAAAGAAAAAAACATAAATACTTTTACTACAACATAAATGAACCTTGAAAATATTTTACAAAGTAAAAGAAATCATTCACAAATGACCATTACATTATAAGATTCCATTTATATGAAATTTCCATCATATAAAATAGTAGATTAGTAGCTTCCATGGGCTACGAGTCAGTGGAGAAGCAATGAGGAAAGACTGCAAATAGGTACAGGTTTTCTTTTTGTAGAAGATGAAACTATCCTAAATTGCAAGACTCTGTGAAAATATTTAAAATATTAAATTGTACAAGTCAGTGAATTGTATGGTATCCTAATGTCTCCATAAAGCTATTTAAAAAACAGAGAAAAAGAACATTCTGGTGGGAGAAAAAAAACTTTCAAGTTTTGTTGAACGAGAGTACAAAACAGGTGCACAACCTGTGGAGTAAGTGGGAATTAAAATGATTTCTAATAAAAAAAAAGAATTAACACCTTTGTAAATGAAAGTTGGTTTTAAACTTGGAGTACTCCTGCCTCCACTTCCTGAGTCTGGAATTACAGGTGTATGCCACTGCACCTGGCCCACGTGATCATCTTAAGTCACAAAAAGGTCTTAACAAAATTAACAACCTTTCATCATTAATACAAAAACCCCCAACACTGGAAGGATTCAGTAGCACACACCTGTCCCATGGCCCCATGAGACCTCCTCTGCACTCCCTGCCCAGCCCAGTGCTATCCCATGGCGCCCAGGAGACCTCCTCTGTACTCGTTGCTCAGCCCAGTGCTGTCCCATGGCCCCCAGGAGACCTCCTCTGTACTCTCTGCCCAGCCCAGTGCTGTCCCATGGCCGCCAGGAGACCTCCTCAGAACTCCCTGCCCAGCCCAATACTGTCCCGGGGCCCCCAAAAGACCTGCTCTGTATTCTCTGCCCAGCCCAGTGCTGTCCCTTGGCGCCCAGGTGACCTTCACTGCACTCCCTGCCCAGCCCAGTCCTTTCCCATGGCTTATTTGGAGACCTCCTCTGCACTCCCTGCCCAGCCCATTGCTGTCCCATGGCCCCCAGGAGACCTCCTCTGCACTCCCTGCCCATCCCAGTGCTGTCCCATGGCTCATGTGGAGAACACCTCTGCACTCCCTGCCCAGCCCAGTGCTGTCCCATGGCCCTGAGGATACCTCCTCTGTACTCTCTGCCCAGCCCAGTGCTGTCCCATGGCCCCATGAGACCTCCTCTGCACTCCCTGCCCAGCCAAGTGCTATCCCATGGCCCGCAAGAGACCTCCTCTGTACTCTCTGCCAAGCCCAGTGCTGTCCCATGGCCCCCAGGAGACCTCCTCTGCACTCCCTGCCCATCCCAGTGCTGTCCCATCTTGGAATCCCCTCTCAGATCAGTCGTTTTTAAAGTGCTTTTTCTCCTTATATACAAAAGGTTCCTTAATCCAGAGGGCAATTTCTTGCAGGCTTGGTGAACAGACCCGGATCATCTAGATATTTCATGTCAATGACTTTCAGTTTGTTCTAGGTTCATGAGTAATATTATGGGATATTTTCTAGGACCATATCCTATCTAGATTTGAATACAGATTAAGTCCCCTCTTCCTGGCCAACACCTACTTTCAGTAAGTGGAGAAAGGGAGAATCATATCAACTTTAAGGTTTTATAATGGATGTTATGTGAAATTCCCAGTGGACAATATTTTCTTTGATGGTAGACTAAATTAGGGTTCCATCTATTTTCACAAGAAATGACATTGTAAATATCCTCCAAAAGATTTCATCCAAGAAGTAAATGCATTATTATTTTTTTAAATCCTACTTGTTTTCCATGAAATTTCAACTCCACTAAGTCATGCTTAGGGTCTTCTGCTTCTGTTTCATTCTAACAATTTTGTATTAGAGATTCTTGTTGACATGTGAGTCATGGATAAAGATTTGGGAATATCCAATTCATATTCCTAAAAGAATAATAAATCTTTCTAGTTTTTTGTTTGCTTTGGTTTTTGTTTCTATTGTGTCTAGGTTTGAAGATGACGGTTTTCAGTAGAGAAAGTTCAGGTATTACTATGAACTTTTAGATGCCTGCCCTACTTTGAAAATGATTTATTATGTTTAAGAAACAACAAATTAGTTTTTTAAGTATCTGAAAACATCATTAAATGGGTCAGTGATCCATTCAGCCAAATGTCAGCGACATTCAGCCACTACCCACATGCACACTTTCTAGTGCTGGTAAAGTGTGTCAGTTGATCACCTAGGTTCATACTAGAATATTACTTTACTCTTTTAGCCACAAGGACCTGTGAAGTCTCAAGCATGCATAGAGATCCATGTTACTGCTGGCAGTGATGTGGGCTAAAATGCAAGTCCATCCAATAAGGACACAGGTTATTCCTGGTAGCTCTAGAGCTCTGTCTGTGATCACTGGCCTGGCAACAGCAGTGTTGCCTGAGGTTTGGGGATTTGTGATAGAGTTTGTCCCTTGTTCATCCAGGCTAATGTTAAGCTAGGTCACTCCTGAGACTCAGAGTCATAGAAACCTGCCCAGTCTCACCACAGCAGGCCTGGAACAGAGCTCTAATACAAAGAAACCTGGACTAGCTCTCTTACCTTGCTTCTGATCAGTAACAGTGTTGCTTCTGTTTGCCACAGGTGATTGGTGGAGGAGGATAGAACCAACTCCACCTCACTTTAAAGTTCGAGCATCTTATTGTACTAACCTTGGCCTGGGGACAGGAGTCCTGGATCTCTGTCCAACAGCACCTTTCACCATGGCAGGTAGTACTGGATTTTAAATCAAATTCCCGGACTTATTTTTGTCTCCCTTCCCCAAGCAGGAGATATCTCTCCCCTGCTGGGCTACTTGAAGTAGGAGGAAAAGGAGGGAAAGAAATAAAGGTAACTTCTCCCAAATAAAAGTAGACCTTAGGGACTCTCCCTTTATTTTCTTAGCTCTTGTGATAGCAGTTTGGGGCTTACATAGCTATTCAACTTGGTGTGTCTCTGGGCAAAGAAACTCCAGATGTTTTAGGGATCATTTTTCTCCACACCAAGAATCTGAATTTCTTTTGAAAACTTCCTTTTAATTGTACTCTACTAGATTTGGACCATTAAATGTTTAGATTAATTTTCTTTCATTTCTAAGGTACTTCTCACATGAACAATTTTGTTCACAACAAAAGACCTTCAAAAGTGATTTTAATTCTAAATCCTCAGCTTTGAAATTACAATTCTTTATATAATCCATTTAATTAGAATTATGGTGTAATTCAAGCCAGGTCTCTGGCCCAGAGGAAGCATAAACTTAGATTTATATTAATAAGACATCATTAGAGCTACACCAATAAATAACAATATTTTTTTTAAAAAAAAAAAAATTATGTCTCTAAAACTCTAATTAATAGCATAGTCATCACCCATCAAATTCCTGACAAAACAATTCCTGACAGACAGAACTGAGCAAAGCAATTCTCAGGGACAAAATATAAGTTTGTTTATAGTGTGTCCAAGTGGTAGCTTCTCAAATTATTTAAAGGGCAGACTTTTTGTCCCACTGCCTATCATCTTTGTATAGGTTCTCTTAAGTGACAGAACACAAACTAACAAGGAACTATGGGAATAAGACAGGTTATCCCTAAGGGTGAGGAGTTGTCAAACTTGATCAAATGCCCAAAACCAACTAAATGCAATACGATTTCCTTGGAGACAAAATTAATTTATTATTCGGAGTCTTGAAGACAACAATGCATAATTCAGACCCAGTATGAAACTTATTTTACCATCACTGTCAGATTTCCCCTGAGTTTGAGCTTTAATAGGTATTAGTTGAGCCTGCTGTTTTAAAATTGAATAATTTGAGTGACAACAGCAAGTGGTGTGTGCATGTTTATGAATACTACTACATATTGCAGAACTCCCCAAAACATCACCAGAAAACCTATTAATGAAGCAAAAGTAAGTACAATCCACTATGTTGAATGAAGGGAATCACCACTAGACTCAGTCTTAGATTTTTAATCGAGTGAGTCTTACTACAATGTTGGAAGTGGGGTGTTTATTGGTTTCTTAGGAGAATATGTTCAAATACTTTAAGAGAGGTCTTTCAAGAAGAAGAACTGATTAGGATTAGAAACTG